>NC_054826.1:100718549-101030407 GCF_018345385.1 Vulpes lagopus | reverse complement strand
AAATGGACTCAAAGCATTTTGGAGGGAGCTCCTGAGTGCCCGGAGGTATCTCAGGTCCTCGTAGGTCAGAGTTGTTCGTACCCAGTGAAGTTTAGACTCCGGGAGGCCTTATGGCTGCTTTCAGTGAGTGCCTTTAGGGGAATGAGGGCGTCTGTAAGAGGACTCTGCAGGTTAGCTGCGGAGCAAGAGGTCATCAACGTACTGAACAGCGTAGAACTTCGGGTAAAGGCTACGGAATCTAAGCTGGCTTTAAGGATGTGGAAAGATCCTGAGGGAGACTCAAATTATCCCCGAGGAACAGGAGTCTCCATGCCAATTGTCTCCCTCGAAAAGTAAATGCAAAGAGAAATTGCGAGTGAGAATGCAATAGGATTGAAAAGAAAGCTTAGCAGACATGGATGACCTAAACCAGGCTGCATCGGCCGGAACGGAGATGGAACGGCGGCTGGATTAGGAGCTCCGGGGCCGAGGAATTCCAGAGGAGTTTGCACTCTTAGATCCTGTACAAGTCTATAGATTTCATTCCCATTGGAATAAAATGCACCACCACCCCCCGTGTTTTTACTGGCACGATTAGGGTGTTACAGGGTGAAGAAGGAAAGATACGAACTCCCTGCCTTCAAAAAGAGTCTGTTATATGCTCAACTCCTAACCCTGCGTCTCCCAAGGGGGGTACTGGGCGGCCGATTGATCAAGTTCGTTCTTTCTCTAGGTAAATGCACTCAGGCTCTGCGCTCACTCGGTGCAATCCAACCTCATTTGCATGTGAGGCCCAAAGGGTAGTTGGGAGACGTTTGAAGGTGGGACTCTCTTCAGAGGATTTGAAGTTGAGATGGGTTTTCATTTAGGAAAGGAGCAAGCTTGAGGCTTAGTCTGAGGGCAGAGAAATAAAAAATCCTCTCCTACTGCATTGTGTGGTGGCAGTAAAGTCTATACCAAGGGCGCCCGGGGGGCTCAGTAGGTGACGCGTCCACCATCAGCTCAGGTCGTGACCCTGGGACCTGGGGTGGAGCCCTGCGTCGGGCTCCCTGCTCAGCCAGGAGCCTGCTTCTCCCTCGGCCACCCCCCGTGCTTGTGCTCTCTCTCTCCCTCTCTCCCTCTATCTCTCTCTCTCTCTCAAATAAATAAAATCTTAAAATAAATAGAGTTACATACCAAGTCTCTACTTAAAAAGATCACTGGTGAGGATTCAGAAATAAGACAGGCGTGAGGGGTGTTAAGAGACACTAAGACTATTGGGGTGGCCTGAGGCATGGGTAATGGGATACACAGTCCAGAGACTCCAGCAGCTTGAACAGAACCAGAGGTGACAGCGATAATCCTGCCCGAATGGCTCGGAGGGTCGCACGGGGGGTCAGATAAGAAGTCCCCGTTCCAGGGGACCCCCGGGGGGCTCAATGGTTGAGCGCCTGCCTTCAGCCCAAGGAGTGATCCTGGGGTCCCAGGATCGAGTCCTACGTCGGGCCCCCTGCATGGAGCCTGCTTCTCCCTCTGCCTGTGTCTCTGCCTCTCTCTGGGTCTCTCATGAATAAATAAATAAAATCTTAAAAAAAAAAATGAAGTCCAGGTTCCAATCCTCTATTTTCAGTTTGATGGCAGGTGGCTCTTACTAGTGACAGGGCTCATGCCCTGGGTTCTGGGGTGTGACTGAGGATGGGCTGATCCTATCAATGGACGGGGTATCGTCCTACAGGCCCTTCGGAGGCGCTGGTGCTTAGGGAAATTGAAGTCCCTTTCATTTCTGTGCAGGATAATTGCTCTTCAAAGGCCCTAGTTTTTTTTGTTTTTTGTTTTGTTTTGTTGTTGTTGTTGTTGTTGTTTTTTACAATATCTGCAAAAGTCCAGAGGCAAACAGGGAAGGCTCTGTGATTGGTGAGAAAAATATGTGGACTCCGAGTTGCTCTTAGAATCCTCATTTCTGTTCTTGTAAAGGCTCGACACGCACAGCAAGGGATGCTGAGCGTAATTTCTTTTTGTCTTGTTTTCCTGCAAGCTATTTTCAAAGAGTTGTGTGGCTATCTCAGTAATAATACTGAGGCACTGAGCTGCCCGGCCAGAGATACTATTTTGGGTTTGTCTCTGGGATAAATCAGAGAGATGAAGGCAGAAATTAGAAGATTTCTATATCCTGGGGCTCCCGGGTCTAGTGTAATATTGGTGTGAGGTGTTCCACGAAGGTCTTAGGATGTTCCCCCTCCTTCTGATGCATGATTTAGCCTTTAAACCAATTACCTTGGAGGTAAAGGCCCCTATTATCCCCTCAACCAGGCCCTGCATACTGGTCTAACTGAATCATTTGCAGGAGCGTCTGGGGGGAGTTCTGGCCCCTTCTTTCCTGTGTTGGGGGGATTCTCCTCCTGAGGCCATTACAGCTGTCTGATAACTTCCACGTAACTGTGGGTGCAAAGAACATCCCTGAAGAGCCAGTCACGGTCCCTAGGAGTGGAGCTGTGAAAAGCCACTAATCTTCCTAACTCGTCTCTAAATTAAAGAGCATCTTCTGGAAGTAGAAGCAAAAGCACTTTTATTGAAGTTTGAAAGACCTGCTGCTGTCTCAGGTCTGTGAGCTCCCTGCGATGGGGTCCAGGATGCACCCACAGGGCTGGGCTCTCAGGCAAGGCCTAGCGTTGACCGAGCTCGACTGCTGAGCCCCTGGAAGTGGGAGGAGGCATAAAATAGGGCCGGTGCATGTCCTGGCTGTCCGTGTTGACCCAACAGCCTGTGTGTTCCAGGCCTGGAGACCAGGACAGGCCACAGTGCTCCCTGTAAACCGTAAAGCGAGCAGCTAGGTGTTTATGAGATTTTTTGAGAGAGGATTTTTGAGGGTTAATGGAATTTGCTAAGAGATCAGGTTAGATTTTAGGAAGGGGAGTTTGAAGGAGGGGCTCAGAGATTCAATGGATCATCTGCAGGTTCAGGGACAAGAAGGCAGAGACACAGGGCGTTTAGGTGGGTGGAGAAGGAAGATTTATTGTGGGTACGGATTTTAACTTTTAAAAAAAAATTTTTTGAGAGAGAGAGAGAGAGAACCCCAAGCAGTCTCCTCGCTGAGCATGGATGCGCTCAGTCCCACGACCCTGAGGTCATGAGCTGAGCCAAAATCGAGAGCAGGTGCCTAACAACTGGGTCACGCAGGTGCCCCTGCGCTTCAGCTCTAAGTCAGGTAAGATGAGCCATTACAGACCGTTGTGTCCTCTTTTTGATTTGATCTTCCCATAAATATACTGATAAGGCATTTGTTTAGTATGAGAGTTCCTTGAAACTTTTCAAATATAGGGGTTTTTTTTCCAATTCGAAAGACCCGTTATCTGCCCATTGATAAGCAAGACCTTCAAGGTTATATTTATTTCAATAGTGACTCGATCCCATATATGCCTTTTTGCGGGAAGACCCAGAGGTCACTCTCCCGCATGGGTATAAAATGCAGCCCCCATGTTCCAAAACGTTCCCTTCCAGAGTGACCCTGAGGGAGCGTAGATCTTCACTGTCCCAGGAGCAAGAACAGGGTCTGTGAAAACGTGAGGCTGCCCCAGCCCCGGCCCCGGCCCCGGCCATTCGCGACAAGCGTCGGTGACACCCAGCTGGGGCTTCCGCAGCCCCAGTGAGACAACGAAGGTTGGGGTGACCAAGGCCCTTTAGGGACCGGGGCCTTTGGTTAAGGTGACTCCCCTGAGAGTGGGCACGGTTGGACCAGGAGAGTGCTTCTCGCCACCTCTGGTCTTCGGTCCCCAGCCCATTGGCTCGCCCCCGATGCCCCAGCTGCAGAGGCCCGAGGAGAGGCTCGCTCGTCCCGGCCCGGATCTCAGGACACGGAACAAGATGGCAGGAGAATCTCAGCCCATCTTACCGGGGTCTCTTATTTGTGACCCCCGCAGAGTTTGCCTAAACCAGATGCCGAGCGGGGGAGAAGAGTGGACTCCGGTCGGCAAGGTCTGGGGAGCAATGGGTGAGTGGGGCCTGTGCCTGTGTCCTCCCCAGCCAGGGACACGGAGGCAGGAGCGAGGGAGCTTGACGGCCACCTCAAGGAGGGGTGGGGAGGGCACCCTCCGGGGGGCCTGGGGCTGCTGCTCCCCGGGGCCCGGCTTCCGCAGCACCTCCCCTGCCCCCCCAGGGCCTCCAGGCGGGGATGCAGCGGCAGCTGAGACCCCACGGCGGGCTGGGCAGGGTCCCAGCCTGTCACCGGCAGCCCCGGCCCCCAGCGAGCCGCGCCCCACAGGATGCTCCGGCCCCGAATCCGGGAGCTGTCGGGGGGCCGGGAGCTCTACCTCCAGCTCTTGGGGTTTCCAGTGGGCCTGGGGTTCCTTCTCCATACAGCCCAGAAGGAGGAGAGCAGCACACAATGCATGTAATGTCAGCTCATGCGCACGGGCACCCCCACCAGGGGACGGAGGGCATCCCCACCGGAGAACAGAGGGCACCCTCACTGGGGGACCAAGGGCACCCCCACCGGGGAAGGGAGGGCACCCCCATCGGGGCACAGAGACCCGGAGGAGCAGCTGAACCAGGTGCAGGCAGCTGGGCTGAACGGGAGAGGTGGCTGTGGGACAGTAAGATCCATCAGGAGCCTAGAGAGGTCTGAGCGATCTGAGCGGGGCCGATGTGCAGAGAACCCCTGGCACTGACCCCCGTCTCCCATGATGAGGATGTTTGTCTCCCCCAGGCAGACGGGGTGCAGGAGGCAACAGGGACCACAGTGCCTTTCCTGCACCTGCTGCTTTAAGTGCCTTTATTCAAATTAATCAACAGGCCAAGGTGGCATATTTTGGGGGTGGCATGTCCTGAACCCCTTCGTTCTCCTTCCTGGGTATGGTCGCACTCTCCCGGGTTTAGATTTTTTTTCTTTTTGTTCTTTTTCTTTGCATATGATTTTTTAAATTGGAAATCGTTAGAGTACATTGCAGCAACTCTGGATTCTCATGCCCTCCAGGGGTAGTTGCTGTCACTGATTTTTTTGTTTAATGACTCGCCTGGATTAACTCTGTAGAGTCCGTCTTCCCAACTGCGCGGCGACTGATGTCTGCTTGGGCTTCTAAGACATCATTTCCGTCTGGTGCTTCGGCCTGGCCCACCGGGGCCTGCACGGTGGGGCTGGGGGCGGGGTGGGGGAGGTGTGCAGAGGCGGCGCCCCAGCATCTCAGGAGGCTCCTGGCTGCGCTCGGCAGCCTGGGTGGCTCGGGGACCACTGCAGCTCGTGCCTCTGCGAGGCCCACACTGGGCCGTGGCGCCACATGGCCGGGCCCAGCCAGCCTCACCGTCACCAGGGCCACCGGACACAGGAGGCCGCTGCCTCCATCTGCAGGGCCCTTGAGTTTCCTGGCTGGCCCGGGCTGCCCAGGTGGTGTCTGAGCGCAGGCCTGCTGCCCTGCTGGCCTCTGCAAGCTGTCTGCTGTCACTCCCAGGCTCACCTGCCCTTGACGACAGCACCCTGGGCCACCTGTGCTCCCCTCGAAGAGCCAGCCCATCGCCTCTGGGAGGGACGCTGCCCATCCTCATGGCCTGCCGGGTCCTCATCAAACCTATGGACAGCAGAGCTGGAACATGGAAGGGCCCAGGCCCCAGTATGAAATGCCACGGACCCCACCATTCTCACTGCTGCTTAGGGTTTCTCTGGAAGAAACACCTCTCGATCCGATGGGTACCTTTGGTCAATGATCAAAATGCTAAAATGGTTGGTTTTTTTTGTTTTGTTTTGTTTTTTGACAGTTTTGTCTGCTTTTATACTTGCTTTCTGGGGAGAAAATGTGCCTACCTCCTCATTCAATCATTTTGGAAGTCCCAGCTCAGGCCAGAAATTTTGCTTTAGGTCAGAGGTCCTTGTAGCAGTACGTTACGACACATGGAAAATGAAAAGATATGCAAAATGTATGGACAAAATTATTAATAAGGAAATATACGATATTTTTAAATAAAAAATCAATATTGAAAACGTAGAACTATAGAGAACCAATGTCATTTCAATTAAAATATCAGAAGGATCCTCTTTTTTTTTCTTTTTTTGAGGAGAGAGAGAATGTGAACGCCGGGTCAAGGGGCAGAAGGAGAGGAGAGAGAAAATCCCAAGCAGGCTCCACATTCAGCATGGAGCCTGACTCAGGGCTTGATCCCATGACCCTGAGATCATGACCTGAGCCTAAATCAAGAGTCCGACACCCAACCGACTGAGCACCAGTCAGAGGGGTTCTTGATAGAACTTGATAAGGATAAGCCAATGATACAGGTCAGAAAGCCCACAGACAGACCGTGGACGACTCCCAGTAATCCTTGCTCTTATATAATATCCTCCCTCCTTGATTGAGGTCAATGTGATGAAATACCCTTCTTGTATGATGTGGAAAATAGAGATTATCTGGGTAAACCTAATCTAATCAGATGAGCCCCTTAAAAACAGAATTTTCTCTGGCTGGTGGAGGAAGAGGAACTCAGAGATTGGAAGCACGAGTAGAGTCTGACCTGCCATTGCTGGGTTGGAAGGTGGAGGGGGACCACGTACCAAGGAAGGTGAGTGGCCTGGAGTTGCTAAGAGTACGCCCAGGTTCAGGGCCAAAGAAATGGGGCCTCAATGCTGCAGCCACAAGGAACTGAATTCAGCCAACTACCTAAATAAGCAGATCATTCCCCAGAGCCTCCAGGCAAGAACCTAGCTCAGCCAACACCTGGATTTCGGCTTCAACATTTAGGAAAACCCAACCGAGCTGGACGACTGGTCTCCAGAACTGTGAGATGATGAATGATGTGGTTTTAAGCCATGATTATCTGTGGCAATTTGTTATATAACTAATAGGCAGATCTACATTTGTATAGGTTTTGAATAAAATTTTATAAATTTTGATATGTGACAGAGATGACTTTGCAGATCATTTGTGAAGGGAGGGTCTATTTAATGAGTGATCCTAAGACAAATGGTCAGACATATGGGCGGGGGGCAGAAAACGGGATCTCTACTTAAAATATGACAGGCCAATAGAAGCCTTTAAACATCTCTACGAAATTTTAGAAGTACTTCATGAATCCGGGTTAAGGGATTGCTTACTCAAAGATTTAACGTACAGGAAAAGATCGAAAATCCAAGTACATTAAAAATTAAAATTCTGTCTATCCGAGGAAGATCCACATTAAAAGATTAAAAAGCAAGGAAGGAAAAGACACGACGTCCGGAAAGTACATGCGATGGCGTGTGGAGCATCATGAGAGGAGCGTGTTTGAAGAGAGGGAGTCGCCACCTGTGTCCGGTTCTACCGAGAGGCAGATTTAGAGGGACGCGGTGAAGCGTGTGCAGGACTTGGAGACACGAGGGCCCCGGGGAACAGAGCAAGAGCAGTTTCAATAGAGGAGGAGGAAACCGGACTAGAGCGCGGGCAGCTTACTCCCCGGCCTTCCAGCAGTAGGGGGGCCTCCCCGAAGGCCCCGAAGGCCCGGCACTTGCACGTCTCGGCTCTCCCCGAACACCCAGACACGGCACAAATGCATTTCTATTTGGCTTCTGTTCCATAGCAGAGCAAGTATAGTTACGGCCTGTTTCCCAATTTACTTAGCTGCTTTCACGTGCTTTTGGCGATCCTATCATCTTCCAGAAATTTCTCCCTCTGTGGGAAGATGAGAAAGAGAGAAGCCATCACGGGATGGTGGCGATCTCTGGGGTCAAGATAGGTCCTTGTGGTTTCTCGTCAAGCTGAGCTTTCCGGAGGGTCAAGGGGTCAAGGGGTCGGCGTTGGAGGTGCGTCCAGCCAAGCCAAGTCCTGCGCGCAGCACCCACAGAACAGACCCTGCCCGGGGTCACCCCGCTCAGCCCCTCCTGTTCCCCTGTACCTGGGAGGTGGACCTGACGGGCCGCGTTGAGCCCCTTTCTTCCACAAACTGAAGTCAGGCGAGGAAGGAGGAGGGCCCAGGAGCAGAAGAAGGCCTATTCTTGGGCTCCCCCGGGAGGGGCTCTACCTTAACCCCAGAAATCTTGAAAATAGTGCCCTTCCTCCAAACTGCGCTCCTCCGGCTAAAATAGCTCCTAAACACAGGAGCTCTGGGTATGCCAAAGGATCGCAACATTTCACTAATGAAGATCATAATTAAAATATTTAAATGGGTTTTTAATTTTCTTTCTGGGCTCTGCTATTTCCTAGTCCTCTCCAGGAGCTGCTATTGTTCGATCTTGACAGACTTCTCTGTTAAAAATTATAGCCTGCTGCCTTTCAGCATCTTCATTAAAATGCATTGCTGCCAGATATATCTGCATGCATATGAATGAAGCATCTATAGAATAATTAAGTCATGAATAACACATCGCTGAGCCCAGCTTTCCCTGAATAGGGAGGGAAAGAATGTTATTTATGAACCCAGAGATTTTATATTATATGAAAAAATAATTGGCAATAATAAGTGTTATTTGAGGACTCGTTAATTTAAATCATGATTGCCCTGTTGTCGACTCCGTCTTTAATAAAATGGCCATTTACGTCGGAGAATGGAAGTGAATCTGTGCGCTGTTTTTCTTCATTTTGCTTGAAAGGCCGCCGGAAGCTCGTCGGCAGGGAGGAGCGCCTCACGGGAGGCTCCTCTGGGACATCCGTCGAGCAAGCCGCGACTCTGCAGGCCCGGTTCGGGCCGCGGGTGGCCTGTCGGGGGTAAACGGGGCCCCTGTCCGCGCAGTTCTCAGGCTTTCCACGGACTCCTGCAGAAGCGCACACCCAGCCTCCCTGAGGGCCCCCAGGGTGCTCGGGCCTCGGGCGGTGCCTCCGGGAGGGGCCAGGCCAGCCAGGAGCTCAGGGTGCAGGGCGCGGGGTTGGGGTTGGGGTGCCCTTCAGCCCATGGCTGTGCCTGAGGCTCCAGAGGCCGAGGAAGAGCGGACAGAAGCCCCCCTAGTTGCCTCCTCCCTGGCCACAGTCCTTGGTGGTTCCTCCACATGCGACCTTTCTCCTTCTTTCCCAACAGCCGGCCGTGGGCAGAGGGGCCGGGCAAGGGCAAGGCCCAGCACCAAGGGACTGCCACCTGCTGACCCTGCCGGGAGCCCGCGACCCGCTGGCTTCCATGTCCCCAGGGCCCGGCTCTCCGCCCCTTGCACTGGACCAGCAGCCGCGTGGGCCTGCCCACCGACTCCCAGGCCCTCCAGCCCTGCCCGCCCGCTGCCCTCCACACCCGTCCCTACCCGCTGTGCCAAACCACCCCGAGCACGTCACGTCCCCGAGCGCCCTGTGCCCGGCGGCTCTGTGCCCCCCACCCCGGGGAGCCCATGGGCCCTCCCTGCCGCCCACCTCGGCTGCTCCCTATCCTCGAGCTCGTCCCAGGCCACGGGCCCTGAGCCCGGCTCTTTCGCCCCATCTGGTGCTGCTCCACCGCTGGCCGCCAGCCTCGCCGGCCCTCCCGGCCCCGGACCAGGCCCTTGCTATCCCCCCCGGACCCCCAGCATTGCAGCCGGAGCCCCCAACATCACAGCCAGGCCCCCAGAATCACAGCCAGAGCCCCCAACATCACAGCCGGGCCCCCAGCATCACAGTCGGGCCCCCCAGTATCACAGCCGGGCCCCCAGCATCACAGCTGAGCCTCCAGCATCACAGCCAGGCCCCCAGCATCACAGCTGGGCTTTCTTGCGACACACCAGCTGGTCTGAGAGTCTGTTTTCCCTGCTGGGGTACAGTCCCCTTGAAGCAGAAAAGCACCTTGCTCCCCTTGCCCTCCTAGCAGCAGCATCGGGGTGCATCTCTGAGCCCCTGGAATGAACCTGAGCCCCAGAGAGGCCCGCACAGAGCGAGGGAGGCAGGTGGGCGCCCTCACCTTCTGCCTCAGTGGCGGCAGGAAAGGCACAGGCTTTCGGGGACCCGGAGACTTGACTGCACTTGGATTCTAAGACTTATGGAGTGACGGAGGTAAATTATCCTATTCCTCCAGGGCCTCCGTTTCCTAATCTGTAAAACACATACACACCTTGGTATTTCGTAGAGTTATTTGGAAGATTAAATTAAGTGAGAGACTAGAAGTGTTTGGTGGGAGGCTTGGCACATGGAATGCAGGCAGCAATGGCAGCTATCAGTGTTATTGTTGCTATTTTTTTTAAGGTTTTATTTATTTATTCATGAGAGACACAGAGAGAGGCAGAGACACAGGCAGAGGGAGAAGCAGGCTCCATGCAGGGAGCCCCATGTGGGACTCGATCCCTAGACTCCAGGATCACGCCCTGGGCCTAAGGCAGATGCTCCACCGCTGAGCCACCCAGGGATCCCCTGCTACTATTTTTTATTACTATTAGAGCATCATCAACAGAAACTAAGAAAGCCATTTGGGGTGGGGTAGGACATGTTCACCTTCATTTTAAAGGTTCATGGCATCACTGAAATGGAATAGCAGATCCTCAGGTGATGGGCAGCAAGATATAACTGAAACAGCCAAAGCAGACCGGCAAGCTGACCCACCTTGCTGCCCCCCCTCAGTCACGGTAGGGTTGGGAGGAGGGTCCTCTACTTTAATTGTAAGAACTAAATCACATCTCCTTTTGTTCGTTCTCACATTCACCCAGTACCTACCTTACAAGAGGCCACATGCTCCTCACTGAGCGAAGCGCTCACACAGCACAGAGCAAATGGAGACACCCTGACTGCAGGTCAGAAGGTTACCTAAGGCACTCACGAGTGGCCTGAGCATAGGCATGAAGCATCTGTCTGGGCATCTATTGTCTCCTCACCTACATAATTTAAAAAGTTGGGATCCCTGGGTGGCGCAGCGGTTTAGCGCCTGCCTTTGGCCCAGGGCACGATCCTGGAGACCTGGGATCGAATCCCACATTGGGCTCCCGGTGCATGGAGCCTGCTTCTCCTTCTGCCTATGTCTCTGCCTCTCTCTCTGTGTGTGTGACTATCACAATTAAATATATATAAATAAATAAATAAATAAATAAATAAATAAATAAAACTTAAAAAAATAATAATAATTTAAAAGTTGACTATCCCATCCTAAGCTTTCTTGCACCACCAAAATCCTAAGTACAAATGGTAGTATGGACCCCATCTGACAAAAAAAAAAAAATTGCAATTACAATGGGACTAAATTATTAAAGTATAAGTGCCCTGATTTGGCCACCACTTTGTTCCCTCTCCACCTGCTCTCATGATCTCGCCAGACTGATCCTTAGATTTCACGTAATGAAGTCCCTGGAATGCAGGAGGTGTGGAAAATACACACGCCGGCTGGGTGGTTATCTGTTGTAGAAGAGAGACAGCTGCAAAGCGGTGGAGCAGGTGGGTGGAGAGGAAGAGCGGGAGGAGATTGAGAGAGAGGGTAGGGACAGAGTGGCAGAGAGAACGGTACTGGATGCTGCAGGGGGAGCCGGGATTTCCACGAGTTGCCAGTGAACGTCTCTCCGGTCCCACTTATGTCCTTCAGGAGAAGCAAGTAAAACAGACGCAGAAGGACCGCCCTTCCCTGAATGCAGCACCCCCTGAAAGATGGCGCCAGATGAGTCAACGTGTCAATGGGCTGAGAGAAGAGCCAACTGGAACACCCACAAACACATGTACCCCGAATATGTGTTTGATCTGCAGTATAAAGATCAATGAAATATGTTTGGGGCACCTTCAGAACATTTTTAAGAATTACAATTTTGGCGTTTTAGAGACAAGGGAAAGAGAAAAGCGGTGAACTTCACCATCATCCGACGGTGAAACGGTCAGGCCTAATGGAATCCGTTTAAGTGACGTAACCAGCGCCCCGAAACGAGGTCTTCTAATACTGTGGGTGGAAAATTATTTTACAAACACGTTGCGAGGACTCAGTTTATATTTTTATCCTCTTTCTGTTTTAACTGATGCTAATACGGCAGGTAGGACGGTCTCTATTTTAAGAAAGGGGAGACTACCTTTCTACCCAATATGGCTCACCTTTTCAGCTGGATTTTTAAGGAAACTAAATGTCAGATAAACAATATGTGTGAAGGCATAAAATCTGATGAGTTCGGGGAACTGTAAATCATTTAGTTTGGCTAATGGGGGGGTGGTCATTATTATGTCTGCATTTTTATTTTTTTAGATCTGATTGATTGAGAGAGAGAGAGAGACAACACAAAAACATAAATAAAAATATTTATTTATGGTAGGGAGAGGGAGAGACGGAATCCCAAGCAGACTCTGTGCTGAGCGCATGGAGCCTGACACAGGGCTCCATGAGGAACGGGGGGCTTGATCTCACCACCCGGAGATCACGACCAGAAGTCAAGAGTCAGACACTCAACTGACTAAGCCACCCAGTCGCCCCTGTGGGGGTCTGCATTTTAGAAGATGATTCCGGTTGCAGACAGGAGGATGGCATGGAAGGAAGCAAGACCAGGGAGTCTAGTTTAGGAAACTGAGACAATGATTCAGATGAGAAACAATAGGAACTTGAGCCAAACAATGGAATTAAGAATGAAGAGGGGATAAAAGACAGATCTGAGACCCAGCTTTTGCACTTACTATATATGCGATCTTGGACAGATTACTTCTCTAAACCTTAATTTCATAATTTAGAAAATGCGAATGGGAGTATATAGGGCTGTTGGAGAATTTTTAAAAAGACAAGGCATGCCAAGCATTCAGCAGTTCCTAGAATGAGAAATACAGACATGGAAGTAATCAGTAAATACGCGGGAGTTAAACAGTGAGGTGGCCCAAATACCAGATATGAAGTAGAAAAGTAGGGGGCCAAGGTTGTCTCGGTTAAGAGAGTGGATCTCTGACTCCTTAAACTCTAACCCTCCTGCTGCTCCCTCTCGAGGGAAGATAAAGCCCATACTATGAAAACGCTGGCATTGCCACTACCAGCCAGCTATTTGCTTTTTGGCAGCTCTGCCTACGGCCCCCTTTTGGAACCAGCAGCAAGAAAGGAGAGAAAGAAAGCGTAAGTGAAGGTGGCTGGCCTGGCTTCTTGATAAATCCCACCATCCCTCACTTGGCCGAGTAAAGCTGTATGGGTTTTTCTCAGTTGCTCAGATGGGATGGAAAAATGAGGTCTGCCTTCTATTCTGTTTTGATTTTGAGATTTAATTAGTGTTCTTTCTGGGGAATTCACTGCTTTAATTAATGATGTGCCCTGAATCTCTTAAGCGAAGAATGCCATTGCAAACATGAATATGTAATGAGTACAACTTTCTTTATCCCAGCTGAGGAGGGGGGCTGTTGCTTGGTTATCACCTCTCAGTACATGAACAAGGACCTCACGTACTAAAAGGAGCTGGGCTGCAAGGTTTTATTTGTGTACCTGGGTTTTTTTCAGCTCAAGTGCTCTTTTGTTTTATTTAAAGCCTGGGTCCATTAACAGGAAACCAGAGAGAAAAAATAATCAGCTTGCTTTGGTGCACTTTTAGACCTTCTCTTAACTGCTTATAAAATCAATAAGCTAAGTTCTAAATCAGGGTTCCTCAATCTCAGCACATTCTGGACCAGACAATTCTTTCTTGTAGGATACTGGTCTGTATATTGTAGGATATTAGCAGTATCTCTGACCTCTACCCAGTAGATGCTGGTAGCATTGCCCATTTGTGACAATCAAAAATTGTCCCCAGGGATCCCTGGGTGGCGCAGCGGTTTGGCGCCTGCCTTTGGCCCGGGGCGCGATCCTGGAGACCCGGGATCGAGTCCCACGTTGGGCTCCCTGCATGGAGCCTGCTTCTCCCTCTGCCTGTGTCTCTGCCTCTCTCTCTCTCTGTGAGACTATCATGAATAAATAAAAATAAAATAAAATAAAATTGTCCCCAGATATTGGCAAATGTCCCCTCCAGGCAAAATTGCCCCCAGTTGAGAACCACAGGTCTAAATTAAGGACTTACTTTGAAAGAAGGCCAAGGCAAGGCATATTAATCAACAATAAACATATGTTTATTGAGGACTTGCAAAATATTGTGTTTTGTCGTAGAAAATACAAAAATGTTAAAAGCATTATGAAATATTAGGGAAGACCTTGCACCAACAGTCTCAAGCCACATCTGTTGTTTATAAACCATGTGTCCTTGAGAAATTCATGTCCTTTCCTGTATTTCCTCATCTTCCTAAGGAACAAGTTTGAGAATATAGAATGAAGAGACACAGGTATTTGCAACCAGATGAGTGGTCTTAGTAATGTTATCTAAAAGCCTCTAGCGGTATATACAGTGCAATATTACTCAGTCATTGAAAAGAATGAAATCTTGACATTTGCAAGGACATGGATGGAACTAGAGGGTATTATACTAAGAAAATAAATCAGTCAGAGAAAGACAAATACTATATGACTTCACTGGCATGTGGAATTTAAGAAACAAAACAGATGAACAGAGGGGAAGGGAAGGAGAAATAAGATAAAAACAGAGAAAGAGGTAAATCATAAGAGACTCTTAACTCTAGGGAACAAACTGAAGGTCGCTGGAGGGAAGCTGAGTGGGACGATGGGGTCACTGGGTGACGGGCCCTAAGGAGGGTGTGTGACATGAGGAGCACTGGGTGCTGTACGCAACTGACGAATCACTGAATTCTACCTCTGAAACTAATAAGACACTATATGTTAACCAACTTGAATTTAAATTAAAAAATTAAAATTTAAAAACTATAAATAAAAATATAAATAAAGGCCTCTAGCGGTGAGTGAAAGGTCTTTGTTCTCCAATCTGATCTGCTCAACATTTCTATCATGGATTACATGAGGACATAATTGACATGTTGATTAAATGTAAACACAACACGTACTTGGAATGGTCATGAGCTGCATGAGAGCACCAGAATTTGAGATGAAGTTGAAAAGCCACATCTAGGGTTACCGGGCTGGCTCAATCAGTAGAGCATGTGACTCTTGATCTTGGGGTCATGAGTTCAAACTCCACACTGGGTGTGGAGCCTGCTTTAAAAAAGATTAAAAAGAAAACAAAGAAAAGCCATAGCTCAGCAAAAGATATCTGCACGGAGATAATGTGAAGTCATTCTTTTGGACTCAGAAAGTCACAACATGGCACAAAGCATCCAATTGGGGAAGTCAGTGTGTATAGGGGTGAGGAAGGGGGAGAGTAGGAGACAATGAAATAAGAGATGCAGGAGTTCAACTTATATAGGGCCTCCTAGCTCATATGAAGAGAACTGTGTCATTTACTCTGAATGAGATGGAAAGTGATTTAAGAGTTTGAAGACAGAAGTAACAGATTGGACCAATTTTTATTTTATCAGATTACTTTGGTTGCTCCATTGAGTATAAGTTAAATGGGGATAAGGACAGAGAGACCAATTAGAAGGCTACGGTAATAGCCAGGGGAGACTTTACAGTAGCTTGGACAAACTGTAACAGGGAGATGCAACAGATTGGACCTGGGATATCAGAAAAAGAGAGGAATCGACCTGACTCTAAGATTTTGGTATAATTAAATGGAAAGATGGAGGTCCCTGAGCTAAGACGGGGTAGGCAAGCTAAATGATTTAAAGGTAACATGAGAAGAGAACAGCTATGAAGGAAAAATTTGACTCATTCTACAAAAGTTTGGGATGAAAATCAAGAGGTAGAGTGTATAGGCATGGCCCTCCAACTCAAGACAAAGCAGTGGCGCCAAGAGAATGGGTAACTATCTGAGACAGTGACTCAGCAATAATACCCACCATCACTCCCACTTCCTGTGAGGCAGGCACTGTCAAGGACTTTGCTACCATTCTCACATTTAACCCTCAAATCAGTCCCATTTCACAGATGAGCAAATCATAATTTGGAAGTGATTAAGCTGTGCAGAAGTTGGTCATGGTGACAGTCAAAAGACTGCCAAAACTGGTAACCCTGAGCTAGATCAGATTAATTTTCCTGTTGTTTTACTATTGCCTCAACCAGTAAGCAACGCGAAAATAATAATAATACTACACGTAAAAGCAGGATGGGAAGGAGATAAATCTCTCTAGTGACAACATTTTTCCTCAAGGAACCACACCTAAAGTCAAGTCCTTTCAGCAACTCACATAGATCTTCCAGTTTGGAAGAATCCTTTGTAGGCTAGAGGGAACTGCATCATTTAGACCCTTGTGTTGAGGCTCCAGCTTCATAATTTTTGGTTGAGCCACAGTTATACAATCTTATAATTTCCGTATTTCGGCTCTTGTTGGGCCAGGATGCCCATTGGAGCCTTCAGTGCAGCAGGTCTGGCCGTAGTCTCCCACAGTAGTGACCTAGGATTTGAATGCGGGCTATCTGACTCCTGAACCTGGTCCAAACAACTGTGCCCACACAATCTACTCATAAAAGCATTAAAGAGGAGATTCCAACCCCATTTGGAAAGATGTAGTGGAGAAAATGTAAACCTCAGCTACGGCATGGACGAGGCGACTAACAAAGAAACTTCAAGTAGTCTAGAACCTAAGGCCACCTCTCTGTCAACCTGCGGGGCTGGTGAGCTACGATACGATACAGGGAAGAACTGAGGAGGTGGCGTTGCTGTGACGTGTTTCTGCAGAACAGAAATCCAACGCGTGACGACCTCTTCTACCCCTATGTCTTTAATTCTCCATCTTGTTCAACTTTCTCGTCTACAAATAAACCATAGGCAGGGGTGTCTGCACGTATTGTTTCTGCTCCCACAATACTTTTATCCTTTTTTCTTCTGGACAATAACAATTCAAGATTTGACTGGGAGACCCCCTTTTCTGTAAGGCCATTCGGAATCCCACTCTCTATCCACTCAGCTCTGATCTCTCCTTTCTCTCTGACCCCAGAGACACTCTCTTGGATTTGCTTCGCTCATCGGATTGTCATATATATTTATTTACTTACAGGTTTCCCCCAACAATATACCTTTCCCTTGGATTGCTGATGATTTTCTTTCTGAGCTCGTTTCCAAGATGCTGATACAAAATCCTGTTGCTGACTGTTTTGAGTTTCATTTGTCTAAGGAGACTTCTGGCTATCACATGAAGGATGAGCTGGAAAGGGATGTAGGGAAGTCCATATTGGAGGCCCTTGTAATAGTCCAAATATACGGTGTAGAGGACTTGAATTTGAATGAGGATGAGAATAAGAAACATGAAGAATAAAAGAAAAATGCAATAAATGTGGGGGTGTAAGACATAAGGATACAAGAATAGATTTAAAAAAAGAGTCTTTTTAAATGAATGGGCATTTCTGGCAATATGGCTATAAAAATGTTAGGTGAAATCCTTTCCATACAGCACACCAGAAACTGCTAAGAAAAAAATCTTGATGCAACAAAATTTTGAATGTATAAGTGAGCTAGTGGGAAGAAACAGAATTACTCAAAGGAGTCCGATAATGCACAAAAAATTAAGTTAGTGCAAGAGCCAACATTTTCCTTGAAGGTACTTGCTAATTCCTGGTGGCCTAAAATCTGAATTTTAATCAGCTTCTGTCAGGAGACACAGTCAGAAGTCTAAGTAGAGTAAGAGATTGAATAAAGACCCTTCCATAAAGTCAGGACCACCAAAAGGCAAAAACTTCAATGAATAAACTACAATCAACCTCTCCCTATAGAGAAACTCATGGGGGCTCAGTGGTTAAGCATGTGCCTTCAGCTCAGGTCGTGATCCTGGGGCCCTGGGATCGAGTCCCACGTCGGGCTCCCTACAGGAAGCCTGCTTCTCCGCCTATGTCTCTGCCTCTCTCTGTGTGTCTCTCATGAATAAATAAATAAATTCTTAAAAAGAGAGAGAGAAACTCACAGTATACATGCCTTTCTCAGGCTTTACTTAATGTGCAAAGAAAAAAAATGTGAAAAGAAAAAGAAATGTCTCCCTTGGGGATTTTTCACAAAATCTACATTCTCATGGTTTAAGAGCCAAAATCCACACTACCTGTGTATTTAAAAACTCCAAGCCAATGATATTTGACCCTTGGTTGATAGTGCTAAGAAATCTGGCAGAAAAATTAAATCCACCTAGAAAAATTAATTTTAGGCACAGACTCAAAGAAAATTCTCAGACTAAAATTCTAAGACATGTAAGTTCACCACCAAAAATTCTCAAACCAAGAAGGAAACAAACTATGATGAATAAAAGTTACCAGCCTAAATAAATAGAGACTAAGTGTTAAAATAATCAAAATATTAAGTAAGTACATTTAATATGTTTCAAAAATAAAAATGAGCGCTGCAAAGACACAAGAGACTATTAGAATTGGCCAGCAAGAGACACCTGGGTGGCTCAGCAGTTGAGCATCTGCCTTTGGCTCAGGTCAGATCCTGGGGTCCTGGGATCAAGTCCCATTTCAGTCTCCCCGTAGAGAGCCTGCTTCTCCCTCTGCCTATGTCTCTGCCTCTCTCTGTGTGTGTCTCTCATAAATAAATTAATTTAATTTAATTTAATTTAAAAAAAAAAAGAATTGGCCAGCAAGATTTACAATAGAACCACATACATATTCTAGAAATGGGGAAAAAAAAACAAAATCAGAAAGCAGCAGATTAGACTCAGCAGTGAAGAGAGTTAGTGAACTGGAAGACAGAGATTAAAATAAAAGTCCATAAACCACTGCCCAGAGAGACAAAAGGAAACTATGAAGTAGAGGCTAAGACACAGGAAGGAGACATATCTATACGGTCTGCCGTACTCAATCAACTGGTAGGGAAACTCTGAAGGGAATATGAGCTGGACCGACTGCAAAGTTCAGGTGACTTCAAAGGCAGCTCCCTGCTATGCAGGTATTAATATGAAAAGGGTATGGGCAATTGCCGTGTTCCAAAGCAGAGAGGAAAGGCTGCCAACTTGAGGCAAAATATAGATGAAAGGGAAAATCTAACCATCCCCTTCTCCCTTCTCATTAAAATAGTGTCATATTAATGTAATCCCAAAAGGAGTGGAGAGCTGGGTCTTAAAGTCCACGTGCTTAAGGATAAACTGAGAATAGGGCCATTGGACAGGGGATGACAGGTTTCCTGGCAGCAGCGCTGATTTTGGTTCATTCCCTGATCATATAACCCAATTAAAACAATCTAGAAAATAATCATATCCTCTCTCTTTCCTTGTCAGAAGTGGCCAAAGAGCTGCTCCTGAGAGAAGGTGGAGAAGCCCACCTTGTATGTCCCAGTTGTGAACATTCTTCTGCAGAAATAATCACACCAAAGAACACGAGTGGACAAGCTTTTTCTGTACAGATTTTACACTTGAAGGCCACATGTTTGTATTGCAACTATTGAACTCTGCCGATGTGCAAAGCAGGCACAGACAACAGTCACCCAAATCAGCATGGCTATGCTCCAATAAAACTGTACTTACAAAACTAGCTGGTGGGCCACTATTTGCTAACCCCTTATCTAGAGGTATGAATACTGGCAGCATTCAAGAAATGGAACTGTACTAACATGATATTTTAAAGATCACTCATTTTTAAGCTCATACCAATATGGTAATTGAGGAAGAATGTGCTCTAGCGCATGGGCACAGTGATAACATAAAAACCTGGGAAATACGACCTAGTGAGTCACGGTGGCCCAATTCAAACCACACGCTCACGGTGGATGGAGTGGCCAAGTAGTGAAGGGAATAGACTGCAGAACAACATACACATGGTCACACAGCTCTTAGCAGACTGAGCTAAAATAACTCTTTCAGAGGCACTGCATCTTATCTTCACACAGTGAAAGTCCTTCACCTCTGAGCCAGAGAGCCTGGACGGACAGGCTGAGAAGAAATCCCAAAGGAAGTACAGCGTTAGAAAGCAGAGGACGTTGGGGCGCGTGTGTGGCTCCGTCGGTTAAGCAACCAACTCTTGATTTCAGATGAGGATCTAAGAGTCATGATCTCCAGGATCATGAGACCAAGCCCCGTGTTGGACTCCACACTGAACACGGAGCCTGCTTAAGATGATCTGCCTCCCTTACCCTCTGCCTCTCCTTGCTCTCTAAAAAGAGTTAATAATTAACTAACTAATTAATTAATTAATTAAAAGCAGATGACTTTCAAGGATGACAGTGCCCTCTCCTTTGGATTCTATCCCTGCTATTATAACAGGTCATACACGTCATTTTATCACACCTCCAACTATGAATGAACAGTGATTTCCCAGTAAATCACAATTTCATGGTTTTCTTATTATAAAGATGACAAAATGCTTTCTTTTGCCATTCTGAACAAAATGGGCATGTCCTACAAATCCTCATATTTGTTGGGAAACAAGAAATTTGTATTAAAAATTTTTATATAATATTTTTTAAATTTTCAGCTAAATGTTTCGTCAATGCAAACAATCAGTTAATATTACTGATAGTTTATGTGGAGGCACAGTTCTAAGCCCACTATGTGTATTATCTTACTGAATCCCCATCACTCAATAAAGTAGACACCATAACTGCTTTTGCAAGATATGTATGAGAGCCACTTAAGACCTAAATTTTCCTTTATTTTCTTGGCTCTCCCCATATCCACTCCAAAATGCCTACATTAAACTCAGGAAAGAACTTATGTGAGAGCACAAAAGTCTGAGGAAACTGAAATGGTCCATCTTCCCAATCCTTGTACCTTTGCTTGGAGAAGTGAGATAAAAATTAAAATGAGCTAAAGAACAGGAAGAGTTCTCTTGGGGTCAAAGCCAAGCTCCTGGATGTTAGAGTTTGCTGCATGAACCCTCACCCTCTACTCCTGGTCTGAGGCCTCCATGACACCGACAGCTATCTTGCAGTGGGGTTGCAGGAAGTGGAGACGTGCGCCTTGCTTGCCAATTTCTTATCTGCTGAGCCTTAGGGCTTGCCACCAGAACTGGGGGAAAGGAATATGGGGAGGAAGGGATGAACACTGGCAAGGTCAAGCACAAAAGGCAAGGCTCAGGCCCGAACACTACTCCCCACCACAAGTACACCATGTTTCCTGAGACACATGAACAGCTAGATCACAACTACCCCCACCGATCTCAAGAACAAGAAGACAGGGACATCCAAAGATGGACAGAAAGGGACGGGAAGGCTTTTACCAAATTGATCATACTCATCAGAGATGTAGATAAGATGGCTGCCCAATGGAAGAGGCGGCCAGTTACTTCACAGAAACCACAGATGTCTAGACAGCTGCTCAGAGACAGGTCTATCACCAACAGCTTTAGGTCTGTACAGACCTAAAGCTCTCCCTCACCAGGAGATTTGGAATAAACTTCATCGATGGCGATGGTCAACTGAGGGTGTGCGGCCAACTAGCCAACGCGGACATCTAGGTTGTCACGAAGGGATGGGTCCCCTACCAGATACAGCGAAAGGGGGAAGGGTAACATTCCACACTCCCTTCCACGAGCAGCTCCCAACCAAACACGTGTGTCAGTGCTGATCCTCCAGGGAAGCAGATGATCAATGGAGGGAAACAACTATGAAGAGTAAAGGAGGAACAGTAGATGGAAAGGGCCTTCAGACCATGCTGCTCACCTGACAGTTGTAAAAGGAGGGAAGAGAGAAGGGGGATGGGGTCAGCAGAGCCCCCAGACTGCAGGACTGAGCTCAGAGAGTCTTAAGCAAACCAGCCGGGTACCCCGGAGCCAGGTCACCCACCAGAGGAGTCCTGCGGTGCGTGGGAATGACCCAGCGGTACCACCTCTGCCATGTTGTTGTTGGCCTGGAGCAGCCCAAAGAGCACGTAGC
Source organism: Vulpes lagopus (assembly GCF_018345385.1). Taxonomy (NCBI): domain Eukaryota; kingdom Metazoa; phylum Chordata; class Mammalia; order Carnivora; family Canidae; genus Vulpes; species Vulpes lagopus. The sequence continues at coordinate 101,008,890 of NC_054826.1, read as the reverse complement.
TTCCTTGACGTGGACATTTCAATGGATCCCAACGGCACAGCGTCTGGAGACTGTCCGCCAACTCTTCTCTTTGCAGCCTATTCTCACGTCAACAGAGATACGAGCAACATTCACCGTTAGCTGCCACAAGATCTGTGAACTCTAATCTGGGATGATGGATTGGACTTCAAACTTGCACATGAGAGTGAAATTATATAGACTTTTGTTCCACACCAGGGCGGTAAGACCCATCGCAATCTCTTCTCATTCAGCAGGTTTTTAAGAAGAACTAGGAAACCTGGTCCATCTGCTCTCCGTCGATCCTTTCCCTTCCTCCCACTCACTGTCTCTTCTCACCCCTCAACCGCGTACCTGTCCTAGGAACATCTGCTCTGGGATTAAGACCACCTTCCGACAAACGGCGGTGTAGGTAACCGTCTGAGTATAGTTTGCACGTTGCTTTTAATAGTCGACAAAAGGATGTCTAATTTTTTTCACTGCTTTGTGTCTTAGCATTTCATTCTTGTTTTTTAAAAAAAATTTTAAACATGGCAAAGAAAGAGAAATCATCCCTAGTTCAGTATAGATCTCAAATCAAGCACGTAGTGATACGAGAGGCTATAATAGCATTATTGAACCTAATTGAAGGGACCAGGGAAGGTTTATTTGAGGAAATAGCTCAAAGTTAAGATACGAAAAGGGGAGGGAAGCACATACGGGCAGAAAAATCAACACATACGGGAGCTGAGTGACTGAGTACGAGGGTGAGATTAGACTAGAAAGGTGGGTGAGAAACAGACCTTCTAATATAAGTTTTATTATCCTAAGAGTAACAGCAAGGTTTTAACCAGAAGATTGGGATGTGAGGGGGATGATATTACCACGTTTGTACTCTGAAGAAAAGCCTTCCGGATGAAGAATGGAGGATAGATTAGAGGAGGCATGAAGGGATATTCAGAAATATTTAGGAGGTTTTGTTTATTTCATTTTGTTTCATTTTGTGTTAGGAGCTGGGGTGAAAGATGAGGTTATCTTGGACAAAAAGAAGTAGATGCATTCAAGAAATATTTACATGGCAAAATATCCAAAAACTCAGCGGTGGATCAGATGTGGGGCGTAAGAAAGAGAAAGGTGTTCCGGTGACTCCTGGGCTTCCGGCTGGCCCGGCTGGATGAATGGCAATGGCGTCACTAGAATAATGGGCAACAAAAGAGAATCAAGTCGGAGAGCAAGACCGCAAGTGCAGAATTAAGTTGTTTACCAATTAGGCATCTTTTCATTGAGAGGGATTAAAACGCTCAAGTCATTACGGGATGAGCACTGGGTGTTATTCTGTATGTTGACAAATTGAACACCAATAAAAAATAAATTTATTTAAAAAAAAAAAAAAGCTCAAGTCAACCTAAGCAGAGAAGAGAAGGTGGCGGCTCCTGTAATTACGAAATCCCTCAGTAAGGCTGGTGCACCCGCGGCCTCTCAGGAATTCAGGGATAACGTGAGGACCCGGCTCTCAGCTCCGCTCGCCCCGACGGGCTACGTTTCCCAGCTTTGCCTGGTGGCTCTCGGCAGCTTCAGGGCACATCACCGCAAGGCCTCATCCAGCGCAAGAGGAAATCCTCTTTCCAAAACGTTGAACAGAAACACTTTAAAATCAAATCTCTTTACCCTTCAGGTCTTGATTTGGCCGCAGACCCACCCCTGACCAGTCACTGTCGCCAGGACGGTGGCACACGCTGACTGGACCCCGCTAAGTCATCTTCAAAGAGAAGTTCACGGCTGAGCGTGGAGGAGGGTGGGAGCTCCCAACCGAAGGCTAGAGTGGACGTGGGCAGTGAAAACAAAAGACACTAACTCTCTCTCAGGGTGGACGTGGTTTCTGAGATTAACAGCAGGAGGGCGCGGTGGGCGTTCAAGAGAGCTCAGCCTCGGTGACGAAGAAGGATCCTCACATCAGCTCCGATCCCTGGCGGGGTCCAGGCTGAGGCTTTCAGCAGCGACCGCCTCGATACCAGCGCACACGGCGGGGGCAGGAGCAACACAAGGGACACCCAAGAAAATGCATTTGTTTAATGAAGATCCTCTAGAAGACCCACCAGGTATCTTGCTGTGACATAACCAGAATTGGTTTTTTTTTTCTATTTATGTTCGATTCGTATTATCTGATGTGGGTTCAGTCAGTGCTACTTTTTCCATTTTACGATTACTCCTGCAGGTAGCAATAGAAGTATGTCAGGACGCTGGCACCTGCAGGGGACGAAGCAGTAGGGAGAGCCGCTGCTTGCTTCCCGTTGTATCGGCCCCGACCTATATCTATCTGGGGGTGCTAACCGGTTCACAGAAAACAACCCTTTGGGGGGCTGTCTCGGTGTGATTGAAAGAGAAAACCAGTTTCCTCTAGAGGGTGCTAAGCCTCAAAATAAAAATACGAACCGAGTTCTTTTGCTTTGCCCCTACTTTTCAATATTCATTGAGCAACTAATAACCACAGGCCCTGGATCCCCAGCAGGCGGGCCCGCGGCAGAGCTTAGGGCCTCCTCATTATAGGGTGCAGGGGAGCAAGGAGGAGGGGAGAGGGGAGGCAGGGGGATCAGAGCCCGTCCAAGAGCTGCGGTCCTGCACCTCACACCGACCCCTCGATGGCGTGGAGCCTCCCCCCAGAGGCTGCGTGAACAGCCGCCTCCAGAACCGTCCACGCCGACTGGCTCACCTGTCTGTCCGAGCTCCCCCCCACTCTGCGGGCACGGAAACCCTCCGTGTGTCTGAGCTGCGTGTCCGCGGACACTGAGCATGTCTGCATGTCTCGTGCCGGTGACGACCGCGCAGACAGTGAGAGATGCACAGACAGGGAAGGAGGCCAAACGACGCCGGATGGTTCCGTGGGCCTGGTCCAGGTTCACACTCAGCGCCGGGGCTGGGCGAGGGCCGCAGGCCTCAGAGATGGGGGGGGCACCCACCAGGCACCTGGCACGGTGAGCACCGCAGCCTGCAAGCCGCGCCACGCAAAGGGGAAAGCACACCTTGCGGCCGCACAGGCGGCGGAGAAGGCCTGTCCTGGGAGGTGAAGGTCAATGGCACGTCCTGCTCCACAGGACAGCTCGCCGCGCCTCTTAGGCACCCCTTGCTCGGACACAGACTCCACACACTTGCTAAGAGGCCGTTTGTTGTTTGTCTCTGAATCGATCGTATTTCCCTTTGCCAAACAAATGCCACATTATAACTGGTTGAACAAACGGTGTCATTCATTTTTAAGAATGAGAACTTTTGAATGGTTTTCCTCAAGTTGACTCATTCTGAGATATTTATAACTTCTCCTGTGGCATTAGAAACAGATGGACCATGACAAGACGACAGGCTGTGACTTTATGCGACTACTGCACGACACCACAAGCTTGTTTTCCGTTTGCCCACCTAATAAATCCAGCAGATCTTGCAGAGAAGGCGTTGTCTGCCGTGACAATCTGCATCCACCCATTTGGCCCACTCGTTAGATGATACTTGTTCTAGATCCTCTTCTGTTGTTTTTAACACTTTTGTAAAATGTGCCATTTTTAAATTGACTTGTTATTCGGGAGTAATTCCAAGCTCATGAAAAATCGCAAAAATAGGAAGAGTGCAAATGAACACCCATGCACCCGTTATCCACCCCTGCCCACTGCTAAGTTTATTCTGTTTTATATGGTTGTTCATCAGGACTCTTTACCCCTAAATCATTCAATGTGTATTTCCTAAGAATAGGGATAGTCTATCAACCAACCATTAGATAGATTATCTAATCTACTGTCCAAATTCCGATATTATCAGCCTATCCGCTAATGTCCCTTATGGCGTTTCCCCGTCCCATCGAGGATCCAGTCTAAGGTCAGTCACTGTACTTAGTTGTCACGTCTCCCCGGTCCCCGTGAGTCTGGAATAGCTCCACAGCCCGTCCTTGTTTGTCATGACATTACCGTTTTTGAAGAATCCACCTCCCTTCTCTTGACCTCGTTTGAGGATTGTCTGGTGTGTCCGTGTGATCACATTTACTCCTGACCAGCACGTGCACAGGACATGTTACGTCCTTCGGAGGGTGTCTTGATTGGAGCCCGTGTCTGTCCCTCATTGGAGATAATTCTCATCACCTGGTCAAGGAGTCTGACTTCTCTGCTATGTACTTACTGCTTTTTTATTTCCTCCTTGTGACTAATAAGAAATCTGTAGGAGGGGACTAAAAACCCATACAAATATCCCGCTCCTCAGCAAAATTTCCCTCTAGATTTGGCATCTGTTAAGGATGCTTGCCTCATTCAGTCTTCACTGTGATGGTCGCAAAACCTGCGACTTTCCCACTACAGAACAGTCAGTCCTCGGCACTCTACTCTGAGCGAGAGCCCCTCTTCCTCCCCTGTCTGTCATCAGCCTGGACTCATGAATTTCCGTTCAGAATTCGTGACTAGACTTATTTAATTGTTTTATTGTCTACATTGTCCCAGATTTGGCCAGTAGGAGCCCTTCAAAGCTAGCTCCTGTGTTCTCGTGACTTTTTCTTCTTCTTCTTCTTTTGGTAACATTTCCTCACTGTGTGGTATAATAAGATGTCCCGGGCCCGTCTTGTACCTCCTCTGCTCCAATTCTGTGGTCATTTTTCTCAGGAGCTCTACTTCCTTTTGGAGGGGAATGGTATTAGAAATCAAGATTCGGACGATACGCGTGTCTTTCTTTCTTGGCTTCTTCAATCAGAGCCGGGAAGCCTATGCATTCACATGCGTACAAATATGCATCTGCACACGAATTCATAAAAATGCGTAGACATATAAAGAGACACATACACACACAATTTCTGTTTTTTTTTTTTTTAGAAATCAAGGGTCTGCACTGAAACTTCCAATTAGTGTTTTTTTTCTTTCTTGCTTTTCCATATTCCACACGTGTACGTCCCTTCCTCCATAAACAGAATCTTGGCTCCCAGTATCATATTTATTCAATTGTCAAGTATAATAATATATCTAAAATGTTTCAGAATCTCTTCTCCAATACTCCTATAATAAACAAGACCACTAAGAGTTCAGAATTGATTTCCGTTTCTAAGCCCCCAACCCCAACGCACACACCTGTACTACACACCCTACCCTGCCCACGACTGAAGGTGTATGATCAAATACTGGGCGCATTAATTATCTTGAGTTCCTTCTTTCCCTTTCTCCTCCTTCTTCCCCTTTTCCTTTCCTTTCTATCCCTTTCCTTAGCTGCCTTCTGCAAGATTATGATATTCACTTAAAATACAATTACCAATAAAATACAATTATAGATCTTCCTCAACTTACAATGGAGTTATGAGCCCATATAAGAACACTCACCGCAGTATTGTTTGTACTAAATACTTTTCCTATTCCCTGATGGCATATATGGTGAACACCGAGACACAACGTTGTCCCTAAAAATGAGGAATCAGTTCTCGCCGTATAGACATGAAAAAAACCTCCGAAAGAGATGCTTGTGAGACAAAAGCAAGGGACAGAACAACGTGCATGGAATGGAGGAAGGTAGGGGCACAGACATCTATGTCTGTAAATGCCTGAAAAATCTCTGGAAAAATATGCATTACTTTGGTAGTGATGGATTCCTCCGTGTGGGGACAGGGACTACGAGCAGATATCAGCTTTGGGGACATATTTTAAAAGTCATCCTCTCCAGGCAAATGAGTTAGAAATGCATTCTCCTCCCCTGTCTTCCTCATCCCCATGTGCTTACACAGCACACTTGCTCAATCTTCATAAATTAGGATGGACAAGCTCTTCGACTCCAGCTGGACCAAAGGCAGGGAAAGGAGGCTTACTTTTCACTGTATAAACTGTACAAGGAGCACAAATCACCTCTTCTAAATCGTTGGCCGGACAGACAGACAGACAGACAGAGTGTCTTTGGCTCCACCGAAGGATGGAACCACTGTTCTGTGCCCTGCCCCTCGGTATTTTCTTGGATAATTCCCGAATCCACCTGACTCCACACCCTCCAAACCCCATTTTCACATTAGCAACTATGTACTCGATACACCGTCTGGACAGACCGACACGTCCAAGCTGAATTTTTCTTCAACAAACCAGTTCATCTTCCCGCCTGACTCCTCTTCTTGTAGTCTTATTCAATTTTTAAAATGTGGGTTGATCTTCGTCACCTTCCTTTCCCCCACTTGCGTGGGCCCGACCCTCAAGCAGAGTAGAAAGGACACGGGATTCGGAGCGCGGCGAACCTGAGTTCAGTCTCAGCTCTCCTAGATAGATGCGATACCAGGAAGGTTGCCTCTCCTCTTTGTCTTAGTTTCCTCGTCTTTACGCAGGAGGATGACAATAACCCTGCAAGGCTTTTATCAAGATTGCAAGGAGCCGCCGCAAAGGGCCCAGCTTTGGCACATAGAACTCTCTATATACAGACCCTACCTCGCCCCAGACACTTTCCGAGTCCGCGTGGTCAATAAGTTACTTTCCCATAAGTTAGTATCTCCAGGAAACTCCAGAATCTCCTCTCACCTCCCTTTTAATCCCAGACCTCAAGGCCCAGAGTTGGTCAAATCCCAGAAAACTACGCGGGATCACGGCTCTAAACGAGAGAAGATTACAGCAGCCCAAAGACTGACCCCCGTTGCAGGTGATGGATTACAGGCAGTAGCGGTGCTAAAGGGCAGCTTGGGGTGGGGCCCTTAACTTCCCCCAAATCTCCATCAGCATACCCACCATTTCTAAATTTTTTGAAAATAATAATTTCACATGGGCAGTTGGTATTTTCATCAATTTTACGTATACTGCCAATTAGGCATATTTTTTAAACTTTGCCATTTCTATTCTGTAACCAACAGGATAGCTCCGTCCTGGCCCTCTCTCTCCCTAGACATGCGTATCTATCAGCGTCTCTCTTCACAGGACGTGGTACCCATCCCTGCCTTCCCTATTGCTTGTCCTTGTGGATTGTGCCCCTTTATTATCTGCCCCATGTGCAGCTGTCAAAAAAATCTTCCTAAAGTGTAGTTTCACTCGTGCCATGATCCTGTTCACCAAAACTTTCCTTCACTTCCAGTTGCTCAAGGGAAAAGTACAAATTCCTCTTCCAAGCCCTTGGCAGTCAGGTCCCCAACTAGCTCATACACCTCATGGTTCCCCAAATCACAGACTTACATTATAATTCTAGCCAAAAAATGGATTTTTTGCTGTTTCCCAAACTGTTATCATACTTTTTCTCATGCAGTTCACTCTCCTGGATGCCTTTTATTATCAGATCACTTGTCTTTCGAAAGCCTATCAGTTCTTCAAGACCCATCCTCAATACCATTTCCTCCATGATGGCTTTTTTTTTTTTAACTTACACTGGCTTCAGTTAGGGTCAAAGCAATAGTTTTAGGGGCTTTCCTTCTATATGCATTTACCAAAAAAAAATATTTTCTATCTAATATTTGAAAGAAACTGAGACAGGGACTACAATAATTTGCACCTACTAATATATCATGAAAGCTTGATACTTCAGCCTCAGTGAACCCAAGTTAGTGTTGGTGAACCCTAATTTCACTACCAAATAGCCTTGGACAAGTAATATCTCTGGCTGAAGTTTGTGATCAATAAAATAGACGTAAAAAATATCTTCTTTGGAGACGTGCTGTGAGAAATAGAAATAATCTCGCACACGGTAGCGTGTTTGTCCTTGTTTGCTGAAAACGCTTCATAAATTTTCTCAAATGAGGTGGGATCCGAGAGAGACCAGATTCCAGTCCCAACTCTGTCAACAGCCTGGACACATGACTTCTTCCTCCCACCGTGTGTAAATCAGGTGACTGAACCCATGCCCTCTACTGGAGTCCACTGGGGAGCTGGCTCGCAGGCTGCCTGTCGTCAGTGTGGGCCCATACTCTGTGTCGCCGCTAGCCGGCAGGATTGCCACATGGCTGCTGGCCACTCCCTCGCTCCGCCTCCATCCCAGGAAGGACTTCCCTTCAGACTCAGGACCAAAACAAACAGAACATTCCAGGCTGGCAGCAGCCTAGACTCTGGAATGGAGTCTTATCAGGCCGTAAAAGGAGAAGGGAAAGCAAAGGAGACCCTTGGGTTTGCCTCAAGCTGGGAGGAGCGACTAGACTTCCACGAGCAAGGGACATCTCCCCGGCCCACCGACTGCACGACGGGTGTCCTTGTAGCGAGCGGCAGGTGCCCCCGGCAAACACCGAGGCCGCCTCCCTCAGAAACCACATCCCTGCCTCATGAAATGCTTGTGAAAACATGGGATTTGGATCTGTAATGTCCAAAGGTGCAGGTTACACGCTAATTTCTCCAATCCGCAGATTCCTCCTTCGTACAATGAGCATAAACCAGGCCTCCGAACGCCCTGTCCTGTCCCCCAGGGTTACAGCCGGACAGAACCCTCGACGGAGTGTGGGCTTTGGGAGCACACGGAAGTCCTGTTCTCGGCTGTATACGGGCCCAGGAAGGTGTTCTAAGTTTCCTCATCTGCAAAATGGAGTTAGGAGGCCTTTTATTTCACAGTGTTTTTGTCAGAAGGAAATTACATAGAGCAAGGAGAGTGGCACATTGAGGGGTGCAACGGTGTTAATTCTCATCCCTGATTATCAAAATGCAAAGCAGCACGGTTCCAGAGTCATTAAAAGTTGGCACACATCCAGGAAAAGGATAAAACTGGATACTTCCAGTTTATAGCCTCTGTCATTTCTCAGTTTTCTAAGATGAAGTTTTATTTCTGTTGTTCACTTGTTGTTGTTATTGTTTTATTGTGGTTAAATGCATATAACATAAAATCTACCGTTCGAACCATTTTTAAGTGCACAGTTCTGCAGGGTTATGTGCAACCACCCACCGCTATCCTCTCCAGGCCCTCCCGCAGCATCCCTCACCCCCCACCCCGCCCCCGGAAACTACCATTCTACTTAGTCTCTACGAATTAGACTATGCCGACAGCTCGCCTGAGTGGAATCACACGGTACTTGTCCTTTTCTGTCGGGCTCACTTCTCATTTCACTCAGCATAATGTCATCCAAGTTGTAGCGCGTATCCCAATGTCCCTCCTTCCCAAGATAACGTCCCATTGTATAGAGTGTTTATCCGTTCATTCATCAGTGGATATTTGGATTGTTCCCACTTTCTGGCTATTGTGACTAGTGTGGGCACTGGCATATGCCAGCGTCTGTCCGAGCCCTTGCTTTCAGCTCCTGTGTTACACCCCCGAAGTGGAATGGCTGGGTCATGTGGTAATTCCGCATTTAATTTCCTGAGGAACTGCCGTGGTGTTTTCCACAGTGGCTGCACCGCCTTACACCCTGGTGGTGGTGGTGGTGGTGGTGGTGGTGGCGGCCACCCTGATGGTGTGAAGCGGTATCTCATGCAGTTGGCGCATTTACTTCATGTGCTGATTTGCATCCCCCTAAAGACACATCTTTTCATGTTAACTAAAAAAAAAAAAAAATGGTCATATTATGGAGTAGAAATAATACTCAGGTCGATTTTCAAGCCAAACTGTGAGGCTTCAAAGAGATTTGCCCTATGCACCGGGCATTGTGAGCGAGGCCCTGGACTTCCCCGGAGTTGGCACCCACTGCCTCTCCTCCAGCTCGGGAGGGGTCGGGGACAGGCCCTCGGCGCGGTCGGGCCACAAAAGGGCGGAGGAGGGCAGGAGGGGCACAGCCCCCCGCCCGGCAGCCTGTGCTAAGTTCTCCAAGGAAAGGCAGCCCCAGTGACAATGGATCCATCCAGCAGAGACTTCAGGGTGTGGAAGCTGCTGCACCTGCAGTGCTGAGTGTCCTCGTGACGTGGTGACTCTGGGACCCGTGGGCTCAGTGGCACTGCGGCAGGGGAGCGCACCGGGGGGCACAGGAGGCCGAGGACCCAGGGACCCGAAGCACCTGTCCTGGGCCGGGGGCCGAGTCAGCAGCGTAAAGAGAAAAATAACAATCTCATGGGTTCTTCACAAAGCCAGGTTTGCCCCAGTGTCCCAGGCCTGCAGGGATCCCGCTGGGAGCTGCAGGGGGGCCCGGCAGGCGGGAGCGGCACCCAGGCTGGGGAGGCCCCGGGAAGCCTGGGCAGGGATGAATGGGGGGCCACGGAGCTCCTCCGGAGAAGCCCCTCGTCTGGCCTGAGGGATGCGGCCTCTCCCCCCGCCCCGTTCTAGACACGGACATCTCTATATACATAATATGAACTTTCATTTTTTTGCAAAAGTCAAGTGTTACTAGAAACCCCACAAGGGTTTTCGTTTTGTATTATCACCAGAGATTGAGATTTAAAGAGTCAGGAATCTGGGGGATCCTTGGGTGGCTCAGCGGTATAGCACCTGTCTTTGGCCCAGGGCGTGACCCCAGGGTCCCGGGATCGAGTCCCGAGTCAGGCTCCCTGCGTGGAACCTCTTCTCCCTCTGCCTGTGCCTCTGCCATTCTCTCTCTTTCTCTCTCTCTCTATGTCTATCATGAGTGAATAAATAAAATCTTTAAAAATAAATAAATAAAGAGTCAGGGATCTGCTACCATCTGTTGGGTGTGCCTGACCCAGGCCCTAGGCAGGCGCTGCCAATCTTCCTCTACGAGGGGCGAGATAATACGCACGCTAGGCTTTGTGGGCCACGCGGTCTGCGCCGTGACCCCTCGATGCTGGCACTCGAGCCCAAAAGCAGCCGTAGACAATCTATAAACAAACGGATGTGGCTGTGTTCCACCGAAACTTTATTTACAAAAAGAGGTAGGGGCCAGATTTGGCCCATGGGGTACTCGAAGGAGCACAGAGGAGCTCGTAAGTCCCAGATCAGACTCAGCAGTAACAATAAAGCTGGCCGTTTTACAGACATGAAACTTGGGGCAGACAGAAACTTGTGGTTTTGAGTTCAGCTTAAACAGATATATTCTGAGCATCATTATCATCATCACTGCTAGAATTTTATAACCTACGGTTGACCCTTGAACAACACAGGGCTTAGGGTCAAGTGTCTGTGGGGTTGAAAATCCACATATAACTTTTGAGACTCCCCAAAAACTCAACTAGCTATAGCCTAGTGTTGACCGGAAGCCTTACCTATGACACTAACAGTCAATTAACACTTATTTTGTCTGTTATATATATTAATACTAGATTCTTTCAATGAAGAAGCTAGAGAAAAGAATGTCATTAGGAAAATCATAAAGAAGAGAAGATACATTTATAGTACTATGTGGATATTTATTAAAAAGAAATCCACTAAAAAAAATTAAAAAATAAAATAAAATGAAAAAATAGAAAGAAATCCACTTATAAGTGGACCTGCCCAATTCAAAACCATCTTGCTCAGGGATCAGCTGTAGTTGCTATGCGTCCAGCAGTTTATGAAGAACGCCATATGAATTATTTCACGTGACTCTCACAACCACACTATCCATTGATATCACCATAATTTCCACTTTATCGCCAAGAGAATCGAGGAGTTGGGAGGTTAGGTAACCGGCTTGGGCCCACACAGCTGGTTAACAGCGGGGCTACGGTTCATAACGCAGAGGACGTGCACCTGTTTCCAGCCACAGCGAGACTAGATTTACGTTCCCATCTTCAAGGACTAAAAAACTGAACACAATCTATGGAACAATGGTTTTCAGACACTCAGTAACCAGCAGAACAGGACAGTGACCCCAGTGACAAAGTAAACCAAGGGGTGAGCCCTAGGATGCCCCAGCTTGCTGTCTGTAGAGTTTCCAGGCTCTACCAAGGGGAAGGGAGGCCTAGCAGGACCCAGCGGTTCGAGGATGCAGAGCGTGGAGTTCCGGGAGACCAAAGTAGCTAAAATTCCCGAGTCAAGGAAGAGGAGAAGAGAGAACTCCAGACGCAGAAGGAACTCCAGAGAGATGCAGAGGATTCCCCTCGCGTTTTTAGCTGAGTACTAATCAGCACATGGATGTAAAGAAACTGCTGACCCAGGGAGAGGATGATCAGAAAGGAGCACTTCCCCGAGCTGTCCCAGGGCTGGGAATATTTTATGTTCCTTGCAGCCAGTAAAAAAAGATCTCCTAATACTTGCCTACTCAAAAAATATCACGTTAGTTGTGGGGCTGCATCAGCCCTCCACTAAAGGCTCTTCTGGACCTGCCTAAGAAAAAAGCAGGTCAAAAGGATCCATTTGTTTCCGAGTAACTCAATTGCACTCCCCTCACACACACACACACACACACACACACACACAAAATGCCTAAAAAGTATTCAAAGGATTGAAAAAATCTGCATCCAGCAACATAAAATTCACAATGTCTTCCGCCCAACAAAAAATTAATAGACATTCAAAGAACCAGGAAAATATGACCCAAAAGCAGGATGGGTTAGGGAATCAGTCAATAAAAACAGATACAGAAATACCACAGATGATACAAATAACAAACAAGGACATTAAGACAGCCTCGATAGATCACTCCCGATGCTCAGGATGGTGGAGGAAAGCAGAAGCGTGATGAGGAATTAAGGACATGAAAGAGGCCCGATGGTAGGAAACAAACAGCAGCAATCTCTGAGATGAAAGGCCCCACAACTAGCAAGATGCCGACCTAAGATCCCAGCCCTGGACTGACTCCAAGCTTTGGTGCTCGTTGCACTACTGTAACCGTCGTGCAGCAGGGAAGACCGATCACAGAAGGCAAATCGAGCACCATTTTTGCAGATAAACCAATTGGTTCACACACAGAAGCAGCATTTCTTAAATTTCCCTGAAGATGTTTGAACTACCTTCTGCTTACCCTGCGCCCTGGGGATGAAGGCTCAGGAGACCCAGACCCGCCTTATCTCTGACATTCAGGGGAGAGGGCGCTGGAGCAAACGCAGTAACAACCCTTGCACACCAGTGTAGATCCAATCACACCCAGGTGAACTTGCTTAGTTCCTTCCTTGTTGAGAATATTCACGTCTCTGTTTTCTGGACAAACGTGTATGATAGAAGTTCGCTGATTGTGCTTCAGCTCATTGGCTACTCAGATGCTGTAGAGACCTTTCCTCATCCATGAAAGACACAAGAGGCATTAAAGAAAGAGAAGACACTATTTTTTTTTAAGATTTTATTGTTATGTAATCTCTACGCCCAACACGGGGCTTAAATCTACAACCTCAAGAGCAAGAGTTGGGTGCTCTACCAACTGGGCCGGCCAGGTGCCCCAAGAAGACCCTATTCTTAATGGGGAAAGACCTTGCATGGCCCCAGGGTAAGTCAACTCCTCATTCTGGCACCCACATTCCATCATAGTGGGGCTGGAGCTCACCTTGTGGCTTTTTAGGATATTTTTAGGAGTGTATCTAGCCGGTAAAGAAGAATAAAGAGTTTCGAGCCCCTTTGCCATGTTTCTGTTCACACGACATATTGCTAGCTCCTCCTCCGTTTATCTATTTAGGTAAAGCAGACAAAGACCAGAGTTCCCCACATAATGCGGAGCATCTTAACATTAGACACGGTCTTGAAGATCATCTAATCCTTTCCTGCCATTTCACAGGTGAAGAAACCAAAGCCACACACATAAATAATGGCCGAGCTAGAACTAAAACCTCTACTTCTCAGGGAACTGGAGGCCGTGGAGGAGCAGTGGCACCATCTTTCACGCCTGTCGGTTGCGGGCCAGATGCTTAACCTTTCTAAAGGGAACTAATGGTTTCTGCGCATGACATGCAATACTACGTGTGGGCAGCACCACGTTTGCGTTTATTTCAGGGGCCGCCACACAGAGAAAGCTTCCTGAATGGACGTACCGTCCCCCGGAACTCGTGGGCTAGAACCCTCTCTAACGATTCCAGTTGGAATCTACACAAAACTTGGAGAAAGTCAACCACCCTGAGAGCCTAGTAAACATGGATCTTTTCAGTCTAGACAAAATAATCGGGATCAAGTGTCAGGAAGGTATAAACAGCCTCCAGTAGATGGTGGGAAAAGAGCTGTGGCCTAATGAATGTTATTTTAATCTTCCTAAAGAAAGATGCCAGTGGAAAGGCAGCTGTATGGGAAGTACAAAACGTCCGGGAGAGAATATAAATTGGCCGTGCTGCCTCCAACTCTGTCCAAGAGAGGTGATGTCACGGGCTGGATGATACCATCCAGGGAAGCTTTCTTCTCTGGTCCTGTGCTCCCCAAACACTGCAGAGTGGGGTACGGTACGTTAGGACGATATCCTTGCCCTCTCAACCTCCAGTTCTCCCCTCCACCCCCCATTCCTGTCCCCTCCTCTCCCTTTATCTTCCTCCCTCACCCTCCTCAGACCCACCCCTTGCAGGGACATGTGGTATGCAGATGTAGAGCCAATGCATCCGTTTGGCTACCATAAGAGAAACCAGCTCTAGAATGAATACGACCTTGTAGGAGGCAGGGGTGAGGCACACGAGCGTGCACACGCACACATACAACAAACAAAACCAGACCTTGGTAAAATGGCTGAATGCCTAAGTCAAACTCCGCATCTCATTCTGCGTTGGATTTCCAACCATATAAATCACCAACCCCCCCCACCCCCGCCCACGTCACCTATTCTGAATTGTAGTTTCTATTACTTGAATGCAACCTAACGAGCCAGCGCTGGATTATCACGAGGACTTTCCCCGTGGGAGACAATGTGCCGACGGGCCAACACATAGACTGGGCCCACCTGAAAGACGGCTTTCCAACAAAGCTAACAAATCAGCACTGAGCTTTCTGTCTGGGTCATACATGACGTTGTTCAGCATGATTCGTTTACCCCCTGTGCGGGGCGGCCTTCTAGCCTCTCTAAACGGATCGTTTCTAGCAATACCAACAATTTGACATTCCTGAAGCTGTAGGTCTGCAGGCCAGATGGTAAAATGCGGCCACCACGCTCCAGCTTTGCACTCGTATGACCAGTCTACGTATCTGCTCCGTTCATCTCGTCTCCCTCCTTAACAACATCCAGCTCACGAGGCTCCCATTACAGTGCTCCTCCACCAGGCCGCGTTCTCATTAGGTGGTTAATTACATCATGAGCTTGAAAGTAATAAAACAGCATTTCTTACTTTTTGTTAATTCAGATAGGCCTTCCCTCCAATTAGTGCAAATTATTGAGGTTTTATTATACATGTACATATGTGTTTGTGTTTGCAAAGTTTCATTGATGAATAATGACTCTGCAGCCACCCACGGACCAGATGGAAATGATTGGAGATCATTAAATACAACATTGTTAGGTCATTTCCAGCATGTAATCAGCAACAATGGCTGTGGTTAGACTCGTTACATAAACAGACGGAGGAGAGGATGACTCACCGAGTCCGGAATTACTGAGGCCTTAGGTATCCCCAACACAGAGCTTGCAAGAAATAGGCTCGGGGACTGTTAGGCCTGGCTTGGCCGGTGCCCAGGATGAAGGAATGGTAACAAGAGCTCATCGCATCTGGCCCGTGGCTTGAAACCACGAAAAGAGACTCTCCCTTCTTCTCTTCTCTTCCTTCCTTCCCGCCCTTGTCTTCTTTCTTAAAACCGCTCATCCGATGTGCCCCTCACTGGGCTGGTTATTTAAAAAGCAGTCCTGGGGCACCTGGCTGGCTCAGTGCGAGGAACACACGACCCCTAAGCTCAGGATCGTGAGGTCAAGCCTGTATGTGTGGGTCATGGAGTCTACTTAAAAAAAAGTTTTTAAATAAAATTTAAAAAAATTAAAAAGACAGTCCTAATCTCTCCCACTACCATCTCTGGATCCTGTGGCCTTACTGAAGCCAATGAGCTTCTAGAAGCTCGGTTTCTGCATTTAAAGCTGGAGATAAAGTTGCCCTTCATGCCTCTACTCCACAGATTTGCTCTGAAGAGTCAATAGAATCAGTGGGATGAAAAAGAAGGAAACCCCTTGGGAACTGCCAGTTGTTATTCCAGGTCCAGCAGCACCTGGTTCCTGAGCACATGACGTCACCCTGTGCCTCGCTTCCGGGCGCAGTCTCACCAATAGGTAGAGAAGTAACATAGGTGTCCGCCACGCAACAGCCGGGGTTAAGGCCCCCTCTGCCATCTAGTAGCTGTGCGGCGTTGGGCAAACCTCCTAAAGTCCCTGAGCTTCAAGAGGTGATTGTGACGGACAAATTAAGTTAGGGAGGGAGGGAAGGAGGGAGGGGAGGAAGGAAGGCAGGGAGCTCCCGGCTGTCCCCTGGCTGTCCGCCCCCCTGCTGTCCCCCACGGGACCAGGCCCCAGACGGTCCAGGTGGAGAAAGCACCCGGGGTATTCAGCGGTGTCCCTGGAAGGTGCCCTGGCGTTGGGGACAGGATGCTTCATGCCAGCCAGAAAATAATCTTTGTCGCTAGAAGTTTGGTCACAGCGAATAGAGAAGAGAAGGCCGTTAACACCAAGGGGGGTGGGAGGGGAGGCGAATCCCACCCACAGGCTGGCCCCAGGGGAGTGATAGCAGGGGGCAACGAAGCTGCGGCACCTGGTGGCCCAGCACCCGGCGGCGGCCTGCGGCAGGCTCGGAGGCTCAAGCGGGCCCGACACTCGGGGGTGCCCGGGGAAAGCCCTGGGCACCAGGGGAGGCCCTGAGCACAGGCCCAGGGCGCCGGGGTGGGTGGGGAGAGGCGGGAAGAGGAGACTCAGCAGCATGCGGTCCCCGGAAGCCCCGGGAAGGCGCTGCCTGCACCCAGGCCCTGGCGGCCCAGCCCGGCCTCACCCAAGGAGAAGGTCTTCAGAGGAGCAAGCGACGCGGCCCAAGTCACCAGGCTGTGCTGGTGGGATCTGCCCCCGGGGCTTCGCGGAGCGGGAGACTGGGGCCCACACCCGGCGGGAGACCTCGAAGGCTCGAGGGCGCCCCACGCAGCCCGCAAAACCCGCGGAGACACGAGCGGAGACACGAGCGGAGCCCTCGGGCCCAGGCGCCCTTGGGGCCTCGGCAGGGACCAGGCGCCCGACTCCCCATCCCGGGCCTTGGCCCTGAGCTCAAGGGGCCTGAGCCACGGGGCACCCGGCAGCCCCGGGACAGTGACCTACTGCCCGGGCCGCGCGGTCCCTCGGGGCAGGGACAGCACCAGGCCAGTCGGGGCCGGGACGAGCACGGGGTCCTGCGGTTCATGCCCCCTGCCTACTGCACTGGTGCTGGGTGCAGTGTCCCTGTCCCAGTGCCCAGTCCTTCAGGGCACCTGGGGGTCACCCGGCTCAGTGTCCGCCTTCGCCCGGCCGCAGTCCTCTGGGCCCAGGGATGGAGCCGAGGCAGCTCCTTGTGCAGCAGAGACGCTGCCTCCGCCTCGGCGCCCTCGCTCACTTGCTCTCGCTCGCTCTAAATGCATAAATAGGATCTTTAGGGTCAGCCGGACACTGAGTCAATGGGTGCGGGCACCTGCTCCTCCGGGCTCTGAGGTGGCCGCTCTAGGCCCCGCTGGACCGCCTGCCCCGCCTGCTCGGCACAGCCTCACCCTCCGCTCCAGGGCCCGACGAGGCTAAAGCCAGGACTCCCCTCCGGACCAGTGACTCTTTACTTGGCTTGATTTTTTCTGCCCAAGGTGCTTGAGGACACAGAAGTACTGACCGACTGCACCATACGATGAACCGAGAACAAACACGCCCCTGATACAAGGACCCCATTTCAGGTCTCCTCCCTGGGACCCTCCTGTCGCCCCAGGAAAGGAGTCCCAGACACGTGGGAAGCTGACTTGCAGGTCCAAGACGGTGGCGCAAGTCTCATGGGGCCACCACTCCCCTACAGAACCCCGCAGGTCCCCTCTGGAAACCCCCTTCCCCGTTCCCGTCACCGCCCCACGTACAACTGCATCATGGTCTGGACGAGTTGTGGGAGTCTCCGGGTGGTAAAGCCCAGTAGGGCGGCTTCCGTACCCCACTTTCGAAGCTGGCCTCTAAATGTTAGGAAGCATAAGCTCCCGAAGTGCAGACGCCTGTGGGCCCCCACGTGCCCGCTCCCGTGTGACCAAGTCCCTCCGGGCGGCAGACAGGAAGTGTTGAGGCGGTTTCTGTGCACAGAGAATAGGAAGGGAGGACGTGTGATTTGTATCCTCCCGTCGTCCCCATCGGAGTGTGGACGTGGCAGCTGGTCCCTATGACACGATCCCCACGTCATGTGTGGAGAAGAGCGCAGCGGCGTGATGGGGGGACGCAGGCCGTGGCCTCCATGGAGTGCAGGCCCACCCCGACTCCCAACACCAGTACATCTCTACTAAGAGAGGCGTACACTTCTATGTTGTTTAAATCATAATTATTCTGGGACTTTTATAACATGCAGCCAAGATTTGACCCAAAGAATTCGATGCCTTGGAATATAAAGAACGGAAAACTTATGTCACGATGGTTCAAAGAATATGGAGAAATCCAGAGGTCAGGCAGCCCCAGGGCTGGTTAATCCAGCAATTTATGGAGGTCAAAGCACCCCGATGTTGGCGTCTCTCTGCTCTATTTCCTACCGTTTCCCCCCAAATACTTGGGGCCTGGTGAACTACTGCTAGTTCCCTAGGAAGGCCACGCTCTTGTAAGTCTCCTTTCACTTAAACATGCTTTGCTTCTGCTGCGAACACTCTTCCTCCCCTTTTTAGCTGGTGTCCTTTTTTTGTTTTTAAGATTTTATGTATTTATTCACAAAAGACATAGAGAGAGAGGCAGAGGCACAGGCAGAGGGAGAAGCAGGCTCCGTGCAGGGAGCCCGACGTGGGACTCGACCCTGGGACTCCAGGATCACGCCCTTGGCTGAAGAAGGCAGGCGCTAAACCCCTGAGCCACCTGGGCTGCCCTGCTGGTGTCTTAATCAGCTCAGGCTGCCATAACAAGGTTCCACAGACCGAATGACTTAATACAAATGTATTCTCCCACAGGTTCTAGAAGTCCAAGATCAAGGTTGTGGCCAATTTCGTTTCTGGTGAGGACTCTCTTCCTGGCTTATAAGAAGGTCACCTTCATGGGGCACCGGGGACGCTCAGTCCTTTAAGCTGCCTTCAGCTCAGCTCATGATCCCGGGGTCCTGGGATCGAGCCTGCCACTCACCCTGCTTGAGACGTCTCTCTCTGTCTGCCAAATAAATAAACAAAATCTTAAAAGAAGAAGGAAGAGAAGAAGGAGGAGGAGAAGGAGGAGGAGGAAGAGGAGGAGGAGGAGGAGAAGGAGAAGAAGGAGGAGGAGGAGGAGGAGGAGCAGAAGGAGGAGAAGGAGGAGCAGAAGGAGGAGAAGGAGGAGAAGGAGGAGGAGAAGGAAGAGAAGGAGGAGAAGGAAGAGAAGGAGGAGGAGGAGAAGGAGCAGAAGGAGGAGCAGGAGGAGAAGGAGGAGGAGGAACAGAAGGAGGAGGAGGAGGAGGAGGAGCAGAAGGAGGAGGAGGAGGAGGAGGAGGAGGAGGAGGAGGAGCAGAAGGAGGAGGAGGAGAAGGAGGAGAAGGAGGAGGAGAAGGAGGAGGAGGAGAAGGAGAAGGAGAAGGAGCAGAAGGAGGAGGAGGAGAAGGAGGAGAAGGAGAAGGAGAAGGAGGAGGAGGAGAAGGAGCAGAAGGAGGAGAAGGAGGAGAAGGAGAAGGAGAAGAAGGAGGAGGAGGAGAAGGAGGAGAAGGAAGAGAAGGAGGAGGAGGAGGAGAAGGAGCAGAAGGAGGAGGAGGAGGAGGAGAAGGAGGAGGAGAAGGAAGAGAAGGAGGAGGAGGAGGAGAAGGAGCAGAAGGAGGAGGAGGAGAAGGAGAAGAAGGAGGAGGAGAAGGAGGAGGAGGAGAAGGAGAAGGAGCAGAAGGAGGAGGAGGAGAAGGAGGAGGAGGAGAAGGAGGAGGAGGAGAAGGAGCAGAAGGAGGAGGAGGAGAAGGAGAAGAAGGAGGAGGAGAAGGAAGAGAAGGAGGAGGAGAAGGAAGAGAAGGAGGAGGAGGAGGAGAAGGAGGAGAAGGAGAAGGAGAAGAAGGAGGAGGAGAAGGAAGAGAAGGAGAAGGAGAAGAAGGAGGAGACGGTAGAGAAGGAGGAGGAGGAGGAGGAGGAGGAGGAGGAGGAGGAGAAGGAGGAGAAGGAGGAGCAGAAGGAGGAGGAGGAGGAGGAGGAGGAGGAGAAGGAGGAGAAGGAGGAGGAGGAGGAGGAGGAGAAGGAGAAGGAGAAGAAGGAGGAGGAGGAGAAGGAGGAGAAGGAGGAGAAGGAAGAGAAGGAGGAGGAGGAGGAGGAGGAACAGAAGGAGGAGGAGGAGAAGGAGGAAGAGAAGGAGGAGGAGGAGGAGGAGGAGCAGAAGGAGGAGGAGGAGGAGGAGAAGGAGGAGAAGGAGGAGGAGGAGAAGGAGGAGGAGGAGAAGGAGCAGAAGGAGGAGGAGGAGAAGGAGGAGAAGGAGGAGGAGAAGGAGGAGGAGGAGGAGGAGAAGGAGCAGAAGGAGGAGGAGGAGAAGGAGGAGGAGGAGAAGGAGGAGGAGGAGAAGGAGCAGAAGGAGGAGGAGGAGAAGGAGAAGAAGGAGGAGGAGAAGGAAGAGAAGGAGGAGGAGAAGGAAGAGAAGGAGGAGGAGGAGGAGAAGGAGGAGAAGGAGAAGGAGAAGAAGGAGGAGGAGAAGGAAGAGAAGGAGGAGGAGGAGAAGGAGGAGACGGTGGAGAAGGAGGAGGAGGAGGAGGAGGAGGAGGAGGAGGAGAAGGAGGATAAGGAGGAGCAGAAGGAGGAGGAGGAGGAGGAGACAAGGACGATGGCCACCTTCTCACTATGTCCTCACAGGGTCTTTCCTTGGTCCATGGGTGGAGGGGGAAGGGATCTATCTCTCAGGTGTGTCTTCTTCTAAAGGGACACTAACCCTTCCAGACCAGGACCCCCCCTAGGACGCCACCTAACTCCGGTGCTTTGGCAAAAGCCCCACCTCCAAATACGGCCACACGGAAGTGAGGGCCTTAACACATGGATCTGGGGAGACACAGACATTCAGCTGATAACACCCGGCAAGCTCCCCTTGCTCCTCCAAGTTATCATCGAATCTCAGCTCCCCTGGAAAGCCCCCCAGACCCCTCAGGTAGAATGAGATGTTTCTCCGTCGGTTCCCGCCTCAGTTCCTACCACGCAGTGCTGACCCCACGGGACAGCGATGAACTACACGTTGTGCCCTTCCTGTTGACCCGCGAGGCTCTCAAAAGCCGGGACCGTAGTCTGTCTGTCTTGCACACCTGACACCTAGGACAGTGTCTGCACGAAGTTGATATTTCACAAACATCTAAGGAAGAGGCAGAGAAAGAAACATCGACTCTTCAGCAGACGACGTGATCTGTGTTGCAAACAGCGGAATTACGAGCGGACGCCAGCAGAGCCGTCATCCGCTGGATTTGTCTTCATGATCCATAAAGTCCATTTCCAGATTTCTGACCTTGGGGTAGAGGACGAGTGTCTGAATTAAAATGCCATCTTCCAACTTAGCGGCTCTACGACTGGGGCGGGGGGGGTGACTTTCTGCAGCAAATGTTAAAAGAATCCAAATCCTTGGTGTCCGTCCTATTCCCTTCTCCTCGAGCCTTGGCTGGCCTCAGTGACTTGCAGGCGGTGAAGTCACCTTCTGGGGGTTCTGAGGCCGTTGCACGGGAAGAGATGCAATAGCCCAACACCCCCGCGTCCGCCATGCCTTACGGAGACTCAAGCAGGCCACGTGGCGAGACCACGCAGGGCAGGAGATGCCTGAGCAGCCCCAGACATTCGAGTCGTCCCCACTGCCGTGTAGTGGGGACGGAGCAGAACAAGCCGCCTCTGCTCTGCTCCATCCAAATCCATGGCCTAACGAGGTGACGGTAATGAACAGTTGCTCTAGGCCCCTGAGCGCCGCAGTGACTTAAGAGGTAACAGGTGATGAGGCACTGACTCCTGCCAGGCCTCCCCCTTCCTGATTGAAAAGGGAGGCGAGAACAGGCTCCGCCTCCGTGAAGCAGCTTGGAATGCGTAAGCACCTAACCCAGAGTGGGTGCTTATAAATATCAGGGATTTCTATTGTATGTCTTTGTTTTTGATCTCACCAGTTTTGTCTGGGTGAGACTCCCGACGGCTTGGCTTGGGCAGTGGAACTTGACTCACGCCGCGTCTCGGCGACAACGTCCCTTGCCCAGGGAGCAGGCCCTGCCTGAGACACCCGACCACCTCGGCCTGGGGCCCCGGGCCTGGCCGGGAGAGAGGCTGCCGAGTAAGCTTCCAAATTTCCTGTTTACACTGCTGGCTTTTTTTTTTTTTTCCTTTTCCTCCTGCCTCCCGGGATGATTTGACACTAATGGGCAAAACTATTGAGGATGGGAATTGTGGGTCTTTTCTCCCAGAGCGCCTGGAATCCAGCTCAGAGGAGGAGAAATACAAACATGACGCTAATGGACTTCCCTTGTTCTCAGTTCTTCTCATTGCAAGACAGCAGTCCCCTTGGCATCAGGGCTCGTCACTTCAGAGCCATTAGCGCCGGGCAAATGAGCCGCTGGTTTCTCTCATCTGCTGCCCGTAGGCCACCCCGTACCTCTCCTCCAGCCCCTCCCTCTGGTAACACTAACACGCTCAAGGACACACTTGGTGGTTCTCTTATCCCTGGAAGAGCCAATGTGCCCCCCGTGCTGGCCGGGGGCCGGGGGCGCTGCGGATGCTCTGTCTCGGGATAGCACTGATGGGCCGTCGCTGCGCCCCTAGTGATGACAGGGCCCCCAGGCCCCGGCACCCTGCGCTCCCCGCCGTCTCTGCCTGGCACAGCCCAGCCCCGCCGCTGCTCGACGGCCCGACCCGAGCCTGGGGTACCGCCTCTGGGCAGTGCCCGGCCCCGAGCGCCCGCCGGCCGTGGGCCCGAGAGAGACCCAAACTTGCCTTGCACAGCTGGCGCCCTAGCTCAGCTAACACCCCCTCCCGCTGTGACCCCCTCCCGCTGGCAGCCCCTCGGCTTCAGACCGCGGCCCCACAGCGGCCGAGCTACCCACCCCCGCCCGGCTGGCTCCGTAAGTGGGAGTCCAGTGTTTAGCTGGGCAGCATCTGGGGGCGCGCAGGTTCCCGTCCCGCCCAGGACCGGCCTGGCCCTCCGTGGCGGCCTCGCAGGCCCACCTGGGCTCCAGAGGATGCTACCTACGCGTGCTTCCTGCCGTGCCCCCCAACACGTTATCTCTGGGTCCACAGATCTGTGACTTCTCCTTCCCCCTTCCTCCCTCTTTCTTTTCCAGCCTGGGCCCTGGGTCCCATGCCCGGGTCACTCTGTCCGTCGCGGCTGAGCCTGGGACAGCCCTATTCCGGGCACCCTCTAGTGGAGCTCCCCACGGGAAGCCACGCTCGCCGCCCATCCCGACAGCTCACTCGTTACCATGACTCGGCCGTGTGGTGACATGGACAGATCCGTCCTTACCACGGGGGGATGGGACCAGCCGGAGGGGCTGGAGAAGCGCATCTCGACAAAGGGACAAAGACGGAAAGCACCCACGGGTTGGAGGCATTTAATAATGACCCCCCCTTCCTTTAAATCTTCATCCCAACTCTTCGGGGACCTACTGGGTGACCTGCGGCAAGGCGCTGACCTTCTTACGTAAGTCTCTGTTTTCTCATCTGTAAACAGGGATAATAAGAGAACCCGGGTCATGGGCTGTTAGGGACATTAAATAAGCTTCTGCATATAGAACTCAGGAAGATGCCAGCAAATAGTGGCTGACGTACAGGCGTTGGCTGGCATCACTGTCATTATTCGGTATGTTGATCGCATTGCTTTGAAATAGGCTTTTCATCCAAGCCAACACAATCTCAAACCGGAGGTTCACACCATTCAGGCTCTCTCGTCTTTCTCCTTATCTATTTGCAGATTTTTGAACGTTGTTTCATTCGTTCAAAGCCTCACGTGCTGCGGCAGAGGGCCACGGCCCGGGAGCCTACAGCCCCAGGTCTTCGGGCCCAGCCCCCGGGCCGCCGGGCCGGGCACCTGCACGGCTCCTCCCCGTCCTCCCTGTCCTCTGGCCTCCGGCCTCCAGCCTCCCCTACGGCTCACGGTGGCGTAGCAGGTGATCCGCGGAATCCATGCGCCTTCAGGCCCGGAAAACGGCAGGGCCCCTTTGATACCGACTCCCTGTATTTCTCCTTCACCCTTGATTCCAGGCAAGGCTGGAGGCAGCCTGTTTTCAAACCGCTCAGCTCTCAAGAGAGGAGGAAAGCCTGCCTTCAAACGTGGCTCGCCGCCTTTCCCCAGATCAGCGCCGCCCCCAACCCAGACTCCCTGATTATCAACCGTGTCAGCGGGGCTCCAAGAATCCGGTGTCAGATAAGCAAACCAGTCCTCCGGGAAGACCTGAGGGACGGCTTTGAACAGAGTGAATAAGCCTTAATGCATAAATGGATACGTCCTCATTAAGCGGCAGCCGCCCCGAGTCCCCGGGCGGTGACCCTCACGCAGGAGGTGCTGCACCTCGGCGGGTGGGGGTCACCAGGGAGCATAATTCTCTCCCCCCTGCCGAACGCCGGCCTCCAACGTCTTTATATTCTCATGGTGATACCTGTAGGATCATGATTTCTCTTTCTTTCTCTCCTTTAATCTCTCTTTCCAAAGTAGTCTGGAGCCCCTGCTATGCGCCAGATTCTGCGCTTGCTGACAGTTACATAAGGAAGATTAAGACATGCTTCTTGCTTTCAAAAAAATTCGCACATCAGTAGGAAAAACTCAAACGTAAAGAATTCTGTAACACAATGCCAGGCTAAATCCGGTTCCCCTGTTAACACTCTAATAGCACTTAGTACTTTCCCTTCCTAGAACTCGTCGAAAGTGAGAAAACGTATTTGTATTCTCCGGGAATTAATCCCTGCCCTCCCTCGCCCCCTCCGCCGTGGAGGCTGCGCCGCCCGCGACGCCGTGAGCTAATGTGAACTTAGCACACATCACGCGCCAGACACTGGCCCAAGTGCCTTACACGTATGTCAACTTCTAACCTTTGCAACCGCTTCAGGATGAATGTCCGAATGTTATTCTCATTTTGCAAATGAGGAAACTCAGACATGGAGAAGTTAAGCAGCAGGTCTCAGGTCACACAGCCTGAGAGTCGGGGCCAGGTCCTAAACCAAACAGCAGGGCTTCAGCCCCCTGCTCCTGATTGCTCAGCTCTACATTCAAGGGAAGACATCAAAGCTGCTTTAAAAAAAAAAAAAAAAAAGCTGCTTTTTTTCTTTTTTTTTTTTTAAGGTGGTGGATAAGTATGTGAAACAGTCTAGAAAGATTTCCTTGAAAAATAATTAAGTTTTGGGAATGTGGGTAAACTTTGGGTGTCTGGGAAATGCATTCATGTGGAATCCCCAGCGGCAAATCCACGTGAACGAGGCGTCACCGTGTGTACGAATGACCAAGAAGAGGCACATTCACCCGAAGCACGTCTCTGTGCACGGCCGGACGGTGCAGCCGCCCTAAAAGCAAAGGGCCCACCTTGTCGATTTCTGACCTAATCTGAATTTGTAGTTATGAAAACCCAGAAAGCTGGTCGACTGTGTCCTAAAGAAGACCCACTGTGACCGCCGGGACGCGTCGATTCATCAGTGCACGGGTAGCAGGCACGTCTCTGGGAGACCCGTGTCCCATCAATGGAAACAGCAGAACGTGCACCGGAGATAAAAGTGAGCTTCCTTCTTGCAACCGTGTAGCCCAAACACTTCCCAAGCTCAACACCGTGGAGCTGTCCTGCGCCTTAGGAGCGCGGGGCTTGGAGACTTCTCATCTCGATGTGCTAAGTCTCGCTGGTAGGTTAAAGCATGAGGCCACAGCCCTCAGGGTTTGGCCCTCGCTCTCTCACTACGCGTTTGCGTAGATTTGGTCGCATCATTCAGCCTCTCGGGGCCTCAATTTACTTAACTGCAAAACCACGAGACTGAATTAGAGGGTTTTTAAGGCTCCTGCTCGCTTCTAACATTCCGAAATATGATGATGTATTCAGCCTTTTTATACCTCTGCGTCGTGTTTTATTTCCCTTCAGTGATGTTAGAAAATACTCATGCTCGACTCCAAATTCTTTCCACGAGCATTTGCTAGAATTGAAACCACTGACCTCACTTAGAAAATAGACTGGGAGCTCGGCTTTGTGTTCCGCAAAGTAACGTGGTTCTCGGAGCATCGATAAATAGGTGGTATGAGGACATCTGATGCAGGGACTGCGGGTTTGACGGATACCGGGGCCCTGCTTTCCTTCTGGGCACATCACCGGACCACATCCTGCACTTAGCTGAAGCCATGCGTCTGGATGTCGACCAGTGGGATGCGAACCTACCTTGGGGTACGTCCTCGGGGCGCCTGGGCGGCTCAGTTCATCGAGTGTCTGACTGGATTTCAGCTGGGACCACGAGCTCAGAGTCGGGGGATGGAGCCCCAGCTCGGGCTTGCGCTCGGCCAGAGTCCGCTAGTCCCTCTCCCTCCCCTTCTGGGCCTCCCCCTCTGCCCCTCACCTCCCTCTGGCGGTGATAAATAAATAAAATCCAAATAAATAAATAAATAAATAATAAAATCTTAAAAGAATATAAAATAGAGCAAGACTTTTAAATAAATAAAAATAAATAAATAAAATCTTATGAGAAATAAATCAAACTTATTAAATAAAGCCTTATAAGAAATAAATCAAGCCTATTAAATAATCAAACAAATAACTATGAAAACTTAAGTCATGCGTTCCTGGTCCTTCTTCCCCAACCACTGGCTAAATAGCGTCTGGAAGGTAGCGAAGGAACACAGACCCGAGACCAGAGCAGTCTGTTCCTGAGCGACTGCACCGAGCAGGATGCTGTTGGACTTGTCACGCGAAAGGGGAAAACAATAATATTGTGTTAAGCCACCAATTTGGGGGCAAAGGCTTATCCTGCCCACATACCGTCCTTGTAGATTTTTGCCCCAGTGAAACTGGATTATTGTGAGCATCAGGTTCGACCTGGCAGGGAGGCTGGATCCCCATCGGGCTGGAGGCCCTGCGCCTGCTAAGTCCTGGCCCGCCGCCTCCGGGGCTTTTCCCAGCCTCCAGCCCCAGCGGCCTCCCCTGTCCACCCCCCACCCTGCACGGCCCTCCAGCTTCCTCATGCTCCCCGTCCAAACCTCGGGCTCCTGGATGCGGCCGAGCTCTTCTGCATTTGTGTTTTCCCTTGTTATTCTCTAGAACATCGCTTGCGAAACATGTTGGCTTTTCTAATCTGTCACATTATTGACAAATGTTTCACCCCCGTCTGAACGGAAAGCTGTTTGAGAAAGCTGTCTCCTGGGGACGCTCCCCTGCCGAGCGGCGGCTTCTGCCCCGGTTCCCGGGAGCCCTGGCGCCAGGTGCCGTGTCCCCTCGCCGGCGGGTCCCGTCTGTGTCCCTGAGATGCCGCCGATGACTCGGGTCACATTCTTGCCCTGACCCTGCCCCGTGTCTCCTGCCCGGAAGGTCGTTGCCGGCAGGCAGCTGGACGGCGACGCTCCCCCCGTTTGTCTCCCATCCCGTGAAGCACGGCCTGCGGGGGCCTGTCGCCCACTGCCTTCCGCTTGCTCCGCGTGTTTTAGCCAGTTGGGGTCTGTTTCTGCCGGGAGGGACATCGGGCCCCTGGCACCCCGCTCCTCCTCTGAGAGGAAAGTCTCAAATGCTTTCATGCATCATCTCATGTGAGCCTCAGAGGAGCCCTCACCAGGTGAATCTTAGCGTCCTTTTCTTTCTTCTTTTGTCAAAATAGTCTCAGAGAGGCCACAAAATTGACCTAAAGTCAGACATTTGCTAAAACCAACTGAAAACCATAGCGTAGGTCAAGGGTTGGGCGATAGGCGCGTGCGTTTTCGAAGACTGAAATCAGGCGTGAGATTGTTCACCTAGCGGATCTCACAAAGGTCAAAAAAAATCAAAATGTATGAAAATACGCAGGCGGCAAGGTCGCCTCGCCCGGCAGCCGCCGCTGGACGTGGATCGAGGTCGGTCTCAGAAGAGCTGGGGCCACCAGCTCCACACACCCTGCGGAAGGGACGACGAGGTGTCAGCCAGAGGGACTGGACAAAGGATGCAGACTAAAGACCCTTATTTCAGGTACGTATGGGACTTGCCATAATTAAAAAAAAAAAAAAAAAAAAAAGCATCCTCTAAGCCAGCAAGCCCAGGGCAAATGCCTTTGGTAATCACAGAACTTGAAAGGAGCGAACCACTGAAGCGTGGGCCGTGTTTTAGAGCCTGTTCTCTTTTGCCAAATCGGAATGAGACCAAAGGAAATCGTCTGGAAGGGCCGGGAGGGCCATCCAGTGAGACGGTCCCATCTACCCACCCACACGGGCCTCACGGCGCGGATGCCCGCCTCCCGCGACCTCCCCGGTGGGCCGGGCGGTGACCACGGGGAATCCGAGTTCGGAGGCGCCTTGTTCCTATAAAGCCCCCTATAAAGGGGGCTCCAGACCCCCTTCCTTTGTCTCCAACCAGAACAGATCAGCCCGGCCACGCTCCCCGCCAAAAAGGAAGCCTTGACGCCAGGACAGCAGCGGCGGCTGCACCAGAAGCCGGGTTGGTTCTCATCCTGCACATTGACGCTAATTAATGTCCCCACAACCTGGAGGGTCAGCAAACCTCCCCTAAAATGGCAGCCACGTGACGCTGTGCGTGGTCACCCCGAGCATCACAGCGTCTCCTCGGCCGTCCAGGAGGGGCCCTCGCCGTCTGCTCCACGTGCTGCTATTAGACAGGGGGGACAGTGCTCTACCCGGCCATCCAGGCTCCGCGGCCTGTGAGCCGCTTCTGTGGGGACAATGATCGCAGCCTGCCAGGGGGCAGATGGGGGACAAGGGCGGCAGTGGAACGGCGGAACTGACTGTTTAGGCATCTTTTTATTTTACTTCGTTTAAGTCAAAAAGCCGCACGGGTTCGCAGCTACACTGCAGGACACCGACTCCAAGGCCAACAGCGCATGTTGCGACCTGAGCCTCCTCCCGTTAAAGGGTCGTGCCCCCGAGCGCTAAGTTGGGGAGACGCGTGAGATGATGGGGAACACGCTCCGTCCCACACACTAGGTGACTCGGAAGGCTGCCGGCCTCACACAGGACCCAGGGCAACAGAAGGGCTTGGGGCAGCGGCGGTGTAGACCCACCACCCACCCCCCGCCGGCTGTGCACGAAGGGAGCAGGCGAGGACCTGGGCGGAGGAGCAGGCGAGTCCCAGCAGGACAGCGGAACTTGGGCAAGTCCTGCCCGTCGCAGCAGAGAAGGACGTCCTGGTTGAAAGTCAACGTCCAGCCTCCTCCCAGGACAAAGAACCCGGGCTCGGGTCACAGACGGGCCGACCCAGAATGGGCGACTGTCATTACAATCCCACCCAGGGGACTGTCAGCGAGGAGAAGTGCTCCCGGGGCAAAGCCGCTCGCGGGGCCCTTGGTCACCAAACTCCTACGAGGGCGACGTAGCCGCAGGCAGCTCCTGAGACGCCTGGTCAGCGGCGGCGCGACTTGGCTCCAGGTCGAGGGGCCCCCAACGGACGACGCTGCAAGACTCGGGACAAGCGGTCCCTGGGGAGACGGATGGAAACGGGCCTGGAAGGCGGCACGACGCGGGCAGAGCCCCGTGTCTCACCGTAACACCCGGTACCGCGCTCGCTGCAGAGGACGCGCTCCGCGACCCAGGGAACGCGACGACTTCCTATAGACGCCGCCGTCGGTGCCTCCCTTAGCAACCTGCAGACTGACGAGAGGCACCGACCCTCGGACGACCGCGTGCCAGGACGACACACGCTGCACGGACGCCCTCTCGCCAAGGCGCACATAGCTGCGGCCTGGGTGAAGATGCCGTGTCCCGGAGGAGAGACCAACCCCGAGCCGCCACCGCAGCGCCACTCCTGGGGCGGCCGGACCACGGGCCACATGCACTGAGCCGCTCCTACGCCCCAAAGGGCAGGGATGTTGTGTCATGGAAACGGAAATCTCATTTTTTTTTGTTTTTTTTTGTTTTTGTTTTTGCTTTTTTTTTTTTGAAATCTTGTTTTGACGTCAGCTCGCCTTCCCTTGTGCCGCCTTCGGTGTCACCCTTCACTGGCTCACGGGACATCGGTCAGTCAGCATCGTGTCCCAGACACGCGTCCCAGGAGCAAGGTCACCACTGAGGCCAGAGAAGTGTCCCGACGGATGCACGGTCCCAGGAGCCACTGGCCCAGCCATGTCCCCTCTGATCACCAGAAGCTAACGGGACACTGGGAAGCTCCGTGCGGCTACGGCGCCGCGTCAAGGCTGGGGACGGGGTCTGTGCTAATTCACGGCAGTCATACTGCGATGCTTTATACCGCACAGCGAGACCACACGGGGGCTGGGGAACCCAGCGTCTGAATCAAATGGGTTCTTTGGCCACATCTTTAAAATTCATAGAGTTTGTCCTTTTCATTTTTTTTATTTAAAACTGTTTTTTATTTATTCATTCACGATAGAGAGAGAGAGAGACACAGGAGGAGGGAGAAGCAGGCTCCACGCAGGGAGCCCAACACGGGACTCGATCCCGGGACTCCAGGATCACACCCTGGGCCAAAGGCAGGTGCCAAACCGCTGAGCCACCCAGGGATCCCCGAGTTTGTCCTTTTCAACCTTAGGTTCTACGAGTTTAGAGATCGCGGCTCCTGGGCGTCAGGTGGGTAAGGTGAGACGAGAGAGAGCCCCTCTCAGATGACGCACAGGTTCCTGCTCACCCTGACGCTGTGGCCGGCCCATTCGCTCCGAGCTCTTCCTTATACCAGGAACCTGCGGGCATGAGCGTCTTCAAGGGTGACTGATCCTCCTCGTCAGGAGAGGGAGTCCGGGGTCGCTGCTCGACGGACGGATGCAAACGGAGGTGTCAGGAAGCCAGGGGGTCAGCAAGGGTCTCTCGGACGTCGTACGCCGAGCGAATAATCCACTGCAGCGCCTGTGGGACCCAGGAAATTTAACCAAAATGCCCTACCCCTGGCCAAGCAGAGCAGGACCGACTCCATTCTGTGCCGACCTGCTCAGGGCACTGCCCCGCCCTAATCACCGGGGCACACCCTAGTCGGAAATCGGCTCAGGGATAGGCCAGCTCAAGTGGATACTGTAGGGTAAAATGTAACTCAATCGGCCACCTGCGAGGGTCCGGACCTGCATGACTGTGCAACTTTCTGCGTATCCCATTGGCCACCGGCCCCTATAAAGCTGCTGCGCCTCTTAGTCTCGGGGTCCAAGTCCCTGCTCCGCTGTGACGGGTGCACTTGGACCCAGGCTCGAGCTTGTGAATAAACCCTCGTGTGTTTGCATCGGGGTCGGCTCCTCGGTGGTTTCTCGGATTCGTGATCTTGGGCACATCAGCGCCCACACCAGGCAAGTATGGATCCACACCTCGGAGGGAGGCGCCGGGCCCCCCCGCAGGCAAGCAAGCGAAGGTGACAGAGGTCGCGAGCAGGCGGTGAAGAGGGAAGATGATGTTCGCGGCACCCTGGAACCCACGGAAGCTGACAGCATGCTGTTCTCGGAAAAAGGAAAAAGGTTGGGCGGCGGGGGACGGGGGGGGGGGGTGTCTTGCTGTAACGTGGTAGCCGGACGTCATGAGAGCACGCAGGTCGACGTGTCAGCGGGTGCTCGCGCCACGGTCCTCTCATGGTGCCTTCAGGGCCTCCCGACCTCACATGCCCCCGTCGGCGTCACTGTTGTGGCCCAGGAAGCGACGCGCCGACACACTCTGGCTGGACCCGACTGACCCCTGTGAGAGCAACCTCGCGGCGCTTACCGCACGTCCACGATGCTCGTCCTGCCTCCTCCCCCAGGCGACGCCGAGCGGTGCGGTGCGGTGCGGTGGGAGCCTCTCGGTGCCACATCTGCACAACCCAGAAGTGTACAAGAATTAACGTCCCTGGGAGCAAGCGTGTGGCCAACGAGGAACGGGAGCTGATGGACAAACCCTCCTCCTCTTCTCCTCTGGAGGGACGGCCTTGAGAAGCAACAGGTTTAGGGTCTCTCAGAAAGTCCCATGGGGGGGACCCCTGGGTGGCCCAACGGTTTGGCACCTGCCTTCAGCCCAGGGCGTGACCCCAGGGTCCTGGGATTGAGTCCCGCATCGGGTTCCCTGCATGGAGCCTGCTTCTCCCTCTGCCTGTGTCTCTCATGAATAAATAAATAAAATCTTTTAAAAAAAAAAAAGAAAGAAAGAAAGTCCCATGGGGTCAGGTAACAGACGCCCCGATACCACACCAGGGGGGACCAGCCGCCCTTGCCCCCTTTTAACCACTCTGCCCCCACGGTCCCCATCTCCGTCTTCCTCTTCCTCAGCCCTGCCGTCTAGGACTAGAAGAGCCCAGGCCAAGGGAGACTGGAATTACTGGCGGTTTCTGGGGTGGACGGATAGACAGACAGACATCAGGCACATGGAAGGAACAGGCCGTGTTTCCACATCCTGCGAAGAACAGCACCACACGCGTCCGCTGAGCACTCGGGGGAGCCAGCCTCTAGGCCCTGACGCGCTGGCAGCTCTCACTGGTCGACCTTCAGGCCTCCCCGACCCCGTTCCCCCGACGGCGGGCCCACAGGCCTCCCAAGGAGGAGGAGGAGGAGGAGGAGGAGGCCGGGAAACCAACACGGCCTGAGCGCTGTGCCACGCGGACTCTGGTGTTGGCTGAGCTGCTCTTCACGGGACCCAAGGAGGATTCTCCGGGTCTCAGAGACGAAGGAATCCGGGTGCAGACCCAACAGCATCCGATTACCGAGTGGCTGGAAGTCAGACGCATAATTTTTTTCACTGATGCAATTTCTCCAAACTGGATCCCGTCGTTGAGAACCAGGCTGTGCTTGCTTTTGTTGTTTTTTAAGAAGCCTCCACGCGGTGCAGCCCAACGTGCGGCCTGAACTACCGGTCCTGAGATCAAGACCTGAGCCGAAATCAAGGGGTGGACGCTTAACCTACGGAGCCACCCGGGCGCCCCGGGGTGCTGTCTAGATGCTGCCGGTCTGTGACCTGATTCGACTCCAAGAAAAGGCAGGTTGGTGTCTGGGGAGCAAAAATAACTCCTGTGAACTATGTCGGCAAAAGCAGAAGTTAAGCTCTGTTCTATATAAGAGGAAGATCACAGAGAACAGGGAGCGTCAGAGTCCGGGACCGTGTGTCCGGGTCGGCCTCGGCCAACCGTGCGCCGCGGAGCAGCCTGGACGTGCAGCTGTTTGGGGCCCTCGGCTCCCGCTGCGATCCTCCGACCGGCGGCGCCCACCGACGAAGCCCCGCGGGCCGCGGCCCGAGCAACGTGGAGCAGCCGGAGCTGCACCTGCTGCGACCCGGGAGCGTCTGCATCGCGGGGTCTGGCGGTGCCGAAGGGAGGGGAGGCCCCCCGCGTCGTGGGTCACAGAGTGGTCGCGGCCCGATTTCCTGCCAAACAGCAGCGAGAGTTGCTGGGAGATCAAGGGAATCCCGAAAAAAAGAAAAAAATACCCCAAAATGCGAGACAGCACCATGCTCTGTAGTCGAGGCTGACGGATAGTGACTGGCATCGCACGAGTCTACACCTTTCAAGTCTCGTCACTAAAAAATACCAGGAACACGAGAAAAGTGTGAGAAGTGTTGTTGCGAGAGGCGCCCTTCCATGCGCAGGCTTGCCCCCCGCGCCCCCGGGCAAGATGGGACACCCTGCTTGTTGCAGCAACGTCTTGGGTTCAAAGAGTGCTCTTCCCACCGCCCGGCTGAAGGGGAAAGAAGAGCAGCGAGACGGAGATGCACACTCGTGGAGCCCTCCCGCGGGGTCCGCAGCACCCCCTCGACACGGGCACCCAAGCCGCCCCGAAACCCTAGGGGACAGGACATCACGCACCGAGGATGTGTTTGGGACCGGGGAGAGCTGAAGACGAAATTGCTGAGCCCACGCGGGGGCCAGGGTGAGCGTGGGCTGGGCCGTGACCCTCGTGTGCACCCCACAGCCCGGGGGGGGGGGGTTGCAAAGGGGATGAAATACAAAAAACAAAAATTAAAAAAAAAAAAAAGGAAATACAGCCCTAACGTCTTCGGTCGCTTGCCGAGTCACGAGGCCTTGATACACGCCACACACTAGGAATAAAAGATGAAGAACGGACACGTCTGTCCCCTTGTGGAGCGTGCGTCCCGGTGACTGGGGCCAGATGACAACGGAACATGAAACGGGCCCTGGCGACCACGTCAGAAGAAACCGGGGTGGGGGCTGAGCAGAGCCAAGGGGCACAGAGCCGGCCAGGGCCCGGGCACAAGCGGAGACGATCTCGGGCAGAGGAAACCACCAAGTGCAAAGGCCCTGAGGTAGGAGCGTGCGGCTGGTGTCCCAGGAACGTCAGAGCGACGCTGACCGGCCCTGCACGGACAGGAACCCGCCTGGGCCAGCGGGAAGTCGCCGTGTGTCCCCAGCGCTGGAGGGCTCCCGGAGCCTCTGGCACCCACCGCGCCCCGAATCCTCCTCACGGCCTTACGAGAAGGGAAGGCCCCACGGGAACCATTTTCTCCTTTTTACCGATAAGGAAAGGGAAGCTCAGGTGATCATCACTGCCCCGGAAGCCGCTCGAATGCGGGGCCTCCGCCACACTCAGGGGAACGTAGCCCTTCCAGGTTCCAAACATGACGCTGCTTGGTCCCGACAGGTGCCACTTTCTGAACACCGTGGACCCGAACATTCACTGTCCACTGATGCCGATGACATGCATGCATTGCCCCATTTTACAAATGAGGAAACACCCAGAAAGTGTGAATAATTCAATCATACGCCAATAAAGCTGAAATTCAAGGATAATAAAGTTCCTATATTGGCTCCCCCCCCCCAAAAAAAAGGTCAAATAAATTGCCGTGTGCACCTGGGAGAGATGCAGCTGGCCCGGGGTGCCGAGGGGCGCACGGAGCGGGCTCAGCTCAGGCCCGAGGCCCCGTGGCCCCGCCTGGATTCCCCACGACGACCACCGGTCCCGGGTCCCCGGGTCCCTGGGGGCAGGTCCCGGGCCGGCCAGCTCTGCCCCTCTACCCCCCGGGATTCAGGTGTGGACCAATCTGCGAAGGGCGTCGAGCTTCTGTCCGCTGCCTGCGGGGCCTGACGGCTGCAGACTGGCTTCGCCCCGTGGCCTGCGGTCCCTGCAAGGGGATGTCGCAGCCTTCGTCACCCTGCGGCCCGGCTGGTCCCCCTCCCCCAGGGCGGTGACAGGGCACTGTGGCCCCTTCTCCTGGGGCCTCCCCGCCAACCCAGGGCCCCCCTCCCCCCCGCCAGCAGCCCCATCCACAGAGATTTTCTCTCCTCTTAGTGCAAACCAGCTTGCAGGGTTCCAAAGCCCTGTAGACGCAGAAAACCTTCGACACACGGAGGCGTGTGTGACCCGGCCCGTCCTGCCTTCCCGGGACCGCGGCCGCCCCTCCGCCTCCGCGCCTCGCTGCGCCTGTACTTTGACGAGTCGCACGCCTGCCGGTTGGGTCTCCTCTTTTACTTTTTATAAAGATTTTATCTATTTATTCATGAGAGATGCAGAGAGGGAGGCAGAGACCCAGGCAGAGGGGGAAGCGGGCTCCGTGCAGGGAGCCGGACGCGGGACTCGATCCTGGGACCCGGGGTCACGGCCTGGGCCGGAGGCGGCCGCTCCACCGCTGGGCCCCCGGGCGCCCCGGCTTTCTGGTCTCATCTTCGACCCCGTCTCCTGCGGGAAGCCCTCTCCGACCTCAGCCCCCGTCTCAGCACCCCGCTTACTTCGCCCTCACACTTACCACGAGTGTAATCATCTTTTTTGTTGACTTGCGTCTTTATGGTCTGACCCCACGCGAGGGCGGGGGTTCGTTGGTCCTGTCACCGTACAGCGTCTACACATGAGTTCTCCGCACACAGAGTTCAGCGAATATCTAGGGACCGAGGGCCCCCGGGTGCTCAGCTGGGGAGAGTCGGACTCCTGACAGGGAGTCGAGGTCGAGAGATCAAGCCCCGAGTCCGCAGCTCTGCACAGGTGCGGAGTCTGCTCGACAGCCTCCCTCCCTGTGTGCACACCACCCCCCACTTGCTCTCTCTCTCCCCAAAACAAATAAATATTTAAAGGAATGTTTATGGGGGATCCCTGGGTGGCTCAGCAGTTTGGTGCCCACCTTCTGCTCAGGGCGCGACCCTGGAGACCCGGGATCGAGTCCCGAGTCAGGCTCCCTGCATGGAGCCTGCTTCTCCCCCTGCCTGTGTCTCTGCCTCTCTCTGTGTCTCTCATGAATAAATAAATAAAATCTTTAAAAAAAAAAAAAAGGAATATTTATGGGGTGAATGAATACAGGAATCTCGACTTTAATTACGCGGACCCCCAGCTCCGTAAACATGGTGCCTCCGCCGTGTCTATCCTCCTCGGTCTGCTGTCCCGAACGCCCAGGGAAGCATCCCGGTGATGCAGGGATACAGAAAGGAGCTGTGGTCAGGACCTAACTCCTGCTAAATAAGAACAAGGAGGACAAACTATACTGACTCAGAAGAATCCGGGCCGTTAGGCTGGGTGCCAGGAATTTGTGGCTTTTCCATTTCCTTAGGTACATAAGAGACTGGGATTTTGCGAAGTCACCCAACGTAGGACCCCGTGCTGCCAGCCCCATGCGCCCAGCCCTTAAACACGTGTCCTGCTCCAGTTCAACAGCAGCCAGACCTCCGGTCGGCATTTACGGGGTTGGAGGTCAGGGCTGACCCAGGCCTTCGTCTTTTCACCCGAAGTCGGCAACGCTATAACCGTAGCAGCTGCTGGTCTTCCGTCAAGAGCCTGCTGATGACAAGCACCGCCCAGTGCTAGGTGCTCCGCACGTCACGCTCCGACTCACCTTTGCAATGAGCCTGTGAGGACGATTCTTTGTCCGACCAATAGACGAAGAACCCGAAGCTCAGAGACGTTACAGCATCTGCTCCTGAGCCAGGCTCATCGCTGCTGAGGTAGGCAGAGACCGAACTCACGCTTTCTGATTCCAAAGCGAACGCCGTTAAGCTACGTTTTATTACCTTTGGGGTGAAAAAAAAAATCGCACCGATGTATTTGCGTTAAATTCCCTAAATGCCGTATTTTCTGATCCACTAAGGACATGTGCTTGTCTAAGGGGCGCCTGCGTCGGCTCCCTGGCTCTGCGCTGTCCCTCAAGGCCGAAGTGCTACCAGGGGTCCTGTCGCAGGGAATTGTCTCCGTTTACCTTCCCTAGGGAAGCAGCTCGCGCGGACGTTCGCGTTCTCCTACCTGAAGACTCTTCGAACAGGAGATGAACCCACGCAGGGGCGCGTGGAGGAGCCCCAGGATCTCATGAAGTGGCTGATGAGCTCCCTACCCAAAAGGGACGGTGAACCTGACACCCTGACTGCCGGGAAGACAAAGGGTGGTGTCTGCTCACCGAGAAAGGTGGAAATAGGTGTGTTCCGGCCCCGGAAGGAAAGTCAGATTGAAGGAGAACATGGAGCTCTTCAGCCGGACTGTGCACGCCGACGTCACAGGGCGGGAGCGTTGTTCTAAGCAGAGTCAGAGAGCAAGGTCTAGGCTACAAGAGTCCTTCACGTCTGTAAAGAATCCCTAAAAAAGCAACTAACGTGAGTAACAGTCGAACCGGGACCCACGCGGACATCGTCCGAGGCCTTCAGAGAATCAGACGCACCAGGAGGCTCCTCGGACGCCTGAGCAGACCCACCCGGCCGTGCACGCACCGTCTGTGCCCCGGGAGCCCGGTGGGGGCCCACCCGCACCTGCAGTGTCGCTAACGGCGAGTCACGTCCCGTTTTGCTACAGGAAACATCATTGCGGAATGCACGCCGGGTCGCCTCCTCGGCTCGCCCTGCTAGGGTTGCGGGTCCGGAGAGCGGCCTGCACCCGCTCTGCTCCAAGCACTCGCCGCCTCCGCGTGCACACCTGTGCACCTGTGACTCGAAGACACAGCCGTGTGCGGCTTCCCGGCCGCGCTCCCCGCGGCTGCTCTCACCCACCCTCACGCAGTTTGTTCTCTAGACAACAAAGTGAGGGTTTAAAAACGTCAGTCGGACCATGTTACTTTGCTGCTGACCACTTGCCAGACGCTTCCGGTTACACCAAGAATAAAATCAAGACTCCTCACTATGGTCTAGGGCAGAGCTTTCCAAACCAAGCTATTTACGAAGTTGCGACACCACTGTTCTGGGGAAGGATCAGCATTTTAAAGTAAAATGGAAAATATCAGTTTAGGGGCGCCTGAGGGGCTCCGTCGGGAACCTTGGCTCAGGTCGGGGTCCTGAGATCCAGGCCTGGCGCCCGGCTCCCCGCTGAGCAGGGAGGAGGGGCTGCCTCTCCGTCTGCCCCTCCAGCCGTTAGTGCCCGCTCTATCCCTTCTATAAATAAATAAAATCTTTAAAAAAAGAAAATATCCGTTTATTGTATATAGTAAGGATAAGGATTATTTCACAAAACCTCTCTTTCCGAGGTGTGTGTGTGTGTGTGTGTGTGTGTGTGTGTATACGGTGGATTCAGCGTAAAATGTGTTTCCCATGGGTCACACTTAAAGAGCTTGAAAGCCATTGATTGGCCTCAAGACTTTTTTTTTTCTTAAGATTGTATTTTTTCATTCATGGGAGACGCACACAGAGAGGCAGAGGGAGCAGCAGGTCCCTGCAGGAGCCCGAAGCAGGACTCAATCCCGGGACCCGGGGTCACGGCCTGGGCCGAGGCCGCTGCTCCACGGTGGAAGATCCTGGCTCACATCCCTCCTAACACCGCGGCCCGCCACCTGCTCGCTCAGCGTACCTCAGCCCTTCTAGACGCCTCACTGCGCCCTCCGGGAAGACAGGCTGGACTCCCCCCGTCCTTGACGCCTGCCCCGTGCTCTCCTTCCCTTTACTTGCAGCGCTGGGTCCTTAGCATCCAGGCCACCGCGCACGTGTCGCCCGCCTGCAGCCGTCGTGGGGCCATCGGCAACAAGCCCCCACCTCTCTGCTCCTAATGAGAGCCTCAAACAACTGTCGGAGGACGCCTCTAAACGCCAAGATGCGGCTGCCAGCACCCAGGCCTGGCGGACAGGAGCTAAGGGAGAGTCTGGGGGCTCACTTGGCAGCTGGTCAAGGAAAACCCCAACTTCAGGTACAGAACGCGGCTGCTCTGCGGGCAAGACTCGGAAACGCAGACCAGCTGGCAGGGAGCATCGGGTAGCTACGGACACTGCCGTGGCTTTGCCGAGAGCCCTGTGGCTCCGGGCAAAAAAAACCCTTAAAAATGAAAGTATTCAAAAAAAATTGTTTTGAAATGAAAGTGTTCGTCTCGAATTCCCTTCGGATACTGTGGATCCAGAAGCAAAATCCGCACCCGACACCTTCCGTCCTGAAGGAAGGACAAGGACCCAGGAAAGCAAGGACCTAATGGCAACAGCCAAGGACAAGAGGAGGGCGGCGGGGGTGAGGGGGGGTACCTGCCCGGGGAGCCGGGCCCAGGGGAGACCCCCGAGTCTGAGGACAGAGGCCTGCGGTCGCCCCACCCAGCCGCTCCGCCAAGGGGTTCCTGGGATTCCCGCCTCCACCAAGTGTATTTAATTCTCTCCGGGTGCTGGTCATTAAGGGCTGGGTGCCAGGCCAGAGTGGGAACTTTCTTCCGGGTGCTGCGGGGACCCCTGAGGAATTTCAGAGGGGAGGGCCTGGCGGGGGGTCTCCTGGGGACAGACCCCAGCAGGGGAGCCCAGCAGGTGCTGCTGTGGGCGGCACCCTTAGGGCTGTACCTGCTGGGCCACAGGGGCTGGGCCGCACCTGCTGGGCTGCACCTGCTGGGCCGCGAGGAAGGTCCCCTGGGGGGGGCGGGAGGCTGAGCCCACCTGCTCAGCCCGTGACCCCCGGCCCCCACCCCGTCCCCCAGGGAAGGGCCGCTGCAGAGGTCACCCCAGGGACGAACCCGGGTAGTGCGCCTACACTGGGGCGCCGGCAGGTGCTCCCCGCTATGGGCTTCACCTCGGCCCCCCCCCCCGTTATTATGGTGGTCGAGGGGATGGAGACCCTCCCTCGGGGGCACAGCACCTCCCCCGGGGGCACAGCCCCTCCCCCGGGGGGACACAGAAGCCCCCCCACCCCCGCCCCGCACAGTCGCCCCAGCGCAGGGGCCTCACTCGCCAGCCCGCCCCGCTGCCGCCTGCGTGGAGGAATTCGCCGCCCTGGGCCCCGAGCTCCGAGGGGGGGGCAGGGGATCCTGCGGCCGCGGGGCGGGGGTGTGACCTGGGGCGGGGGGGGAGCCGCGGGGGGAGCCGGGGGGGGGCACAGGCCCGACTTCCGCCCGGGGAGCCCGCTAGGCCGGCAGGGGAGGCGGCCGCCGTCCAGGCGCACAAAGGTCGGGGGTCGAGGCCCGGGCGCGGGCTCCTGTCCGCAAACCTGGTCCCCGAGGGGCCCGGACGCACGGGCAGCGGGCGGGGGGCGGCGGGCGGGGCGCCCCGAGCTGTGTGTGCAGGCCCGCGCCCCGCCCCGCTCCCCTCCCCGTCCCGCTCCCCGTCCCGCTCCCCGTCCCGCTCCCCTCCCCGTCCTGCTCCGCTCCCCGTCCCGCTCCCCGTCCCGCTCCCCTCCCCGTCCCGCTCCCCTCCCCGTCCCGCTCCCCGTCCCGCTCCCCTCCCCGTCCCGCTCCCCTCCCTCCCCGTCCCGCTCCCCTCCCCGTCCCGCTCCCCGTCCCGCTCCCCTCCCCGTCCCGCTCCCCGCCCCGTCCCGCTCCCCTCCCCGTCCCGCTCCCCGCCCCGTCCCGCTCCCCTCCCCGCCCCGCTCCCCGCCCCGTCCCGCTCCCCTCTCCGCCCCGCTCCCCGTCCCGCTCCCCTCCCCGTCCCGCTCCCCGCCCCGTCCCGCTCCCCTCCCCGCCCCGCTCCCCGCCCCGTCCCGCTCCCCTCTCCGCCCCGCTCCCCGTCCCGCTCCCCTCCCCGTCCCGCTCCCCGTCCTGCTCCCCGCCCCGTCCTGCTCCCCTCCCCGCCCCGCTCTCCGTCCTGCTCCGCTCCCCGTCCCGCTCCCCTCCCCGTCCCGCTCCCCGTCCCGCTCCCCGCCCCGGTCCCCGCCCCGTCCCCCTCCCCGTCCCGGTCCCGCTCCCCTCCCGCCCCGCTCCCCGTCCGGCGGGCCCCGGGCAGCCCAGTCACCCGCAGCGGGGCGGCCGCGGATTAGTTGGAGGGGGAGGCTGTGAATTCCAGAGAGTTCTTTCTCTCCGCCTCGCAGCCGGTGGCCGCGGGTGTCGCTACATGAAAGCTTCCCTGTCACTACGGATCATCGCTGCCTGGGCTGCCGCATTCCGCGGCCCCGCGCCCCGGCCCGTGACCCCGCCGCCCCCCGCCCTGCCCCCTCTGCCCCCCTCCCCGAGACGCAGCGACGCCCCGGCCGGCGGGGGGAGCGGGAGGGGGGTAGAGGGGGTTGGGGGGCTGGGACGGTGCTAGGAGGGGGTGGCGGGGGCGTAGGGGGTGCTGGGAGGGGGTGGCAGGGGGGTAGGGGGTGCTGGGAGGGGGTGACAGGGGGTAAAAGGGGGGTGGGGGCTGGGACGGTGCTAGGAGGGGGTGGCAGGGGGGTAGGAGGGTGCTGGGAGGGCGCTGGAGGGTGCTGGGAGGGGGTCGCAGGGGGGTAGGAGGGTGCTGGGAGGGTGCTGGGAGGGTGCTGGGAGGGTGCTGGGAGGAGGGTAGGGGGTGCTGGGAGGGGTTGGCAGGGGGCGGGAGGGATAGAAGGGGGTGGGGGGCTGGGACGGTGCTAGGACAGTGCTGGGAGGGGGTGGCAGGGGGTAGGAGGGGGGCGGGAGGGGGTGGGGGGCTGGGGGGGTGCTGGGGAGGTGCTGGGAGGGTGCTTAGGCCTGGCAGGAAACCCGCGGACCAATGCGTTGGCCGAGAGGGCAGCAGCCGGGGGAGCCCTCAGGCCTCCCCACGACTCTGAAGCTGGACCGATGCCCCCTTCCCCCCCTGCAGGCCGCCCGCACCCCCTCCCCCCCTGCCCGCACCCCCAGGGCCCCCCAGGCCTCCCCGCGGCTCTGCAGCCGGGCCGACGCCCCTCCCCCTCCCCATCCCCCCTGCAGGCCGCCCGCACCCCCTGCCCTGCCCTCACCCCCTGCCCGCAGGCCCCACCGCCCCTCCCCTCCGTGGCCGCGGGCCCTGAGCCGGGGAGGCCAGAGTCAGCCGCGCCCCAAGGCAGCGACTGCGGGGAGCAGCCCCCACACCCCCACCCCCCAAGCCTTCCCGCCCTTTGAGGGCAGGTGTGCAGCTGCCCCCCCCCCCCCCCCCCCCCCCCCCGCCCCGTCTGGCGCCCTCCCTGCGCTCCCCCGTCCCATCCCTGGGGGTGGGGGGAGAGTCTGTGCAAAGAGTTTCCCTCCCCCCGCAGGAAGGCGAGAGCCGGAGACCGGGACCGGGAGGGGGACGGGGCGGGGGCACCTGCCGGGCCTGGGCGCCGGGGTCAGGCCCCAGGGAAGCCGCGGAGACCGGCGCCGCCCCCGGACGCGGTGGCCTCCCCCGGCTCCCCCCAGGACTGTGCAGGGATTAAC
Organism: Vulpes lagopus; assembly: GCF_018345385.1. Taxonomy (NCBI): domain Eukaryota; kingdom Metazoa; phylum Chordata; class Mammalia; order Carnivora; family Canidae; genus Vulpes; species Vulpes lagopus. The sequence continues at coordinate 100,966,707 of NC_054826.1, read as the reverse complement.
GCCGAAGAGATTAGAAAGCGCTTGGTGATTTGTAAAGCGCTGGGCAGAAGGTATTAGGATCATTCAATTATCTCACTGGGCTCGGCCTGGAGCGTGTTAATGATCCCCGCTCTGCGGCTCCCTGCCCCTGCCTGGGGAGGCCTGTGAGTGTGCCCCGGGAGGCCTGTGAGTGTGCCCTGTGAGGCCTGTGAGTGTGCCCCTGGGAGGCCTGTGAGTGTGCCCTGGGAGGCCTGTGAGTGTGCCCGGGGAGGCCTGTGAGTGTGCCCGGGGAGGCCTGTGAGTGTGCCCTGTGAGGCCTGTGAGTGTGCCCGGGGAGGCCTGTGAGTGTGCCCTGTGAGGCCTGTGAGTGTGCCCGGGGAGGCCTGTGAGTGTGCCCGGCGAGGCCTGTGAGTGTGCCCTGGGAGGCCTGTGAGTGTGCCCTGGGAGGCCTGTGAGTGTGCCCCGGGGAGGCCTGTGAGTGTGCCCTGGGAGGCCTGTGAGTGTGCCCTGGGAGGCCTGTGAGTGTGCCCTGGGAGGCCTGTGAGTGTGCCCCGGGGAGGCCTGTGAGTGTGCCCCGGGGAGGCCTGTGAGTGTGCCCTGGGGAGGCCTGTGAGTGTGCCCCGGGGAGGCCTGTGAATGTGCCCCGGGGAGGCCTGTGAGTGTGCCCTGGGGAGGCCTGTGAGTGTGCCCTGGAGGGACCAACGTTACAGAAAAAAAGAAAAGGGTGGGCCAGGACATAGACAACAAGTGAGATCGTTATTTTTGAAATAAAAAGAGTGATAGCCCTCGGGGATTTCAAGTTGCAGGTGCCCACGATGTGACGCGCCCGCTCTGGGCACCGTTCGAGGCCACGAGTGGGTTTTCTGGGGCTTCGCTGACGGGGCGACGGGCACGCCGTAGCCTGAGAAGCAGAAGACCCTGTAAGGTGCGCAGGTTGTTGTGTCTCGGGGCCCCATTTCCCCGTCTCTGAAGTACTAAGTAGGAACGAGCTGCTTTAAGGCCCTCTTACCCCCCTTCCGTCTCGGGGCGCGGGGGGCCTCGTCTCGGGGCGCGGGGGGCCTCGTGGGGGCATCCCACCCCACTCAGCAACAGTTGGGGCTCCAAGGTCATTTCATACTTGAGAGAATATCAAAGAGCCTCGCTAATCCTCATCCTGGGATCAAGGACTAAGTGAGCAAACAATCCAAAATCATGCCAGCCACTTAGGGACTCTTAATTCTACTTAATCGTAATAAGAATTTTTCAACATTTGGAGGCCGCTCTGGGGAGAAGCATGACATAATGCCTCGAACACTCAGAGCTGTGCCATTGGCACGGAATCAGCACAATTAGCAGCTTTCTCCCCCCACATGCTCCACTGGGAGAGCGCCCGCCGCCCTGGGGAGCGCCCCCGGCCCCACACCTGCGGCCCCAAGCGCTGGGGTCAGGGTCCCAACCTGGGCCCCACCCTGAAGTCGCCTGAGCCCCAGCTCGGGCCCAGCGGCACCGGCCCCCGGCCCCCCAGACAGACGGGCTCAGGCCTCTCCAGCGCTGGCCCAGGCCGGGCGTCCTCGGCGGGGCGTCGAGGTTCAAGGCCCCGGGCCAAGGCCCCGGGCAGGGCCGGGATGGTCCAGGCCGGGCTGTTACTCCGATGGATCGTTTTAATTCTCTCCACTTTGATCACGTCAGTTTCCACAACAAACACGCTGCCAGGCTTTCCTGCTCACAAAGGGAGCGCACTTGGCTGCGCACGAGCCCAGCCGCCCAGCCGGAGGCCGGAGCTCTGCCTTCCGCGGGTTTAACCCTTTGGTCACACAAGTGATCAAATGCAGAAGCAGACGCGAGCATCCGAGCATCCGTCCGGCCTCCCACCTCCTCCCCGGCCACAGGCGCTCGGCTCCTCCGGAGAAGTGCAGTGATTTGCAGCCTTTAATTAATTAAGGATCCAAGTGGCAGATGCAGTTCACACGCAGTGGAGCCAAGTCCTGGCTAAGAAGATTCTTTTGCTCCAAATGCTCTGCAGTTCACGGAGAAGAACTTCGGCTAATAAAAATAGCTCTGTCTCCTGAGGTGCCAGGAGCCGTCTTAAATCGTTTAAAATATTATCTCACTTAATATTGGCAAAATACTAAGGTGAAAGAGGGATTATGTCAACTTCATAAGTGAGGAAACCTCGCAGTCAGAGGCTAAGCTTTCTGCCCCAGATTACAGGGGGTTTCGCCTGCATTTGTCTGGCTGCGGGCACAGGCCCCAAGGCCCCAAGGCGTAGACTTTCCCACTCCTGCTGCTGCGGGTCGGGATGGATTGCTCTGGATTGGGGGGGGGGGTGTTAAAGAGGCCAGGGCCTCAGAGCGGCCCCTCCAGCCAAGCCCATTTCCTCTGTGCCTTGATTTCACTCCCTGTAATTCGAAGATCGAATTAAATCAGTTCTTTTTTCCAAACCTCAGTCACTCGCGTTAATACTCACACCGCTCGTGTCATTATTTAGTGTCTATTCTTCCCTAAATCTGTGTACTTCTACAAAAGCAAATATTTTTAAAAATTAAACAAGTCAAAAATCAAAAATGACTTGCTCTACCTGGATGGTAATAATAAAAATAAGATGATTAAAAATAATATCACTGAATCCTAGCTAGACACTCCTGCCAGCCTAAGGCTCTAAGATTTGGGCTAACCTTATGTTAAATTGGAAAATACGCAAGTGAGTCAAAGACACCCTAAGTTAGTTAAGGTATTATGGGAGCCGCACCCCGAGGCTTTCTCCTTCATGCGGCCCGGTGGGAAGAGAATCCAAGGGGAAACACAACCCACATGGTATTGGGAGTTTCCTCTCCGCATTCCCAGCTCTCAAGTACTTCAATTCCAATTAGAAACTCTGGTATCAACGACCACCACGTGTGCAAGCCCATTCACCAGCACGCAGTGAGGCAGTGAGTACTCCCCGACCTGCGGAAAAAGTAGGACGAGACCTGGACAACAAGCAATCGCTGTTCCGAATAAAGAAATGAAGACTCTCTCTGGGAAGCGTCGTCGAGGACGGCACACCGAGGGCCCCACAGCCGTGTAATAATGCTGCTTATCGGCCATGGTGTGCACCTGTAGGTTTTCAAAGTGGTTGAAGCCCCTGGGGACAACCAAGACGGTTCCGGGACAAAACTATTTTCATGATAATACTAAGATGTCTGTGCCTTTTTTGCTAAGTTTTCCAGAGGCTATGGGACGTGAGATAATGCAACAGATGGAGTGCAGGAGTAGACGTGAGCGTCCAGCCGTCTGCCGTTGACGCACATACTAAAGAGATTTGCAAAATGTTAAACAATGTCACTCTTCCTACCAAATTATTTTATATGGGGAAAGGTATATATTTTTCCTAGAAGCTAAGTTATTTATGTTAACCTATAATGAACGTGTCACTGTTATTTTAAAGCAAATATATAGGGATCCCTGGGTGGCGCAGTGGTTTGGTGCCTGCCTTTGGCCCAGGGCGCGATCCTGGAGACCCAGGATCGAATCCCACGTCGGGCTCCCGCTGCATGGAGCCTGCCTCCCTCTGCCTGTGTCTCTGTCTCTCTCTCGTTCTCTCTCTGTGTGACTATCATAAATAAATTTTATAAAAAATTAAAAAATAAATAAAAAAAGCAAATATATAGGGGATCCCCAGGTGGCTCAGCGGTTTGGCACCTGCCTTCGGCCCAGGGCACAATCCTGGAGTCCTGGGATCAAATCCTGCGTTGGGCTCCCTGCATGGAGCCTGCTTCTCACTCTGCCTGTGTCTCTGCCTCTCTCTCTGTCTATCATAAATAAATAAATAAATCTTTAAGAAAAATAAAAATAAAACAAATATATATATATATATATTTTTTTTTTTTTTAAGATTTTATTTATTTGGGAGAGAAAGAGCATGCGCATGAGCAGGGGCAGGGGCAAAGGGAGAAGCAGGGAGCCTGAGGCAGGGATCACGACCAGAGCTGAAATCAGACACTTGACCAACTGAGCCACCTGGACGCCCTAAAATAAATATTTTTAAATGCCTTAACTTCTATGCGTAAATGTTGGTAGATATAATTAGATACATTTTATGCAGATATGTTGCATATGGCCCATATTTTATGCGTAAATGTTGGTAGATATAATTCACATAAACAAAAACTCTTTGATAATTCTTAAAAGCATAAAGATGTCTTGTAGCCAAAATATTCGAGAATATCTGAGGCCATTATAAACAGCAAGAATTGCTGAGCACCTCAGCTGGAATCTGAAGCGACTGAAATCAAAAGTAGGTCGCGGGTGGGTGCCCGGGTTGCCAGCCTGCTGAGCATCCCACTCTTGGTTTCTGCTCAGGTCATGATTTTGTGGGTTGTGAGATCTAGCCTCGTCGGGCTCCGCGCTCAGCAGGGAGACTGCTGGAAGAGTCTCTCCCTCGGCCTTTCCTCTCTCCCTCTCTCTCTAATAAATAAATAAGTGTTAAAAAAAAAAAAGTTCAATATAAAACTATATCTGGTGGGGAGGAGTAAGAAAGAGCCACGCACTGAGCACTCATGAATTACGATGTTTAGTGATAATGGACAGTGAGCATCTCTCAGATGATCGTCAACTCAGGGGCGTCCTTTCGGACCATGAAAGGGAAAATTAACAAACTCAGAAGAAATACAGCAGCCTGAAGGTGTTCACATTGTATATAAGTGACATATGTGTGTGTGTGTGTGTGTGCATATATGTGAAATAGTGAGGCCGTTGAATTCCAAACGTTGCGGCGATTGCAGCGACCTGAAACGTGCCCGCCGGTGCCCGGGCCTGGAATAGGAATGTGGAAAATGAAGGCTTTGCTTGGGAAGTGTGCATAGGAAAATTTGCTCTTTTACAAATTCCTTTTACTGGTGTCCCCAAATTGCTTATCTAATCACTATAAAGTGGTAAAGTTTTCTTTCTTGTCTGGTCAGAGAACTGCTGAAAGGCTGGGACACTTAAAGCCCCGGTTCTCTGATCACATGGTTGATTGAGCCCACAAGTCAGGCCCGCGCGTATCCTAAGCTATTTTACGGGCTGAATCCTATCAACTGTTCAGCCATAAATTGTGACTATCAGCTGAGACCATGGCCCAAAAAGTATAATTGTCAATTAGTGTGTTTCATGTAGATAAGGCCAAAGTGTATTCATACCTATACTAACCGTCTCCCTCTCATTTTGATTCTGGGAGCTCAATTTACAAAGAGAATTAACATTTCTCTTTATTTTAAGTGGTTTCTATGGATACCTTCCATGAAGCATTTCATTCACATCTATCCAATTTAAGCTTCTTATTTTAATTTAAATACATTTTCCATCCCTCCAGAATTTGTATATGATATCTGCAGTTCATTTTCTGGATGTAAGTAACCTACAAAACGCATTTATGCACACAAAATTTTAGATTAATATGTTTAACGGTTTAAAAAGAGGGAGAAACTCCAACGGCATAGAAAGTCATAATCTCAGAGTGGGAGCTCTATTTTTATTTGCTTCATACTTGCTCAAAACCTGACCTGTCATCTATAGAATCGTGTTTTTCTGATTTTGGTGTTCTGCATCCTTATTGGGTGGCTTTTTTTCCTCTCCTTTCTTGATCTTATCTATTGTTATACTGCAGTTTGCTTAGTTAGTGGAGATGGGATTAAAAGTTTTTAGGTTCTAGCACAGTTAAAATTCAATCATAATTTGACAAATAACCATTAGATTTCTACTTAGCATAGAAAATTTGAAAAAAAAGATTTTTTTTTTTTTAAAGAATAAGGCCTCACATAACTGATGTAACATTGCCAGCATTTTCTGATCAATAAGCACATTTTTTACAATTTTCCTTTTCCGGGAATAACATGTAAACTTGTTGGGAAGAGATCTGACGTCCTCTCCAGCTACACATCTCTCCTATATTTATCTGTTAGGCAGATTTCCTACGCCTCAGCCTCGAAACCAAGGTCTCCCACATATGATTCCAGATTCTTGCCAACTTTTTCCACCACCGCCCCCTGCACAGACCCCCTGCTACAGCTTGGCCTACTGAGCTCTCCAGGAGGTGAGTTCCCCTACTAACCTCGGGTTTTCGCTCTTAACCATTCTTTCTCACTTTGAAATGCCTCCTTCAGTCTTCCCACTGTCTGGTACCCGAAATCTTATCCAGACCCCAAAACAGATGACCGGTGCCATTTCCCTTTCTTGATCCTCCCCATAGAGGTGGCCACTCTTCTCTTGATGGCCACAGCCCACTCATTATCCCATACTCTGGGCTTTTTTAAGATTCATTTGTGTGTTTGCTTTATCCCCTACTCCAAAATAAAACCTCCTTCAAAATTTTTATACTTTTTAATAAGTAACACACACCTATAATAATCATATAATTCAGAAGGCACCGAGGGATATTTGAGGAAACACATCTGCTTCCCACCCTCGTCACCTCCCCGGTTCTCCTCCCCCGAGGCACATGCTGTCACCAATTCCTTGTATATCTTTGGGGCGCCCCGGGGGGCTCAGCGGTTGAGCGCCTGCCATCGGCTCGGGGCGTGACCCCGGGGTCCCGGGATCGAGTCCGTGTCGGGCTCCCTGCAGGGAGCCTGCTTCTCCCTCTGCCTCTCTCTCTGCATCTCTCTGGAATAAATAAATAAAATCTTGTTTAAAACCTCCTTGTGTACCTTTTTAGAGATAGTCTATATAAGCCTGTGTGTGTGTGTGTGTGTGTGTGTGTGTGTGTTCACGCTACTCCGCGGGGCGGACACACCATGCTGGGTAGGTTATTCCTTACACAGGGCACCGCGTGGAAAGGGCCCGAAATCCAGCCCACGCTTCTCTTGCCATGCTCTGTGCTCCTGCGAAGCACGTCCTAAACAAAGGGGGTTTTCTTCAAATTTCCACAGATGCTCCTCAGAGCCTCGCAGCGGTCCTACCGTGTGTTTTTATTTCATTTTTAATTTTCACTTCATTGTAAAACATCTTTGTTATTTTCTCTGTGCTATGACAAGAAAGGGCTTTTGTTACAAACTCATGTTTAAACAGTATCATCAGGGAAAAATATTAATTTGCAAAACCTGTCTTCAAGCACTGGCCTATTTCTTTAGACTTGCCGCTGTATAAGTCACCCGGGGATACACCAAGCTGATATTATTGGTTTCAAATAAAATATCCATGAAAAGACTTTCCAGAAGTCATAAGAATATCAATAATCATACTTATAATGGTTATTATTCTTTTTTGAAGCAAGAATTTTAAGCACATTTACTAGGCTAGGTTATTTGAGGTTTATGAAATCTAAAAAAAAAATGTTAATGTAATAATTACATCTTTTTCTTTTCCCCAAATTAGTCTAAGACATTTAAGAGGGAAAAAAAGTACCATCTCCCTACCCTAAGGACTCATTGGGCGTCAGTTGCCAAACATATCAAAATCCAAGACTCTTATAGTTTCAGAAAAAAATTTATTTTTAATGCTTCTCACTCCAGGGGTCCCTTTTGATGTATTTCTGCCCTCATTTCCAATAGTTAAATCTAAACCTGTGTTTCTTCTTAGAAAATTCATCATTCCACTATGGAGCCTGAGATTTGCAAGCAAGGAGCACAGCTCCTGGATTTGAGAACCCAGAGATTCACTCCTATAGCCAACCACCCATTTGTATTTTATAAACCCATCCAGATTATAAGCCCTGCAGTCATCCCTCCAAGAACTTTACTTTAAATGGTCCTGTCACTCTGGGCATGTTACATTTAGGTCAAGATCTCTGGGCACCTGGCTAGCTCAGTAGGGCACGCAACTCTTGGTCTTGGGGTGGTGACCTCAAGTCCCATGTGGGGGTAGAGACGACTTTAAAAAGTAAAATCCTAAAAAGAAAGAAAGAAAGAAAGAAAGAAAGAAAGAAAGAAAGAAAGAAAGAAAGAAAGAATAAAAATCAAGTAATGTGCCAGTCATCATCTGCAAACCCAGTGCTGACCTCTAGACCTATTCCTCGCACTCAGTTCCCCTCCACCCTCAGAGAAGGCTCAGAGAAGAGGGGGCACCATAATGACGATGAAGATGATGAACAGGAGAAGAAGCCACACGCTTAGTGGTTGGCTTTGTCGGGTCTCCAAATGCCGGGAAGCCAAAAGTGCCCTGTGGACACATCTTGCTTAATTTCAGGTGAGACGTACCCTGGCACAGCTTTCTCCAAGCAATGATAAGCATTAAGACATCATCACCTTTCTTTGCAGTGAAGGAGCCTAGAATACTTCACTGTGGCATAAAAACGACGTTGAGCCAAAGGCATTTGAGAAGGCCTTTTTCCTCCTTTTTCCCTAACTCCTTTATCTGCCGGGGAGCAGAGCCTCCCCAAAGAGCTCCAGGGAACTCAATTGTCATAAATCCCTCCCCCTTCGGAGCAGCCAGGAGAGCCTGACTCTCAATCACCCCATCGAAACGGGGATTTTCATGGAACTGCGCGTCTCCCACCCACTCTCCCAAGGGCCCCTTTACCTTGCCTAAAAGTCATTCGTTGCTCAAGAAGTGTCTCTCGGCCCCTTCCCCTGGTAAGAGAGCCCACAAGGCCCAAATTCTAACCCTGCCCCGAGTCACGGGTGTACGGTGTACACGTGTGAATCCGAATCTGTCTTTTCTCTTGCTAATCTGTCTTTCGTTAGTTTAATTTGCATGTCCCCAATTATTAAACCTAAGAGGATAGAGGAAGAGCTCGTCTTCCCTGACATTCGGCAACAAGGGTCAGATGGTCGGGATTCCCCTGCTTGCTCCAGAGACGGAAGCCGAGACCGTAGGCCTCTGATGAAGCTGGCCGGGTAAGTTTCTTTCTTTTCTTTTCTTTTTCTTTTTTTTTTTTTTTTAAGATTTTATTTATTTATTCATGAGAGACCCAGAGAGAGAGGCAGAGACCCAGGCAGAGGGAGCAGCAGCTCCCTGCAGGGAGCCCGACACGGACTCGATCCCAGGACCCCGGGGTCACGCCCTGGGCCGAAGGCAGGCGCTGCACCGCTGAGCCCCCCGGGCGCCCCGACGGGAAGCTTCCCTTGCGGTCTATCTCCTGGATTTCGGCTCGGAGTCCAGTTGAACAGGACAGCTAAGACTCTCTTTTTGCCTTTTCTTTCTAAATTTAGATTGGCAGGACAAAACACTGAAGGGACTAATTTTGGGGTACCGTAACCCTGGGCGACGCTCGGTTTTGACTATTCTCGGTTATGTATCTTTTCCCTGCCGGGGATAGCCATTGTGTCCTATTTGTCTCATTCTGTGTCCCCAGAGCTTGGCTTGGACTCGGCGAGAGCATCCTCTCTGGGGTTTCTGCTGCCGGGGAGTGCGCACTGCTGGGCCTGCGTCTGCAGGTTGAGGGCCCCAGATCTATAATCGACCAAGCAGAAATGTGGGAGCCTGGGCGCCCAGTGTGTGGCGGGTGCCCTCCCGGCCACTGCCGGCTTCCAGGGGATTGGCCTATCTGTCCTCACCGCCTTGCCGGCTCGCAGACCGCCTGCGACCTTTCTTTCTCTTTCTCTTTAGAGGTGACGTTGGGTCATGAAAGTGGCCTCTTCTACACCCTTTTGGAGGACACCTTCTATCTATCTCCAGGGTTAAACCATAAAAAGGCTTATCAGATTGGGGGTCACATTTTTTTTCTATAAACTCCTATAATTATGCATATGAATAAAAATCAGTCTTTTCTCCTGCTAATCTCGATGTGACTCATAGCCTCCCAGCTAATGGACAAGAGAGGGTGGAAGAAAGGGTTTCCACCCCGCCGGCAGCATCTCTTCCTTGGAAGATAGTACTCACCCCTTAAGGCCCAGCTCAGATGCTACCTTTTTGTTTTCCTTCACTAGGACATGGGTGCCCCTTCCTCCAACTCTTCAAGCGATTTGCTCGTCCTTCTTTTAGAGCATTTCTGCAGATATCCTGATGGTCTGTGCACCTGGTTTCCTCCCTCCTACTCTAACGTGTGTGTTTTAAAGGCAAAGACTAGATCTACCTGCCTTATCTTAGGATGACCAGTAACGCTGAGGACCGCTCTGTGCATACAACAGACACCAGGCAGGAAGCACACCTACCTGATGGCCCCAGCACTGTGAATCTGAATAGCTCCTGAGGTGGTCAGGTCTTCACTCTTAGCCTCGGGCACGTTCCTTTCCACCCTCGGCCTTAGCTACCTCATTTACAAAATGACAAGTCCAGTACCTACGTGGAAACTCCCATTTTCCCAGCAGTAGCGGAGCCGTCTTATTTAAGCCAATGGCAGAAAGTCTAGGCCATTCGTGACAGGCTGTAGCGTTAGCTCCTCTGATCCCTCACACCTACCTGAACACACACCTGAACACCAAGGAAGCTCAGCAGCCTTCGCACCTGGACCCACCTGACTGTCTCCTGTAGGAGACGACCACCCTCTCTCCCACCCACATGAAAATGCCCCCAAAAAAGAGTTTCTCCTCATAGGCAACAAACGGTGGGCAAAATCCCTTCCTTAGGCCATACAGAGTCAAAATGTCAGGACTTCTGGAAATTGCCGTGATCTTGTTCTGGGCATAACGTTACATCAGCCTGTCAGTGACCTTAGTGGCTCCTGGGTCAGCCGAGAGAGGGTTCTGGAATGGCGGTGGGGGGAGGAGTTGAACTGGTACCATTGGGCTTCAGAGAGGAGGGAGGAAAGAGGTGACCGTACGAGACAGTCGTACCACCACAAGGAGGCCCCGTAATGACAACAGAGTCTTTTTTCCCTCGGGACTATAGATGAATAGGTGCGGTGTTGTCCTCTACGGGAACCGGGAGTCCATAGGCAGGGGGGCAGGTGAATCACGCAAGACAAGCCCATGCAACCCTTCATCCATCCATTCCTTTTAATGAAATTAAATGGGCTTTTTAAAATGTCCCGGGGTAAAAAAATTAAAATAAAATAAAATAAAATAAAATAAAATAAAATAAAATAAAATAAAATGTCCCAGGGGTGCTGGGTGGCTCAACTGGTTGAGCATCTGACTCTTGATTCCTGCTCTGGTCGAGATCTCGATCTCGGGTCGTGGGATTGAGCCCCTCACAGGGCTCCCGGGCTCCCTGCTCAGGGTGGAGTCTGCTTGGAGTTCTCTCTCTCTCTCTCTCTCTCTCTCTCTCTCTCTCTCCCCCTCTCCGTCTGTCCCTCATCCTCTCAAATAAATAAATAAAACCTTTAAAATGCCCCAAGTACCAGGAGGAAAAAAGACAAGCTCGCCTCCACCTATAAGGAGTCTGACTACAGCTGGTTCGCAGTCTGTTGGGGGCAGACGAGGATGCTCCGCAGGCCCTAGTCCCACGCGCTGGCCCCACGCGCGGACGCTTGCCCAGGAAGGGGCGCTGGAGGAAAGGGAAGAAGCGGCAGCCCAGGGTGGGGTGGCTCAGCGGTTCAGCGCCACCCTCAGCCCGGGCTGCGACCCTGGGGACCCGGGATCGAGTCCCGCATCGGGCTCCCTGCATGGAGCCTGCCCCTCCCTCTGCCTGTGTCTCTGCCTCTCTCTCTGGGTGTCTCATGAATAAATAAGTAAAATCCTTTAAAAAAAAATAAATAAAAAGGAAAGAAGCACTACACGGGGAATTTTTTCTCTGCAGGTTCTACAAATACATATATTCTCCTTCCCGTCCCCTCCCCACCCCAGGAATTCGTTCGAAATAGAAACAAACTCAATGAGACTTTTTTTTTCTTTTGACATCTGCTGAAAGCCAGTACTATGCCGCATTTCCTCTCCCTTCCTCTCCCAGGTTCCAGTAAGCAAAATAAACATGTCTTTACTGCATTTCCCCTGGTTAGCTGCGGGGGATTGCCGACTCCGAGCCACCGGCGTAGGACCCAGCCCGTGGAAAAGTCTCAGGAAGCGTCTGAAGGGTGTGATCTAGTGAAATGGTCTCGTTGGTACAGTGGAGACACCTCCTCCCGGTTCTCGGTGCGCTTGTGAGAGAAGCCCTGCCCGGGCCTGGCCTTAGGACGCAGGCACATTTCTATACGTGGTAGATGGAATTGTCGTTGTCATTATTAGTATCAATCCTTAGAGTTTAACCGATGGTGTTAAATCATTGAAAATATTTATTTTTGCTTTTAAAGTAAGGAGAGAGAGAGAAAGAAGGAGCATTGGGGCCCTAATTGGGACCTATGGTGTGGTCCGCAGCTCTGTTTTCCAGAACTCTGCGAGAGGGCGACGTGTGGTCTCCTCCTCTTAGCCAAGCACCAAGGCCCAAGGGTCACCCCCAGGAGAGGACGTGGCCTCTGGGGCAGCCTGTCGCCCCGCAGCCTCCGGTCCCAGACAGGTGGTTCCTTGGCTGCACCAAACGAGCCGGGCAGCGCAACTGGATGCAGGATGGTGGGCCTGGGCCCTGCACACGGGCCACCCTTAGGTGCCGGCCGGTGCCTGAGGAACCCAGGTGGCCCCCCGACGGCTGCATCCCCCATGCTGGGCGCCCAGGGCCTTGGGTCTTGGCCTGGGAGACCTGGGCCCCCCACCAGCTCCTGGCTGCCGGGTGCCTCCCGGGCCGCCCCTGCACCTGCCACCCCTGCACCTGCAGCCCCTGCACCTGCGCTCACCTGTGCCTCCCAGGACAGCAGGACCCAGTCGTCCACCCAGGACCCCCCGGCCTCGTGCTGAGCACGGACAGCGGGTGTGTGAACACCCATGGGAAGCTTCTGGGTGCCGCCTGACCGCGACGTCCACTCAGGTCCCACCTCCGGGCCCGGGACCCAGCTCTGCACTCGGCGGGATGTGCTCGCTCTCCCTCTCCCTCCGCCCCCTTCTCTCTCTAAAATAAATAAACTTTTAAAAGTGTATGTATAGGCGGAGTCCCACGTCCCCCAACAGCCTTGTTTGTCCGGTATTAGTCATTTGCAAATGGAACAAAAACAAATGCAGAAAGTTTAGGTAACTGGCCCCAGATCGCGCCACTGTCCGCGGTGGGACGGGGCCTCGAGCCGAGCAGTGGCCTCAGAGCCCTTCTCCCTCACCGGCCCGTGACGCGCTGGAGCCACTCAGATTCCCGTCGTACGATGGGGCGCCGACGGCCGTCCTGTCTCCTGTCCCCCCGGACTCAACAGCTGGGCGGGAGAGTCTCATGGTTTCTCTAAGGCAGTGTTTCTGAGCCTTTTTTTTTCATTATCACCTTCCTTAAAGAGCCTTTTTAGACTTTTTTTCCTAACTGCCCCCCCATAAACTTTTAATACCACAGATAAACTATCTGCTTACGTACCGTGAAGTGACACGAGCCGGGGTAGAATCTGCTTTCTCACCTTCTAAGAAACAGTTGTTGCAAAAATGAACTATTGGGACTTCATCAAGATCAGAAGCTTTTGCACAGCAAAGGATACAGTCAACAAAACTCAAAGACAACCTACAGGATGGGAGAAGGTATTTGCAAATGACGGATCAGATAAAGGGCTAGTTTCCAAGATCTATATAGAACTTAATACACTCAACAGCAAAGAAACAAACAATCCAATCATGAAATGGGCAAAAGACATGAAGAGAAATCTCACAGAGGAAGACATGGACATGGCCAACATGCACATGAGAAAATGCTCCGCGTCACTTGCCATCAGGGAAATACAAATCCAAACCACAATGAGATCCCACCTCACCCCAGTGAGAATGGGGACAATTAACAAGGCAGGAAACCACAAATGTTGGAGAGGATGCGGAGAAAAGGGAACCCTCCTGCACTGTTGGTGGGAATGTGAACTGGTGCAGCCACTCTGGAAAACTGTGTGGAGGTTCCTCAAAGAGTTAAAAATAGACCTGCCCTACGACCCAGCAACTGCACTGCTGGGGATTTACCCCAAAGATTCAGATGCAATGAAACGCCGGGACATTTGTACCCCGATGTTTCTAGCAGCAATGGCCACAATAGCCAAACTGTGGAAGGAGCCTCGGTGTCCATCGAATGATGATGGATAAAGAAGATGTGGTTTATGTATACAATAGAATATTCCTCAGCTATTAGAAACGACAAATACCCACCATTTGCTTCAACGTGGATGGAACTGGAGGGTATTATGCTGAGTGAAGTAAGTCAATCGGAGAAGGACAAACATTATATGGTCTCATTCATTTGGGGAATATAAATAATAGTGAAAGGGAATAGAAGGGAAGGGAGAAGAAATGTTGGGAAATATCAGAAAGGGAGACAGAACATGAAGACTCCTAACTCTGGGAAACGAACTAGGGGTGGTGGAAGGGGAGGTGGGCGGGGGGAGGGGGTGAATGGGTGACGGGCACTGAGGGGGGCACTTGACGGGATGAGCACTGGGTGTTATTCTGTATGTTGGTAAATTGAACACCAATAAAAAATAAATCTATTATTAAAAAAAAAAGAAATAGTTGTTGCCTCCTTGGCGGTAACATCCTCCATTAAGAAGATGTTTTCTCTTTTTTAATATTTATTTATTTATTTTTATTTTTTAAATCTATTTTTATTTTTTATTTATTTATTTATAGAGAGAGAGAGCAGGGGAAGGGGCAGAGGGAGCAGCAGGCTCCCCACTGAACAGGGAGCCAGACACAGCCAGATCCCAAGACCCAGGGGTCATGACCCAGGCTGAAGGCAGACACTTGACCAACTGAGCCACCCAGGTGCCCAAAGAATATATATTTTCTTTTTTTTAAAAAAAGATTTTATTTATTCATGAAAGACACAGAGACAGAGATAGAGAGGCAGAGACCCAGGCAGAGGGAGAAGCAGGATCCATGCAGGGAGCCCGACATGGGACTCGATCCTGGGCCTCCAGGATGACGCCCTGGGTAGAAGGCGGCGCTAAACCACTGAGCCACCCCGGGCTGCCCAAGAATACATTTTCTAAGTCAGGAAGCCAACGTCAAGGATTTCTCCAAGGCCTTTTATTTGTTTTTATTTATTTATTTTAACGAGGGAGAACCCAGGCAGGCTCCCTGCCCAGTGCAGAGCCCAACGTGAGGTCCAGCCTCACAACCCCGAGATCATGAGCCAAGCCACCATCAGGAGTCGGATGCTTAACGCTAAATACAGCAACAGAAGATTCCAGTCCTTTCTCCCAGCTTCTAGGTGGTGTGTCTGGGGCGGCTGCTGTGTTCTGGGAGGGTGGGAAGGAATAACACCAAAGTAACTGCCTCCGAGCTGGAGATTCCAGTTGTCCTTGTTAAACAGAGTCAGTTTTCAATTACGTCTGCTAATGAGGTCCAGCAATAGGATGGGTAATTAAAATCCACAAAGAATTCCCGAACCTCATTTAGAAAACTATTTCAAGCTCCTTCTTGAGCCTGTGAACATGTAGGAACCAGACTGGGATAACTGTTCATTTTCTTCTATTGCCTCCAGGCTCGATGGAAGGAGCACAACAACGGAGCCAGGTGCAGCGCGTTCGCGCTTACTCCGAACCCTCCCTTTGCCAGGCTCTTTGCGGGCCGCGGTCACCCGGGTCACCGGCGGCGTCTCGCTAGGCCGTGTGCGGGACTATCATCCTTTCCCCTGAAAGATGTAAAGACTGACTCGCCGGAAGTGCTGGGCAATGGCAGAGTCAGAGTTCAGACTCAGGTGTTTCTAACTCCAAGAATATTCCTTTGTGGTATCTTCAAAGCCTTAGGAAAAAAGCTAGAAAGTCCTGGAAAATGTTCAGTTCAATTGAATTCAGTGTATTTTGAATTGTTGATAAATTCAGACGCTAATTAGGTAAACTTTAAAGCCAGACAACCTGATTTATTTCTTTCTGATTTTGTGTCCATGAGCACGTCCCACGGATCTCGTGCTCAGGGTTCTAATCAGGAAAACTGTGTAAGGAGGATTAGGTGACGCAACGCTTCCAAGCACCTTGTGCATCATCTGCATCAAATTATCCCACTTCCCGGCCCACGTATTTGCCTTTTGTCCTATACTGCGCTGCTTCCTTACCTCTCATTTTGCAGTATCCGTCTGGCCTTAGCTGAATCATAAGAACCGCAGGATCGTGAGCTGTTTTTATGAAGGGGGTTCTCAAATGTTCATATCTGTATTTTTTTTTGATGCATGAAGCTGCAAACACTACACGTGGAGGCTCCTAAAACAGCAGTTCTAAGCTAATTTTGGGCTTGTACACATCACCCGATGAGCAAGAATCTGAACTCTCAAATGGCAGCATCTCTTGCCAGGATGGTGACAATTTTTGCCTGTTCTGTTATATGAGCAGTTTATTGCATTTGTCCTTCTAATTTTATAACAAGTGAAAAACAGCAACCAAAAAAGTGATACATAAGATTAGGAGCTGAAAGGTGCCCCCTAAATGGCAGATCTAGAGCCTCAAATGGATGGGTATTGAACTTCAACCTGTATCTGCATCAGCTCCGAAGGGTAAGAACAAAGTGAAAGGTCATTGTGAGACGTGGAGAGTCTCTTCTCAGACTCTGCCTGAAAGGACAGCGCGGTGGTAGGAGACACATAGAAATCTTTAGACTATGAGTTGCGAGTCCGTGTAAAAATCAGTGCTGTGATTCGGACGCCCAGACGAGTTCGAGGCTGAGAGGGGTAGTGCCAGGGGTAGAGCTCACACAGATGCCTGGGAACGAATGCCAAAGCTCAAGTTCCTCTGACAAAAATTAAAAAAAAAAAAAAAAAAGACAGTACCATAAATTCATCATCATAAAGTCCTGCTCCATCTGCTGCCCAAGCACATGCACAAATCCTTCTATCCGCAATAAAATTCTTTTTTCTATTTGCAAGATGTCATTGTTACTAACCAAGGCCTCCACAAGCAGAAATACCTGTTTTGTTCACTGGTGTGCTCCAAGCACACAGATCCCCGCACCGAGTAATCACTTCATAAATAGTTACTGAGTATAATTGAACTAAACTGAAGTTGGCTGGGCAGCCCGGGGTGGAGGGGGGCTCAGTGGTTTGGCACTGCCTTCGGCCCAGGGCGTGACCTGGGGGTCCCGGGATCAAGTCCCAAGTCGGGCTCCGTGCATGGAGCCTGCTTCTCCCTCTGCCTCTATTTCTGTCTCTCTCTCTCTCTGTGTGTCTCTCATGGATAAATAAATAAAATCTTTAAAAATAAGTAAATAAACTGAAGTCAGAGTAAGATATTACTTATATTCAGTTTTCTCTGTATTTAATAATCACATAAGCCTAGCATGATCCAGGAGCCTAACAGCACCTAAAGTGGAGAACACACTTTGGATTTTATTGTTTTAGCTCTTGAGTCCAGAAAACTACTGGGTTAGTTTCTGTCTTGCATCAGGACGTACAGTATTGACCAAGTCACTAAAGCTGAACCTGGTTTGTTTTTTGGGGGTTTTTGTGTGTGTGTTTTAGAGGGAAAGAGAGATCGTGGTGGGGAGAGGGGCAAAGGGAGAGGAGAGAGAGAGAGAGAATCTCAAGCAGACTCCTTGCCGAGCATGGAGCCCAATGCAAGGCTTGACTTTGAGATCATGACCTGAGCTGAAATCAGGGGCCTGACACCACCTGAGCCCCCCAGGCGCCCCCTCAACCTGGCTTAAGGTAGATAAATAGTAACATATTTATGCAGCAAACTATTTATTTATATATCCAGTTCTTAGGACAACTTAAAAGAGTACAAAAAACTGAATAAAGAATTATCTAAATATACACAAGTTCTAAGAAAACATAGGTGACATGAGAAGATACGATAAAGAAAAAAGGCTCCATTTTTTTTTTTCATTTATAAGTTAGGAAATGGCACCAACTGGGGCACCTGAGTGTCTCACTTGGTTAAGCAGCTGCCTTCATCACGATCCTGGAGTCCTGGGATCAAGCCCCGCATCGGGCTCCCTGCTCCGCAGAGAGCTTGTTTCTCTCTCTCCCTCTACTCCCCACCCCCCGGTCATGCTCTCTCTCTCTCTCTGTCTCTCTCTGTCTCTCTTGCAAATAAATAAATAAAATCTAGGAAAAAGAGAAAAGAAATGGCTCCAACCTCACAGGTTGATGGACGTTTCTGGATGATTTCAGGTGATATAACTTGCTAAGGTCAACACATTTTAGACCTTTTAGTTTAACAGTCATAATCATCATCCTAAAGGCCAGTAGGGAAACCTCATGTTTCTACCTTTACACAACTGGTGGCGTTAGTCCCCGAACTGTAATCTTCATGAGGGTCGTAGATGCTCGGCGGGTTTTCAGTGGGTCTTACTGAGGGTCACACAGAATGTGGTAGGTGATCTGCAAACCTGGCCACCGACAGCCGGTCCTATTCCCACATGTCTGCTGGTCTCTCATCTAGAATAGTCTATTTTCCTTTCTCTTAAAGCCGGGAGGGCCTCGTGACTTGCTTTGCCCGAGAGAGTGGAACAGAAGTAACCCTGTACGAGCTTTGTGGAGCGTTGAAACCAGCGTCCTCAGTCCCCTGGGAGCCCTGAAGCACCACGGAGTAGAGGAGCCCCCTACCCTGCGGGACAGAGAAGCCACATGGACAGACACTGCCCATCCCTGGCCTTCCAGCCACCCCGACGGGAGCCGGGACACGTGGGCCACCCCAGCCGATGCCGGAGGGAGCAGAGGTAGGCTGCCACCCAGACCTGCCCAGTCAGAGACTCGGGCAAAAACATGGTTATTGTGATTTTAAGCCAGTAACCTGGGGACGTTCCTTAGTCTGCCACTGATGGCCAGTTCGCGGCAGGGCCGCAGCCTCCGAAGGGGCCGTCCCTACCCCGTAGGGCCAGTTTTGTCTGCCTCAGATTTTATCGCGTGTCCTGGGCAACTTCCTCTTTACTTCGTCAGCTCCACGGCACGCTCCGGCTGTCTGCCACTCGCGGACTTGGGAGGAAGATCCGTGAGGGGGCGGAGAAGGCCTCGGCCTCGGCCTCGGGCTGATGCCCTCCGAGGAGGCTGCCAGGTGCGAGTACCAGGGAGGCGAAGAAAACATCTAAAACTCGTTTGGAAATACAGAAGTGGAAAGCTGGGCCCCCTCTGGACCAAATACCAGAGATTGGGTGTCACGGCGGCCTGTTTGCATTAGGCAAGAAGGAAGGAGAAGGACATAGCGGGTCCCGGCAAACCCCAATGAGATACGGGCAGTGCACAGGAAACAGCCTCACATCCCTGTGAAGTCGTAAAGATTAACACACGCACAAACATGCCCTTTCTAGTCCTAGGTTTAATGTATTGCACAATCAATATTTTAATGACAAGGAAAAGAGTAAAATAAGCCACAATCACCTATTTCCATTTGCCAAGTTCCTTTCCAGTCACTTTCCATGTGCATTAACTGTAAGCCCCTATTTTTAGCTGCTTAATTATCCCACTTCTCTAGCACAGGCCCAAAGGCCGGTATGAACCCGAAGCAACGAGGGGGGGCAGGAAAGGGCAAGAGCAAGGAGCAAGGAGCGGTGCTCTTTATCTGCACAAAGGTACGGAGTGAAGGTGTTAATGACTCCTTTATTTCTCCATTTATTCAGTCAATGGACACTATTGCAAGTATTTTTAAGTACACTCCACTTTTGAACATTCCTCGGCTGCGTAATTACTCCTTCACTGGTCTTCGGCCCAATTAGGCACGGCCAGGTCTGTTTTATCTAATTCACTACTATTTTCCTAGCGTTTGATATAATGCCGAGCACTTCAGAGGCATTAAGTAAATATTTGTTGGATTAAAGCAGGAGAATTGCAAGCCTAGAGAACACATTTACCAAACCAGAGATGGAAAGGAAGAAGGAAGGGGAAATGGTGGTTGTTAAATTAAACAGCGTCTCAGAGTCTATATATTAAAATGAGAGCTCGCATGCCCTAATGTGCTTTAAAATGAATGTGGTCTATTTCATTAATGCTGCTAGTTAGAATTTGGGTCCACTGGAAAAAAAAAATGATGAAACCATCTCCGGAGACATTGTGTATTCAGTTCATTTAATATTTATATTGAGCTTCTTAACTCAGCATCCTCGAGGAGACCGAAAATGATCATTGCAATGTGCAGAGTGATACTCAGGAGGACGGGGCAGGAGCGCTCCCCACTCTCCCGGTCCCAGATAAATCAACATAGATGGAGTTAAATTTAGATATTCTCCTAAGGGGTGGAGCGAGCGCTCCGGAACATTCAGAGAGGAAATATCCTTTCTTATCTCTTTCTCCGTAAGACTTCGGAGGAGGTTTAAAAACGAGGTTTGCTACCGCAAGGAATAAAAACCAGATAAGTTAGAGTGGAGGGCAAAAAGGGAGCCCCAGATTTAATGGCTTAAATAAAATGCAATTTTATCTGCTCGCTCGTAACAGGCCACAGGTAGGCAGGTGGGGCGAGGAGACAGCCGGGCTCTAACCGAGTAAGTGAGCCCTGGATTCCTCCATCCTGTTGCTCCGTCGTCCCTCTCAAATGTGCCTTCAGAGCACCTGAGGATCCTGCTAAAATGCAGACTCCAGTTCGGTGGGTCTTGAATGGAGCCCAAGATTCTGCAGTTCTAAAACGTTATCCAGGTGAGGGGCGCCTGCCTGGATCAGTCAGAAGAGCAAGCGACTCTTGCTCTCAGGGTCATGAGTTTTGAGCCCCACACTCAGTGTAGAGATACCAAAATAAATAAGGAAACTTAAAAAATAACAAAAAGAGGGGATCCCTGGGTGGCTCAGCCGTTTAACGCCTGCCTTTGGCCCAGGGTGTGAACCTGGAGTCCCGGGATCGAGTCCCACATCGGGCTCCCTGCATGGAGCCTGCTTCTCCCTCCTTCTGGTCTCTGCCTCTCTCTCTCTCTCTCTCTCTCTCTCTCTGTCTATCATAAATAAATAAATAAATAAATAAATAAATAAATAAATAAATATTTAAAAAGATAACAGAAAAAGTGTCCATGTGCAGTTGATGCGGCCAATCCAAAGACACGCTCTGGGCAGCGGAGCCCTGGGTCCCGATCGTCACCTGCGTGGTCTGAGCTGGGCGGCTGGGACACCTTGCTTCCCGCTCTCAGGAAGAGAAGAGAACAAGTTCAGGGCAAAAAAATAAAAATAAATTTAAAATAAATTTAAAAAATAATTTAAAAAAAAAGTTCAGGGCAAGAAGTTTCCTGTAAGCAAACAATGTGGAAATAGCTTACACACTTCTGATGGCATTAAAAAGTTAAAGTCGGGCGCTTGGGTGGTTCAGTCGGCGAAGCGCCTGCCTTCAGCTCAGGTCACAGTCCCAGAGTCCAGGATCGAGCCCCACATGGGGCTCCTGGGTCATCGGGGAGTCTGCTTCTCCCTCTCCCCTCACCCCACTCATGCTCTTGCTTTCTTAGATGAACTTTTAAAAATCTTTTTAAAAATTTTAAAAAAATCTATAGAAGTTAAAGACAGTAAGATGGCCCATCCTGCTTCCAGGGGGCTCGCAAGCGGGCTCCACCTCCAGCGGCAGCCACATCCGCAGCCGCAAAGTGCGGGAGAGAGAGGAGAGGTGCCATCCCCGTGGCAAAAGAGAGAACGGACATCGGGGAGCGGCGAGCACTCATCGGGGACGATGGAGCAACAGGATGGAGGAATCCAGGGCTCACTTAGTTTCTGCGCCACGAAACTAAGGAGGCAGGACCTCGTATTTAAGCAAGAGGACGAACGTAGGAATATGCGCCAGATGTGACTCTGGACCCTGGAAGGCAGCTTTAGCAAGAAGCTGTTGGAGCCGCGGCCGAGGAGGGCTGCTAGCCCCCCATTTCAGTGTCGGTCGGGGCGTGCTCCGCCTGAGTGGCCCCGTGCTTGCTCCTGGGCTGCTGGCTCTGTGACAGGCGGGTGGGGACAACAGCGAGGCTGTCTCCCAGAGCCAGCGAGGCCCTGACGTCCGCCTGTGTCGTGAAAAAAATCAAAGGTGAACCAAAGCACCACTAAGAAAGACAGGAGGCCAAATATTAAGATGACCCAGGCATAAATTAGGAACCTCTGCACACATTTAACATGAATTTGTATCCCCAAGACCGTCAGCTGACC
Source organism: Vulpes lagopus (assembly GCF_018345385.1). Taxonomy (NCBI): domain Eukaryota; kingdom Metazoa; phylum Chordata; class Mammalia; order Carnivora; family Canidae; genus Vulpes; species Vulpes lagopus. Next base: position 100,944,909 of record NC_054826.1, on the reverse strand, counting down.
CAGGACCTATTTGGAAAGGTACGTGTCCCCGGCTGCCCCAGAAACAACATGCACCGTCCGGCCTCCTAGACGCAACAGATTCCCTTGGAACCTTCAGTTGACTATTTTAGCAAGTTCCAGCAAAGAAGATTATAGGACCTTTTCTGATAGCCCCACCCCATTTCAGCACTTAGTTATCCCGGATCTTTCCCAAGATCCCTTTTGCAGCTGATCCAGTTAGAGTGACTCTTGAGGCTGAAGCGTCCTCGGTAACGATTGTGCCGGAACAACAGCCATACACGAGGACGATCCGGGTGACCAAGGCCACGTAACCGAGTCCAGGTAATACCTCTCATGTATTTTCCTTTATATGTATTCCTTATGGTTTTTTTCATATAGAATAACACAATCGTATAATATTTTTGTGTACGTGTATTCGTCATTCCTGAGGGAGAAGCGGGAGCACCAATTGCGGTCATAAAGCTTTTAAAGGTGCAGGGAACAGTCAGCCGCCGAGTCCGCTCTAAGCACTTGGGGTCAAGGAAAGCGGCGGAGCCCCGAGGCCGCCGTGGGCGCCCAGCCCGTGCCCTCCGCAGATTAGACTTCAGCGCTTTGAGGACTGTCGCCTGGGTCCCCCGTGCGCCCCTCGCCGTGTGCCCTTGTTGGGCCGCGGTATCGCCGAGGCGTCTCCGGTCCCTCGGCCTCCCTCCCAGCAAGCCCGTCCCCGTCGCCTCGGCCACTCGGCAGGAAGCAGGGGACAAGGATGATTTAACTCATTGAAGATGCCGACGTCGTGTAGACGTCTTGTAGGAAGAAAAACCAAAACCGGCCCGAGGATCCTTTGCCCCGGAGTCACAGCGCGCCCGGGCCACTGTGGCCTCTCTCCAGCTAAAGCTCCGTGTGGTAGGTGTCTGCGCTGCCCTTTCAGTGGCAGAAGCGTGTGACTGGTTGAGACGTTCAGAAGGGACACAGCATCCTTCCTTCTCTCCTTCCCACGTCCCTGCGGAGGGTAAACCGTAGCCTTAACGGCAAGGCCATCACGCCCCAAAGCTCGTGTGGGCGCTTGGTAGCCCGTGTGGGCTCCGTTACCAGGAGAGGCTGGGAGAGCGGGTGTGACAAAAATACGAGCCCTGTCCCCCCGGAGCCCTGTCCCCCCTGACCCGGGCCGACGGGGGAAGGTGTGCGGAACCTGCCCCGGCGATGCGCCAACCTGGCAACCCGGCGGGAGAGGCTTCTGCGGGCGGCCTCGTGTGCCCTCGTGTGCCCAGGCGTGTTCCGTGGGGCTGTTAACTCAGAACCGCGGCCCAGGGACGTCCGAGAGAAAACATCACGCGGGACGGGGAGCTGAGGGAAAAACCCAACGCTGCCTTAAGCCACGGAGCCTCAAATGGAAGCACAAATACGGAAATGCGGGAGATGGAGGGAGGCGAGAAACCGAGGGCGCGGCCAAGGTCTGCATGTCCGGATACGACCCTTTAAGTATTGCACGTCGGGTAGAGAAGTTTTCTTTTAAATGTGGGCTCTGGTGTGTCCTGCCGGAGTGGAAAGTAATCCTTATGCAAGTTGGAAGGTGCCAAATAATTGCATTTGTCGTTTCTTTTTCTTTTTTAAAAAAGATTTTATTTATTTATTCATGAGAGACACACACAGAGAGAGAGGCAGAGACACAGGCAGAGGGAGAAGCAGGCTCCGTGCAAGGAGCCCGATGTGGGACTCGATCCCTGGACCCCGGGGTCACACCCTGAGCCAGGGCAGATGCTCCACTGCTGGGCCACCCAACTGTCCCCGCTCAGCGTTTTCTACAAGCAAATAAACTTTGTCTACTCCCCGTTGTTGTTGTTTGAATCAAGTAGGCTCTGTGCCCCACGTGGTGCTTGAACTCCCGGCCCGGAGGTGAAGCGCTGGGTGTTCCACCGACCGGGCCAGCCTGGCACCCCTGTTTATACAACTTGTCAAGTAGACCCAGTGAGTTCTCTTAAATATATTCCCTCTCGGGGCCAACGGGACGCACTGCCGAGAGGCAAGAGCGAGCACCCAGGGTCAGCTGGCGGAGTCGGGGCACAGAGCATCTGGCGAGCAGAGGTCGGGCCGACTGCGGCCGAGACTGCGGGCCGTTCACCAGAGCTGTTCTCCCTCCTCCCTGGAACACTCTCTGGCCTTGCTTATAAGTAAATGTGATCACGTTTTAGCTAATAGAAGGGGGACCCAAGGGAGCTGTGCTGACTGTAGGCCCACTCGGTGACCTTCCACGGCTCCGTGACACGCCGTCGTCTTTGTCTTCCTTTCTAGGCCTCCTGCTTGGTGACGGTCAACACGGTGCCCCGGGAGGCCCCAGGGTGGAGAGAGCAGAACCGCGAGATAAAGGAAGCAGCCCTGCAGCTGACCTCGGAAGAGAGCCCCCTGCCAATCAGATACCCGTTCCGGACTGTGCGAGAAAGGACTCCGTCTCGTATTCTGTTCCTGGACATGGTGCCCGTCTGCTAGAGCCACTGGCATCACCCTCGCCGACTCGTGTGCCCGCGAGAATGATGCAAAGTACAGCCCCAAGCACTTTAGAGATCAAGCCCAGCGCTCGAAAGTATTCGGGGAGGTGACGTGATTCCCCAAGACCAACAGTCTAGCACTGGAATCCGGGTGTTGTTTATTAGGATGAGCTGAAACCGTACAAAACAAAGAGTCATGTATTGGCTCATTTAATTGAAAAATTCCTGGGTAGGGCTGGATCCAGAGGCCGAGACCAATGCGCCCCGACCCGGCGCCTCCCTCTGAGCGAGCTCTGCTGCACTGGGTGGGCTCTGTTCCCCGGAGGCCTCTCCACGTGGCTGGCAGCTGCACCGCAGGACCCCGACCAGATGGGAGCCTTTCTTCGCCCACCCTTGCAAACCCTGGAGGAATTGCTTCTGATGGACCTGGCCCTGCCGGCTGCCCGTCGCCCACCTAAACGCTGCAGCCACCAGCCTCGTTGACCAGCCGGGTGGCATCGGCCCCAGTCGGGAGAACTGGAGCCGGAAGTCGGGGTTCTTGCCCTACTTAACTCACCACGACATCTGTCACAGGAGCAGTGACTGCACGTTTACTCGGCGAACGTTTGCAATACGCCGGACTCGGCGGGATGCGCTCGTGGAGAAAAGGACGAGCAAGACACGCGCCTTCGCTCTACCCCCAGTCGTGTGGGTCTCGTCAAACATGTGCACAAAGAGGCAGCTGGGCCCCGACCCACGGTCTGAACAAGCTGACTAGGAGGCACGGCGAGGATGTGCCTGGGCCCCCCTGGGCTGGGAGTTCTTGCTGGGGGGCCACATGTTCAAGTCCGGGGGAGTCGGTGCCACCAGAGGAGTAGACTCAGTTACGCCGAAGAGTAAAAGAGCAAACTGAAGCGCAGCTGGACAAGGCAGGAAGGACCTGGACGTCCCTTGCGCTTCCCAACCCCCCCGACCCGCCGACCCAAACGCCCAGCTTATGGGAAGCAAGTTAGGATGGAAGCGCGTTCGTCTCCCATAAGTCGTCCTGCTGACAAGGGGAGAGCGGGCAGCTTCTCAGCGGAGGCCGCAGGTTCTCTCGGCCTCGGGTTCAATGCTGCTGCTCCCCTCCCACGGATGACGGGGAGTCGCTGCTGCACCCCGAGGCGGCATCCGGGCGAGCAGGAGGGGGCGAGATGCGGGGAAAGACATGTTCTTGCCTCCAGAGTTACCCCCAGAGGCTGGGAACACCAGCCCCGCTCCCGGCACGCTGGCCGCTCGGGGGCCTGGGGAGCAGCTTTCGGGGCCGGGGCTCTGGTGAGGGGCCTCCTGTGGGCTCAGCGGGGCCCGGGCCCAAGGGGGTCGGCCTGTTCGGGGGGAGCAAGGCCGGAGGGGCCAGCGCCCCGCCTCGGTCCCGTCGTGGCCCCGCTCGGCAGCGTCACCCCGGGCCGCCCCTCAAAGCACCTTTTAACACACATCCGTGGAGACGACAGTAACAGGCACCAGCGAGAGCTTCTAGAAGAAATGTCCAAAGGCAAAGGGACTGCTGGCTGTCACCGCACGGCTCATAGGGCTTATGCAGATTTTAAAGTATTTAGTCGTGTTCGTTGACGCAAACTCCGATGCCATCAAAAGAAACGTAAATGCTACAGAAGTTGCTCAAAGTGCAAATCTTCCTCTTCCCGGGAGTAACCGCTCGTAACAGCCGGTGTGGATCTTCTCATAGGGATTGCACAGGTTCTTCTGTCTAACCCCAAAGTGATGGGGTTCCCAGCAATATTTTTTAGTAGGACCAAGGGAGGGGAATGGCCCGCGGCTCGGCAGAACCCTTCTCGGTCGTTGCAAAGTGACGTGGCTCTTAGGTCGGGAAGCTCTGGGGGCACCCGAGCCAGGCAGCAGAGGACGAGTTCCAGCACTGGGTAAGAAGTGGGGTGCACTGGGCGCCCGGGGGGCTCACTCGGGTAAGCACGTGCCTTCGGCTCGAGGCACGATCCCAGGCTGGAGACCCAGGCCCAAGGCGGGCTCCCCGCGCAGTGGGGGCCTGCTTCTCCCTCTCTTTCTGCCCCTCCCCTGCTTGTGCACAGCTGCACGCGATCTCTCTCAAATAAATAAAATCTTTCAAAACAACAACAAAAAAGGAGAGAGAGATGTGGTGCACCTGTACCCGTCATCCTGCCAACACCTGGCCTGGCTCCTCCGCACCAATTCTTTCCTCCCCTCCGCCGCCCAGCTCCCCACACCCAAGCCGCTACGTTCCCAAGGACGCTGCTCCCCCCCCCCCAGGACTGGCTGCCACAGTCAAATACACCAGGTGGAAGATATTACAGGTGGGGTGTGGGGAGAGGAGGCGCTTGGGTTTTCTGTGTCGTTTCCTGACCATTCAGCAGTGACGGCCCCGGGAGTTCCTCTACATTCCCAGGGGACTCTGCCCCCCTGGTGAGGACAGTGTATGCTGAAGGGCGGGCTCACGTGCACCAGCAGGACCATACGTGTGCCCTATAACCAGTGTCTTTATGGAGACTGGGGACAATCTCACTGCGTTAAGAAAATCAGTGAGATGCTGTGTGGGAACACTACTGTCTTATAAGGCTTTGTGGAGCACACGCTTTAGGGCCCTGCTAGCAATGGTCTAGACCACTGGGGTTTTTTTTTTTGTTTTTTTTTTTTATTCAAGTCATTCCTAGTATCAAAAAAGAGTAAACAAACTCATACACCATTGACATTAGTGTCAGTGGATCCATAAATTGTGATTTATAAAAAGATCTTGAGGAACGAGGACATAGCAACAAAAAATATCAGACGGAAACCTAACACTCCTAATTCTTTAGAGACTTAGCAAGCCTCAGAGTACAGACCTGAAGTGCCCTGGAAATTTTTAGCATCAATAACAGGATGCTTCACGATGAATAAGCAAGAATTCTTTTTTTTTTTTTTTTTGATAAGCAAGAATTCTACAATGTTTTTCTTGATCTCAGAGGGGTAGTCCTTCCCCCTCCCCCCCTTTTTTTGTTTTTATTAAAATGATGTGTATTGTTTTTATTTTTAGTTCTGAAGTTTTATGAAGATATTTCTGGACAAAAAGAGAAATGCATTGAGGAAGCCCCCCGGGGAGGGCTGCCGGCCAGCAGGTACCACTGAGGCTGGCCTCTCTTCCCATTAATCCCTACGACCAATGGTAATCGCCAGCTTTGTGTTTAAAAAGAGAACGTCAATTTGAAAACCAATTCATTCTTAGGGAGAGTAGGTTAAACTTAAAGTTTCTTCATTTTCTTGTGATCAAAAGTTTTAAATCAAAAGCAGCTATGGGGATGCCTGGGTGGCTCAGCGGGGAGCATCTGCCTTTGGCTTAGGGTGTGACCCTGGGGTCTCGGGATCGAGTCCCACATCGGGCTCCCCGCATGGAGCCTGCTTCTCCCTCTGCCTGTGTCTCTGCCTCTCTCTCTGGGTCTCTCATGAATAAATGGATAAAATTTTTTTTAAAAGGCATATATGTTTTTCAACTCCCCAAACAAGTATCATTTACAAGTTAACTGAAGAGAGTTGCCCTTGAGTTCTGATGCTCTTTTAGTCATGGTTTGGAATCACTTATAAAATAAGCAGACAATGAACCCACCTCTTCCACTGCTCCCCTCCCTGCAAAGAAACCCGACAAACAAATCCGGTGGGTGTCATCAACGCATATTTGTCTTCCTCAGAACACAAACACTTAATCCTTTTCATTCCCTCTGAGCTATTCCTGAATCTCCATTTTCTGTTCAGATTTGAAAAGCTCTGCATACAGATGATGTGTGTATATTGACTCCTAAGTACTTAAAAAGAAGGGATTTGTGAATTGGCATGTTAGGTTTGTTGTCGTTGTTATCGGATAAACATTCTAAGCTAGTGACCGATAAAAGAAAGACTCCCCAGTTTTTTCAACCAAAACTGGAGACTCTGCCCATTTCCTGCCCTTTAATAATGTGTCTTCTATTCATAGGACACCAAGATGGCCTGGGGAATCAGTGAATTCAGAGATTACTTCTCCGTCATTCAAACATATAGAAACCAGATTTATAGACATGTAGAAACCAAATGATGAGGAAAACAAACTCGAGAAACTCAATCATTTCTATCATGAGGGAATAAAAAAAATAAATTGTTTAAGCCACTGCACCTTACAAGTCTAGGCATAGCTTAAATAAACGACAAGTTTGAGTTTATTTTAAACTGTGAGTTATTCTCCCATTGATACTTTTCCACAATACACTGAAATAGTCACTTGTTATGTTTTAGATGTGAAATTGTAGGTGACCAACTGCTTCCTCTTTACTTCAAAATTTTTTGACTTACGTATACTATTAAAATTGGAATTTTTTAATTAGAAGAATAATAAAACATTATAAAGTCAATTACTTTAGTATTTAGTAGACTTTAGTATTTACTTTAGTATTACTAGACTTTAGTATTACTAGAATTTAATTTGGTATTACTAGAATGCTTTAGTATTACTAGAATGCTAATTTGGGTACTAAAATATTGATTCCACTGCTTTGCAAAGTTCCAAAGAAATCTGAAATGTAAGACTTAAGTTGTTCATTTTGCTGCTGTCCTCTACTGTTCAATTAATCTTAGAAATTTTTTGATGAAATCTGTGTTGGCAAAATAATTTTGAAGTCAGCCTAGTTTCATAAAATTGAATATTTCTCTTATGCTGTAAGTCTCAAGAAAGTAACATGAGCCAAATTATTCAACCTAGAAAGAGTCTGAATCACTTCTAGTGGAAGTTAAAATTCATAATTTGGTTTAATTTTGGGTTATACTCATTTTATGAACTTTAGTTCCACCTAAAGAAGGACTGGGTACCTGATTCTGACCAGGCAATGAAGCAAACACTTGGGCAAATTTCCTTAACCAGGGTGAAGTCTCAAATTTCTGACAGTGATACAACCATTGACGCAATTAATTGCAATTAATGCAATTTGTTATTTAAATGTTTGTTATATTTATCAACCAGATAATTTCTTTAAAAAAGATGGACTAATGAGTGACATTAATCAGAGGAACCCTACTAGTCAATGAAAACCCCCAAAAGAAAATATCATGACAATCTTCCTCGGTTTAATTTCTGAAATCAGTCAATGAGACTGAAGGCAACATTTGCCTTCATGGCAGAGATGAGTGGTTTATCGTGAACTCTGAATATTCGCAGTCGGTTGCAGCAACATTAGACAAAGAATGGTCAAAACATGCTACCTTTCAGGGATTTGATTAATTTCTACCTTTAAAATGATTGTTTCAGATTAGCATCCCTCCTAATACCCCAATCTCTTAGTGGAAAAGCCTCTGTTGACTTTCTCAACAAATGCAAAATGTATATGACTTTTCCCCCGAGAATTGAGGCCAGAAGTTATTAGAAATCTTTTAACAGTAAAAAATAATAGGTGTTACTGCAATAAAATCATTCTGTGCGTGGGCTCTACTTTTCACCATTAAAACATAAACATTTTACATAAACATTTTTTTAAAGATTTTATTTATTTATCCATGAGAGACACAGAGAGAGAGGCAGAGCCACGGGCAGAGGGAGAAGCAGCCCCCTGCGGGGAGCCGGGCGCGGGACTCGATCCCGGGACCCCGGGGTCACGGCCGGGGCCGAGGGCAGGTGCTCCCCTGCTGAGCCCCCCTGGTGCCCCACGTTTATAACTCATTTAACCCTCACAGTGGGTCTGGGTTAGGCTTCTCTGTTATCCTCAGTTTGCTACCCTCAGATAAGGAAACCGGAGCACAGACGTGCCGCTACTTTGATCAAACTCGCATCCCAGGAAGCTGCGGAATCGAGGCTCAGATCCGGAATGCTCTCACTCTCTTCTCCTTTCTCTGCACCTCGTGCCAAACATTTTTGCAAACGCAGAGCAAGCAGCTCACGGTCTCTCAACAAGGAACCGAAGACCTACTGTGGATTTTTTGAAAACTCCCCGTTTACACACGACTCCGGGACTCCTCCAGCTGCCTTTCGAGATCTAGAACACCTAGTCGCTGCTTTACTTTGTGTCAATGCCACTTATTTACCTGTGAGCTCCCGACGGTCAGCAAACCAGGCGAGACACGTGCTCCAGGCTTCGGGCACCAGGCCCGGCCGACGGCACCGAGTCTACACCCGTCGAACCCGAGGAGCGGCCCAGTAGTGAGCCACACGTGCGTGCCTCATGCATCCCACACCGGAGCCCTGAAGCCAGCAGCCTAGACCTCCCAACAAGTCGCAGACTTCTTCCCCTCCTGTCCTTCCCCCTGACACTCGGGCTGAGCCGGGGAGGCCTCCTCTCCTCTCCGCCCGCTGCCTGATGTATAATTGCCCACGGGCCTGGCGGTTCAGAGTCCACCTGTCTCCGCAGCCCTCGGGGGGCCCAGAGGAGGCGCCTAGGAAACTACCTCACTCAACTGGATGCCAATGTCCCTGAGCCGGTGGCCCCAGGCAGGGGGACCTGTGCCAGGGAGAAGGCCCAGGGACATTCCTGGCCCTGTGATGACACCCTACCCGCTCCTACTCTCTTAGCTCTGCTGGCAGGACGCCCGAGCAGTTTCGGGGTGTTCACCAACTTCACGCTCCCCCATTGACTCACCGACGCCTCCCTCCGTGTTCATCATGAGAGTGGGACAGTTACCTGCTTCGGTGGCCTCTAACATAGAGCCGTGGGCGCTGGAGTCCTGCTGAAGGCCAACCCATAATGAGCGGCTATACCATTTTTTCTATTTCCTCCATTATCTGAGGATCGTGTTTGTGAGGCGATACGAAGTAGGGCTGTGGACTTGTGTTTAAAGTGGAATATTGCCCACTAATAGTGCTGTCTACCGTATACTTATCCCCAGCCCTTCTCGCCTAGATTATAATTAAAAGCGAGGGCTGTTACCACTGCATGGTTATTACTTGTTTCATGTTACGGTAGGTTGGTTGATGTCTTCTTGAAAAATAAAGAACTCGACTTCAAGCAGAGAGATTTTTCTAAATACTCCAAAGCAATCCTTGTGTGCTCAAAATTACCATTCTCAAGTTTTGGGGAGAACATTAAATAAATCCAAACATTCGTGAAAGAAAAATAATGGGAAACAATACTGCTGGGTTACTCGCAATTGAACCAGACCTGAATCAAAATGAATTGCATTTCTTTTTTTCTTTTTTTTTTTTTTTTTGCGTTTATTTTTCAAGCTAGATCGTGAAGAAATAGCAAATCAAAAATAAGTAAAATGCGAGACGATTTTATGCTCTCAACTATTTCTCAGTGAATTTCTGGGCCTTTAAAAACTGACACACACACACACACACATACAAAATTGACACAAATTTCCCATTGCTTTAAGAAATTATTTTATTACAAAAATAATGTAGGTTCAATATTTTTTAAATTAACAGAATAGAAAGGTAAAAAGTAAAATAAAATTCCCCTCTTTCTATCCTCTCTACTCTGTAGTCCTACTTTCTGGAGATAACCACTGGTAACATATTTTTTCCTTTTATAGACATTTAAAATATTTCACTTTTACTGTTTGTATTATTTTTGCTAGATTTGCCATAACGCAATCCCAAACTGGGTGGCTTAAACAACAGAAATTCATTTTCCCAGAGTACTGGGGCCAGAAGCCCAAAATTAAGGTGTTCACAAGGTTAATTTCTTGAGGCCACTGTCCTTGGGTTCCCGTCGTCCCGTGGTCTTTCCTCTGTTCTAATCTCTTATCTGGACATCAGTCAGATTGGATTAAAATCGCCTTGTCTCAATATAACCACCTCTTTAAAACGTGATCTCCAAATACGATCACATTCCGGGATTCCGGGCTTCAACACATGAATTATGGGGAGACACAATTCAGCCCACAACACTACGAAAAGCAATACAACAAGAAAACTGGAATTCCTGTACATATATTTGAAAACTTTTGCAGGTACGTGAGAAAGATAAATTTCAAGGTAGACATCAAAGGATATGCTCATTAGTAATCTGGAAAGATACTGATACATTTTCTATAAAAGTTTCGTAACGATTTATACTATCAACAATGCAGAGAAATGCCTATTTCCCTGGAGACTTGGACCTACCTAATCAATTAACTTTCTAATTGTACAGAAGAAAAATGACTATCCTGGTTTTAATTTGTACACTTAAAAACATTAATATGGTTGAGTATCTTTTCTTATGTTAATTGTCTAAAATATTTTTTCCATGAACCTGTGCCCATTTTTTCCACTGAGTTATCTTTTGTTTGCTTGTTAGAATTTTTGTATATCAAAGATGGTTTGGGGCACCTCGGGGGGTTCAGTTGGTTCACGTCTGCCTTCGGCTCAGGTCAGGATCTCAGGGACTGGACGAGTCCTGCATCGGCTCCCTGCTCAGTGGGGCGTCTGCTTCTCCCTCTCCCTCTGCCCCTCCCTCTCATCCTCACTCTCTCGCTCTCTCTCACTCTCTCTGTTTCTCTCAAATAAATAAAATCTTATAAAGATGGTGTGTCACATGAATGGCAATTTTTTAAAATCTGTTTTTGTCACTCCTTTTGCCCCTTTTTACTATATGTAGTTTTAAAATTGATAAAAATTTTAAATACGAAGATATAATTTTGGATATTAACTTTTCCTGTATATCTTGATGACTCTGAAAATACTGAGAAAGGCCTTTCCCATGCCAAAATTATTTATGAGCTAATATTATTCCATGTTTTCTTCTAGACATTTTATGATGTTTGTTTTTCATGTTTTAGAATAGAAGGAAAAGAGTAAAATTTAGCTTTATGTTCCTTAAGCATTTGGCCAGTCTTGCTGGCATTGTTTATTCAATAGTTCGCATTGCCTCATATACTAAAGTGCAAATTTTATCATTTATTAAATTCTGATAATAAGGATGATTTCTTGACTTTCTCATTTGTCTCATTGATATGTTTGTCTAGTCCAAGGTTAGGGAAACACAATTTTAAATATATTATCTATTATTGCCCTCGTGATTCTTCTCTTTCAGAAATTTTCTTATGTGTATTTTTTAATATGGATTTTAGTATCATTTAGTTCAAGTTTCAAGAAAAGTCCAAAATCCTTGCTCATATTTTTGATTGATTGAAAGATAACTGATGTCTTTTAAAATATTGAATCCTATATCCAAATTAAAGGCATCTTTACATCTATTTAAGTTTTTTATGTACCTCTGAGAAATTTTAAATTTGTGCTTTCTTATTCATTCCTTTTTTATTTTTAATTTCAACCTTTTTTTTTTAATAGGTTCCACACCCAGCGTGGAGCCCAACACAGGACTTGACCTGAGATCAAGACCTGAGCTGAGATCAAGAGTTGGGTGCTTAATCAACTGAGCCCCGCAAGAGTCCCAAATCTCAACTCTTCATAGTAACTATGAATGAGGCATTTCCTTCCATTCTGTTTTCTGAGAGATAATCATCATTCTAAAGTATTTGACTTGACTTTTATATTAAATTTGTGATTACCAAAAATCACATGGGGGGTGGGGCGGGTGTGAAGTTATTATGACCTTGTTATTTTGGACACTTCAGTGAGCTGCAAACTATTGGTGGATAATCTAGATCCACCAACAACGTTTTGAGCAACCCTGGATTTCTGCCTTCCTCTCCTTGTACTTCTACTTTCCCATATGAAAAATGGTGATAATTATAATTGGACAGACCTCCAAGGTTGTGCAGATTACCGAGATATTATCTTAAAATTGCACAGAATTGGTCCTATACAAACACAGGATAAGGTGTTATTATTCTCCATCTGGTAATAAACGTGGTTGCAAATGATAGCTCTTAAAGATCTGTAATCATAATAAGAACATCGCTTCGCCTTGTTATGTCCCTATCTCCCATGGCCACAGGTCTCCAAAGCGACAAGCTGAAGACAGACGGACCATCACCCCTTCGCCGGGTATATCAGCTTTAGAAGTTACGGTTCCTTGATTTTAACCTTGCCCGTCTGTATTTCCCTGTTCGTCTACCGAGAGAATATCTACTCACCTTCTAAAACTCATCTGGGGCTATGTTTTTCTCTAAAGACTTATCTGAACTCCTTTCTTGCAAGGTAAAAAGTCAGCCTCTCTTTTTCAAGCGGCCCGATGCCAGGGCACCCTTACGCGGCAGCACCACTGACGACGACTCCTCCTCCTCCTCCTCCTCCTCCTCCTCACTATGGCCGCCCTTAGTGTTGCTGTGTTTGAAGCACTGATCAGATTTCTTTACGTGATTAAAACGTAAAGTCTTGGCACATGAGGTAGGTGCTCTGAGAAAGGATAAAGCACAGGCAGTTTAAATGAATTTCCTAAAGTCACACAGGAAGTAAGTGGCGAGACTAGGCTTTGAACAGTCTGTCTAGCGCTTGGGTCTATTCGCTTAACTTCTCTGCAATCCTACCGGTCACACTTTATCGTGTTTGTTGGCCTTAATGTCCCTTCTGTTTTCTAGCTTTTTATTTTCTTGAGAAAAGAAACATTTTTTTTGAAGTATTTACTGTCTTAAATACAGTAGGTGTTCAATAAGTGCTTGCCGAGTGGGTGGGAGGTTGAATGAGTAAGGAGATCTTCACGTTCATCCTGCAAGTTACCTCCTTGTCGATTATCTGGGAAATCTAAAAAGGAATTCCAGAACCAGGCTTTTAGGAGAGTAAATGCCTACTTTTTTTTTTTAAGGTTTTTTTTTTTTCTAAAGATTTAACTTATTTATTCATGAGAGACACACAGAGAGAGAGAGAGAGAGAGAGAGAGGCAGAGACACAGGCAGAGGGAGAAGCAGGCTTCATGCACGGAGCCCGACGTGGGACTGGATCCCGGGACTCCAGGATCATGCTCTGGGCCGAAGGCAGACACTAAACCACTGAGCCACCCAGGGATCCACTCCCCCCCACCCGCTTTTTTTAAAATTGCCTACTTTTTTGAAGTGAGTATTCACTTCCAGATTATTCTGGGTTTGCAGTTGGAATTTTTATTTGACTCTCTTCAAGCCAAGTTTATTTGCCACATAATCATGGAGAAAAATAGCACCTACCTCACAGAAGGTGTTGTGAGGATTGAATGAAGTAATATCCACAATATATTCAGAGCAGCGCCCGATGCCTAGGAAAGCCGAGGGACGTTGCTATGACTGCTGTTTGAACCACAGGCGGAAGGGAGGAACTGCTAAGTGCACGGACTTTGGTACCACATTGATTGGGTTCAAAGTACAGCCCCAGTGTTTACTAGCTCTGTGATTTTGAGTAAATCACTAATCCTATCTAAACCACAGCTTCCACGGTGTCTAAAATGGAATAATAGTTTGTATCTCAATGGCAGTGAGGATAAAATGTTGTAAGTGGCATGTGCAAGAGCACACTCAACACTTTAATCCTCGCCATAGACATTTGAGGCATATACTTTTATTTTACTATTTTAGTTCTACACTTGTATACTCATCTATCTACCCATCCATCTCTCTCTCTCTTTTTTTTTTAAAAGATTTTATTTATTTATTCATGAGAGAGAGATAGAGAGAGAGAGGCAGAGACACAGGCAGAGGGAGAAGCAGGCTCCATGCACCGGGAGCCCGACGTGGGACTCGATCCCGGGTCTCCAGGATCATGCCCTGGGCTGAAGGTGGCGCTAAACCGCTGAGCCACCAGGCTGCCCCTATCCATCCATCTCATGGCAAACAACGCTCATTACGTTGTAAATATAAGTGTTTGGTATTATTATGACAACGTATTATTTACGTGGGTTGGCAGATGATATGCTCAGTATCTGTTTATTACACTTATAAAACAGAAGTCTAGGATGATTTCTTGGTTTCCATTTGGGTCTTAGGACAGCCAGTACCTTGAAATAGGTCATACGAGAAGAGGAATGCACAGAATCATCGCTTGTGACACCACAGTAAGGTCGACTGCTCTATCCCTGAGATTGTTATAAGGAGAGAGACAAGAGCTCCCCTGTGAGTTATAGGCAGTGATGTGCGGAGACATGTCTTGGGAGCCTGGGATAATCCAAAGTAGCTAGACCTTAGAGTACTCAGTGAGGTTGTACTAGATACGGGCTTTCTTTGTGGGCAGTGGGGCGATATTGCAGAGTTATATTCAGAAAGTGAGGAAAGCAGATCCGTATTTTATAATGATCACACTTAGGAAACTGTACACAGACTGGGTTATCTGTGGTAAGAAGCTAGCGGTGGGCGATTTGATGGGGGAGATCTTTAATCGTCCAAGAAGGGAGGTGGAGAGGCCCGCCCGTGTAGCAGGGGGTAGGATCTGGTCTGGCTAACTGGCTGTATGTGTGGGTAACGACTCGAGGCCGGGCTTGAGATATGTAATTGTGGGGCTGGTTGCAGAGCTGGGCCATTAACTCGGGGAAGGCATCTGGTTGACCTGGACGTGCACGTAGTCTGGGCAGAGACATCTAGGAAGTGATTGGCTCCATGAACCTAAAGTTTGGGCAAAAGGTCAAAGCCTGAAGGTACATTTGTTCTCAGAACCCACGGGAAGAGATGAGGTTAAGGAGAGATTGGTTAAGGACATTGACTTTCAGGGACTGGACGGAAGAAACAGCTGATGAGTGAGAGAAGGGGATGGTAGAGAAGTAGGAGAACAGAGAAAGCAGAGTTATTGCAGCTGGGGAGGTGAGGTTTTTTTTTTTTTTTTTTTTTTTTTTTTCAAAAGAATGAGTGTTAAACTTCGGAGGCATCAAGGAAGGTGGACACCAAAGAGGCAACCAGTGGGCTTTGTCACAGCAGAGGCAATGGAATGCTGAATCTGGAATCTGGACGGTGTGCAGGGGGTCGGCGAGGAATGGGAAGGGAGATTCCAAAGCCGGTGAGTGCGAACTGTCCTTTTCAGAAGTGTGACTTACAGCTAAAGCAAAGAAGCCAGTGAAGGTTACTGATTAAGGAGAAGGCAGGGTCGAGAAGGATATTTTTTAGGGCAGAGAAGACGTGGATGGAAGATTGAGGAAAGACACGAAAGAAGATGATTGACGAAGCGAGTCGTAGAAGGTGATGGAAGATAATTAAGAGTAAAAGCTGAGATTTACTGAGTGCGGCGCTGTGCTCAGCACCTTCCCTAGTAAGCACTTGCCATGTGCTAACTCAGTGAACAAAGCACAGGCCCTTAACTGGGAGGCTGCGCCCGGCGGCTCTCTAATAGGTCCGAGCGCGGGTGCAGGCGGATGTGCCCACCTGAAGGTGCGTGCTGTGTGCAGGACGTGGGTCACTGTTTCCTTGGGGAGCAGCCGTGGGAAAACGGTCATCAGGGTGCAGGACCCGCACCCTCGCATCACGGTGCGAGATTATGCCTGATGTCTCCTTCTCGCCACCTCCCAGTAGGGTAGAACATCTGTTTTGAGACGGAGGTGAAAAGGCAAAAATCTGCAATTAGCAAAGCTCTGAGAGAATTGTTACAAAGCCTAAGATTCTACTAGAATTAAAAAAAAGGCTTTAAGGGCAGCCGGGGTGGCTCAGCGGTTTAGTGCTGCCTTCAGCCCAGGGCCTGATCCCAGAGACCCGGGTCGAGTCCCATGTCGAGTCCCCCGTCGGACTCCCTGCAGGGAGCCTGCTTCTCCCTCTGCCTGTGTCTCTGCCTCTCTCTCTCTCTCTGTGTGTCTCTCATGAATAAATTTAAAAATCTTTAAAAATAAAAATAAAAAAAGACTTTATGTTTCAGGCACTGTTTTCAATACTTGAACAGATCATCCCATTCAATCCATATAACAATCTTATATGGGGAGCATATTTTATCTTATTTTCTAAAACTTACTTTTATATTTTTTTAGTAAGGCCTACACCCAACGTGGGGCTTGAACTCACCCCCGTGAGATCAAGAGTTGCACGCTCTAGCGACGGAGCCGGCCAGGCGTCCCTGGGGAGGGTAGGATTATTCCCATTTTACAGTCAAGGGCACAGAGCGACAAGAACCGCACCCGAGCTGGCCAGGGCGCGCTCCAAGGGCCGCAGCCAGGATCAGACCCCAGGAAGTCTGGCTCCAGAGCCCGGCAAGCTCTTCCTGCCACGGAGCGCTTGCCCCAGAGCGGGGAGGCCCGTGCCAAGCCCAGCAGAGCGCCTCGCGTCCTCTCCGTCCTCCACCTGAGCTCTCCCCCATGCCGCTCGTGCCCCGGCCTCCCGAGGACCCACTCGCGGCTGAGGGTGCTGCTGCTTCCCGCCTTGGCGCACCGACTCGCTAAGTGCTGCCAGAGCCAGGGCATATCTGGGCTTTTCTATTTGTGTCTCAGCACTTTTTGGACACCTGGCATGTGGGAAACATGAATATTTACGAAAGAAATGGAAGAAAACATCATCAAGTCACTCAGGCTTCAGATTTCCCGGAAACGTAAGAACATGTGTCAGAAATTGGGCACTTTCAGCCTCATAAACTCTTACCTGACAGTCGGTGACATCGATCAAGCGATTGAAGTCTTCGGGAGGGGGGTCTTTATTAGGGGTTCACATCATGGCAGCAAAGGAAGTGAGCAAACACAAGTAGCTTAGGAATCCATTTGCAGGTGAGCTAAGCCCAACCTGGTTTTGTGCCCGGGACCGTCTGGCAGCGTGGATGCCTCAAGAAGGTCCTCAAAACACCGAAATTATGCTTAATTACTTCATGAGTCATTTGACTTGAAAATTGATCTTCAGCTTGGAAAAGCCTTAATGGCAAATACTACCACAGAATGAATTGCAGGGATTTAAGGCTTAATTGGTGGGAGTTTGCTCTGAAGTGGGGCGAGGAGATGAGGAGGAAACGGAGCCGACCGTGAACAAAGGAAGGGCCAAAGCCTGTCTCCAATCTGGCAGGAAAGGGGCTTTCTGCGTGAGCGTGTCCCCAGGGAAACGCGGAGGGAGGCCCGGCTGCAGACCAGGGCTGGCCTCCTGCGTCCGCCACCCTGCAGGGCTCTTTCCTCTGCCGGGTTCAGGGCCTGTGACCCAAGGGAGGCCGGATGCAGGCTCCCCGGTGCGCTGGCCCGAGGTCAAGGACGCGTGGGCCGCGGCTCCTCCTCTGAGTCCAGGCCAGTGGGCCGTGGCTCCTCCCGTGGGGGTGGTCTGCAGGGGAGGGTACACGCTTTCATAGCAGCGTGGTGGGACTGGGCATGTGTTCGGGGGCTCGGCCCAGGGGGACAGCCCTCTTCCCTCTCTCTCGGGGTCCTCCCCTTTGCCAGGGGCACCTGCCCGCTTGCTTGGATTTGCCGGGAGTCTGCGTGATGTCCTGGCCTAACAACAAAGCCGCTTGCACTTCCGAGGGCAGAGCCCCAGGTCCCCAGAGGGCCACGGAGAAGCCCTGGGCCGCGGGCAGGGCAGGTTCACGGTGTCACTCGTTTGGGTTCATCTCCGCAGACATGCCTTGGGTAGGAGAATAGGGAAAATCTGTCCTTCTCGAAGTGCAGTCTTATGTTCTCTGCCTTTAAGTGTCCCACCTATGTGTTTGTAGTTTGTTTTTTTTCCATTTTTTTTCCGAAGAATTTATTTGGCAGACAGAGAGAACATAGGCAGGGGGAGCAGCAGAGGGAGAGACAAACAGAGTCCCCGCTGGGCATGGGGCCCGATCCCAGGACCCTGGGATCATGACCTGAGCCAAAGGCAGATGCTCAACTATTAAGCCACCCAGGAGTCCCTGTAGTTTGATGTTTATTCATTTAAAAAAATAAATAAATAAAAACAACCGTGGGCCGCGGCCCCTCCCCTGCGTCCATCCAGTGGGCCGCGGCCCCTCCCCTTCGTCCATCCAGTGGGCCGTGGCCCTTCCCGTGTGTCCGCCCCCTGGGCCGCGGCCCCTCCCAGGCGTCTAGGCCGGGTGGGCGCTCGCAGAGTTCAGTGCTCACTTGCTCACTGGGTGGCTGACCGAGGCTGCCATGCCGCGCTGCCCTAGGGTCGCAGCTCCCTGGGGGACCACCGGGCCCTCTGGCCGCTTCCTCCTGGTGAAATAACAAACATGCGGGTGCTTGGGGATGGATCGGGGTGTGTTGGCCGCTCGGCCTCTGCTGAGCTCAGCGTCTCAGGGTCGTGAGATGGAGCCCGGGTGGGCTCTGTGCTTGACGAGTGGGCTTGGAACGAGCACTGGCTCTCCCTCTGCTCCTCCCCTTCATGCTCTCTCTCTTCTCCCTCTCTGTCTCAAATAAATAAATATTTAAAAAAAACAATAAAATAAAATGATAAAACAGTACGTACCTCACAGAACTGTGGTGTGGATTAATGGTGGTGGAGGCCCATCCCTCCCATGCTCCAGGCAGAGGCCGTCCCCACACGTGCTCCAGGAGGAGGCCCTTGCCATCCTAGACCCTGCCGCAGCCCCTGTCAGGCCCAGGAAACCACAGGGGCCCGGCTGCTCCTTCAGGTGTCAGCTGCCCCCCTGCAGGCCTTGGAACCCCATAAAGTTTTTTACCTGCCCCTTCCAAGTTGCCCTGGTTCAAAAAGCAATTTCATAAGAGACAATAATTAGGGGTTTTATAGTTCTTTTTTCTTCTTCTCTCTCTCTCTATTTGGGAACAAAAACCTCCTCTTTTATAACATGCAAAATGTTTGTTGAGTGCCCACCCCATGTCAGACTCCCTGCTAGGCCTGGTGACGTCTGTTTAATGCTCACCAAGACTGTGAAAGTGCTACTAGCATTTTTTTTTTTAAGATTAATTTATTTATTAATGAGAGACACACAGAGAGAGGCAGAGACACAGGCAGAGGGAGAAGCAGGCCCCATGCAGGGAGCCCGATGCGGGACTCGATCCCGGGTCTCCAGGATCACACCCTGGGCTGAAGGCGGCGCTAAACTGCTGAGCCACCCAGGGGTCCCCCTTAAGGATTCTAAAATACTCTTAAACACAATCACCGTCACCGCCCTCTCTTACAAGAATACCGGGAGGCAGGTAGAGTCACTGAGTCCGGTTTCCAGGTGACAAAGCCCAGCTCCAGAGCGCCCGCTGCCCAGCACCCAGCCAGGGCCCAGCCGGCTGCACGCTGCAGCCCAAACCCGGACAACCCTTGCGTGGCTATTTGTCTGTGTTGTTCCCTTGGGAAATACAGATCGGAGTCACTTTTAATTTTAAAATTTTAAAAAGATTTTATGTATTTATTCATGAGAGACACACGCAGAGAGGCAGAGACCCAGGCAGAGGGAGAAGCAGACTCCCCGCGGGGGACCCGATTCGGGACTCGATCCCGGGATCCCGGGGTCATGCCCTGGGCCGGAGGCAGGTGCTCAACCGCTGAGCCCCCCAGGTGTCCTTCACTTTTAATTTTTAAAGAGATCTGATAGAAACTGGGTTTTCCTTAAAGCCAGTGGCAGTGGCGACCACGGTGGCACATGTCGCACCCTCAGGTCTGCAACTGCAGGCCCACCCCCTCACGGCCACTCTGGATTGCTCTCAGGCCCCGGGTGCAGGCTGTGAGGAGGAGCCGGGCCTGGAGCCCGCCTCAGGCTCTCTGTCCCTCCGCCCCTGCGGCCTCTCATGTGCCTTGTCCCTGTGTCTCTCACGCTCTCCTCTCAAAGAGACATTGTCCTGTATGCACCTCTTTTTAATTAAGTGCCCTTGAAGCAAAGGGGACCGCGTGGGTGGGTGCGCAGTATTTTATCTCCAGCCTGTCACTTCCAGATGGGGAACCTGGAGCCCAGGAACTGAGGCCAGTTCCTCTGAGGGGACCCTCGGGGCTGGGGGAGGCAGTGTGGCTGTCGCCCACAGGAAAGGGAGCCCAGGAGCTGGGGCTGTCACCCGCGGGAGGTGCGTGCTGGGACTGCTGGATGCCTGAGACTCGCCAGGGCACCGTGTGTTTCCTGCTGTGAGCCCCCCATGGGCCGTGGGTGCCGGGAGAGGTTTGCAGCAGGACCCGAGAAGGGGACACAGCAGGCGGGTCAAGCTGCGTGCCGTGGTCTGGCCCTCCAGATGCCTCCCTGTGCCGCATGCCGCCTCCCTGCATGCCCAAGACACCTGCGTGCCGAACCAGGTGCGTGAGCGAGGAATCACTGTGCCAGAGCCTCAGGCTGCTCACCGACCTCCTGACAAGAGGGCACGAGGATCACCTGCTTTGGGTCCATTGGGCCCCCGCTGACGACAGGTAAGTGAAACCCCAGAAAACCAAGCGAGGATACGGGGCAGACGACTAAACACATTCTTGTGGATCCAGGTCACATTTCAAGTGCATAGAAACACCACCTCTTTCTTCTCCTTTTTCTTTTTTTTTTCTTTTTAAGATTTTATTTATTTATTCATGAGAAACACAGAGAGTGAGAGGCAGAGACACAGGCAGAGGGAGGAGCAGGCTCCATGCAGGGAGCCCGATGCAGGACTCGATCCCGGGTCTCCAGGATCAGGCCCTGGGCTGAAGGAGGCGCTAAGCCACTGAGCCACCCGGGGTTCCCTCTTCTCCTTCTTCTTAAAGATTTTATTTATTATTTATTTAAGAGAGACAGAGCAAGCAGGAGCAGGAGACAGGGAGAGGCGGACTCCTCGCTGGGCAGGGAGCCCTGGTGCAGGCTGATGGGATCCAGGACCCCGAGATCTCGCCCTGAGCCCAAGGCAGGCGCTCAACCCCCTGAGCCCCCCGGGCGCCCTCCTTTCTTTCTTAAATAGCAAAACATTGGATCAAGTGGAGGGTGAGTCTTGATGTTGTGCCCTATCAGCCCTCACTTAAGTTCCTTGGTATTAAAAGGAACGTCTCACCTAGAGGCATCATTACTGCTCCAACGGGCGAAGCTGGCAGCCTGCCGAGCCCGGCGCAGCCCGTGGAGTGGCCTGGGCGCGGGTGAGAGGGGCCTTCCCAGCCTTCACGGGGCCCCGGGACCTGCCGTCGTCCAGGGAAGCAGAAATGAGGCAAGATCGTGGAGAGACGGTGGAGACAGGTGAGGGTGCGGGTGCGGGTGCGGGGTGCCAGGCGCTGCGGACCCTGCTCGGCCGCCTTCTGCTCGCCTGCGGCGGGCCTGGGGCATCGGGGTCAAGGCTGCGTGTGCTGGGTGTGCTGGGTGGGGGAGCGGCCGGCTCCTGCAGGCCTCGGCGCCTTCGCTCCCCGCCCTCCTGGGGGCTGAGGCCCAGCCTGGAGCGTGAGCCGGGCTCGGTCCGGGAGCGGCTGCTCGGGGCGCAGGACGGGGTGGTCTCGGGGCCTCGACTCCCAGGAGGGGCCGTTCTCACGCGGGGCTGGTGCGTGTCCCCGCGGCGCGTGGGCCCGGGTGGGGGCCTGGAGACGGGTCCTCGCCTCGGGGGCGTCTGCGGCACCTGCCCCGGGCAGGGGGGAGGCTGGGGGTGCCGCTGGCGCGGGGGTGCGGGGGCGGGGGCGCGAGGGCCCCGGGGTCCGGGCGGCGGCGACCTTGTGCGTGTGCCCGGGCCCAGGCCCCGAAGGCTTCGGTGGGGCCGCGGCCGTCCTGGATGGAGCCGTCGGAGGCCCGCGCCGCCCCCGGAAGCCGCAGGTACACGCGCGTGCACCCGCGGGGCCTCGCTCCGCCCTGGCGTGGTCCCGCCCGCGCAAGTTCGCGGAGGAGCGCGCGGGGCCGAGTTTCGTGGGGGGCGGGCCCGGGGCTGCACCAGGGGACCCCCCCCCCGCGGCGCGCCGGGGCTCGCTGGGGGCTCGCTGGGGGCTCGCTGGGGGCTCGCGGGCGTGCAGGTGGGGCGCGGGGCGCGGGGCGCGGGGCTGCGCTGGGGCGGGCGGGCGCGGGGGGAGCGGCGGGCGCGGGGGGAGCGGCGGGCGCGGGCGGGGCGCGGGCGCGGGGGGCGGCGGCGGGCGCGGGGGGAGGGGGCGGGGGCGGGGGCGGGCGCGCGGCGTCACGTGACCGCTCCTGCTCCTTTAAGCGGCGGCCGGCGGCGGGCGGCCCAGTCTCGGCGCCCGCCCCGGGAGCGCCCCGCGCCGCGCAGCCCGGAGTCGGGGCGCCCGAGGGCGCGGGGGGCGCGCGCGCGGCGAGGGGCGCAGCCATGGCCGGGGCCATCATCGAGAACATGAGCACCAGGAAGCTGTGCGCGGTCGGGGGCGCCCTGCTGGCGCTGCAGGTCGCCGCCTTCCTGGTGGGAGGCCTGGTCGGTGAGTGGCGGCCGCAAACTTTTCCCCGCGGCCCGGCCCGCGGCCGCCTCCATGAGCTAATTAGCGCCGCTATTGTGCGGGGAGCGGCCGCCCGGCGCCCGGGGCACCCTCCGCTCCAGGCTCGCGCGGAAGCGGCCGAAAAAGTTTTGGCCTAGTTTGGGGGCGCCCGGGCGGCGGCGGGCGGGGGGGGGGGGCCGGCCCCATCGCGGCCCCATCCCGGCCCCATCGCGGCCCCATCCCGGCCCCGGCCCCATCCCGGCCCCGGCCCCCGCCCCCGCCGCCGCCCGGGGGTGCGCCCTGGGGGACCCCTGCGCCCCGCGGCCGCGCCCCGACACCCGGCGGGAGGCGGCGGGGGGGAGGAGCCCGCGGAGGGGCCGGAGGGGGGACCCGCCCCGGGAGGCGCTGCCCCGTCCCCGGACCCCCCGGACCCCCGCCCCGGCTCCGCGCGCCCCGAGACCCTGCAGGAGGCGGCGGGGGAGGGGGCCGGAGGGGGGACCGCCCCCAGCTGCCCCGCCCCCGGGACCCCCGCCCCGGCTCCCCGCGCCCCGCGGTCGGCTGCAGACTCCGGCGGGACGCGGCAGGCGGGAGGCGGAGGCGGCGAAGGGGGGGGAGTCCGGGGCGGGCGCCGGGGGCCTGCAGGGGGGACCCGCCCCGGAGGTGCCGCCCCGCCCCCGCCCCGGGCCCCCCGACCGCCCCCTGCGCCCCCTGCGCCCCGCGGTCGGGCTCCGAGACCCGGGCCGGGAGGCGGGATGCGGCGGGGCGGGGCGGGGGGGTGAGAGGGGGCCCCGCCCCCGAGGAGCTGCCCCGCCCCCGCCCCCGCCCCCGCCCGAGCGCGTCCGGGACCCGACCCCATCCCCATCCCCCGCCCCCACCCCCCCCCCCACCCCGTTCCCTCCGGACCCCCCCCACCCCCGGTGGCCGCTCCCCGCCGGCCAGCGCCGCCGCGCCCGGGGGGGGGGGCCCAGCGGGCTTCCTGGAGGAGGCGTCCCGCCCCGTCGTGGCGCCGCCGCCCCTGCCCGCGGGTCCCGGCCTCGCCCCCTCGCCCCGACCCCGACGCCTCGGACCGCGCGGCGCAAACTTCGGCGCCAACTTGGCGGCGGGCGCGGGTGCGGGGGGGTGCGGGGGGGTGCGGGGCGCCCCGTGCGGAGCCCCCCCCGCCCCCCGCCCCCCGCCCCAGGGCACTCGGCCCCGCGGGTCCCCGGGGCTCCCGGGCAGGCGCTCACACAAAGGGCAGGGGCGGAGCGTCCCCCCCGCAGCCCTGCAGCCCTGCAGCCCCCCCCCGCAGCCCCGCAGCCCCCCCACCCCCCCGCAGCCCCGCAGCCCCCCCGCAGCCCCCCCGCAGCCCTGGGCCCCCCGCGGTGACCCCGGTCGCAGCCGCAGCCGCAGCCCTCGTCCCCCTGAGGAGCCGCCGCCGGCCGCCGGGGCCAGAACTTCCGCGCCTCGTGCCCCGGGACTAAACCGGCCCGTGCCCCGCCCGACCCCGCCGTCCCCGAGGCCCCGCACAGGCCGCGGAGCTCACACGCGGGGCTGCTGGGGCCGGGCGCGAGCCCTCCCTCCCGCGATTCCCTCCCCGCGAGGCTGGTCCCGGCCTCGGCCTCGGGGAGCCCGTGCCCGGCTGGGGCCGCCCTCGGGGGTGTCGGCATCGTCGTGCCGCGGACAGAGGTGCGGGGGCAGCCGCGGCGGCCGGACAGCGGGTGCGGGGGGGGGGCCGCGCCGTGTTCCAGGGGCCCCCTGGGGAGGCGGTGCCGGGGCTGCTTCCCGCGGAGCTGGGGGCCCGGGCGGCACCGCGCGGAGTCAGCGCTGGGTCCTCACTGCGGATCGCTCCGGGACGGGGCCGCGGTCCCACTTCCCTGGAGGAGGAGGACCCCTGTGCGGGGCACTGGCTGGGGCAGCCTGCGGGTCCACCCCGGCCCCCCCTCCCTCCCTCCCCCCCTCCCTCCCTCCGTCCCTCCCCCCCTCCGGTGCAGGGCCTGTGCCCCCCTGCCCGAGGCTGCGAGACCAGACCCAGTTCACTGGGTCAGCCCGGCCCCGCCGGCTAGAGCCTGTCCCTGCGTCCGCCCATCTGAACTGGGGTGCAGGGGGCTGGGGAAATAGGGGCAGAGGCCAGGGCGATGCTTCCCCGCAGGACGTCCCTGACACGGGCAGCGGGTGGGCGAGGGCGAGGGCGAGGGCGAGGGCGAGGGCGAGGGCCAGGGCCGGAGCTGAGCACTGGGCCGCTGGCACCGGTGCTTGAAGACGCGGTTCCCAGGCTGCCAAGTCGCAGCTCCGCAGAGAAACCTCCTTCCCCCTCCACTGTCCCCAGTGGGAAGAGCAGCCCTGGCAGCTCAGCGCCCCTGCTGAGTGGGAAGCGGGTGTGTGTGTGTGTGTGTGTGTGTGTGTGTGTGAAGTGTCTTTTCACCTCATCTGCAGAGGCCAAGTGAGAAAGGAAAATCCTTGCTTTGAATCGGCCCTAATATTTGTTTCTTTTTCATCACTCTTGTCCCCCACGAAAGGGAAACGCGGCAGCCTAGGAAAGGGGGGTCTGAAGGGCAAAGCCCCGTCCGTGAGAGCCCAAGGCCCCCGCGTGTGGACCTACCAAGCTCAGCAACCAGCCACCCCCTGGGTCGCGGCACACTGTGCACCCCAAAGCCACCAGGCACTTAGCCAACAAGTTTCATTTCCCTCCTCGGTGGAGTTTCATGGGCTGTTTAGACTGGTGTCTGGCTGCAGCCTTCTAGAGTGGATGGGAAAATGGAAACGTTAGATAAAAGCAAATAGGGATTGGGTTTTCCTTTAGCCGGCTTAAATACTTCCCGGGGCCTCCTCTGAACCAAGTTTTTGTCTCGGTTTCTGCTTGTTTTGGTCGTCAGCTCTTCTCTTGCCAGTTCTTTATGCTGCAGACCTTTCCCGGTATTTTGTAAAAAGGCTCTAGAAACCAGTACCTTATATGATAGCCTTTGGGGTATTCAGAAATTCACAGTTATGCCATGCTTCTGTAAAAACTTTGAGCCACTATAAAATCCTGCATCTGATTGTTTTCCTACGTGTTGAGAAGGGTTCTTAAGTGGCTGGCTTCCTTAGTCTTTAGAATGTATTTAAAAACTGTGAGAACCCCTAAAGGAAAATAAGATATTTTAAAAGATGTAGCCTAATCTTTATCCTCCTTAAAAAGAAGCCTGCAGAAAATGTAAAAAAAATAATTTCCCTTTGATTTCCTGCAGGGAGAGGCAGCTGCAGGGGTGGTAGGGAGGGGGAGGGGGAGAGGGGGAGGGGGCCATGTGCCCTGAAACAAGAGTGCAGCCTACTAAAAATCATGAACTTGAATCCCTGGCCCATTATGTGCAATTTGCTCAGCTTCAAATTAGTCATGTCTGGGGGATATAATGGTTGCAGAAGCAGGTCACCGTTCCCACCTGTTCTAACCCTGCGAGGAAGAGTGTGGAGATCAGAGCTGAATGAATAAAACATGATTGCATTGTTCTGAGCAGGCCGGAAACGAGGCTATTCCAAACTGAAACTCCAGATAAGTATCAACAAATCGCCAAATATTTCATCTTCCGGGAGGATCGCCTTCTTCCCAAAGCTTACCATGAGTAGCCTTCCTTGTGTCTTAATGCCGAGAATATCCCATATTTATAAACAACATATAATCAGTTTTCTCAGTTGGTACGTGGACTTATTTACTGCTTTTCAGTGATACGGCCCATGTTACGCTGCTATTGTTATTTAAATGGGAACTATTGATAGTCTTGATTGTGGTCCATTCATGTGGATTTTTGTTTCTGCTACTGTTGTTTAGCCGGCAGTTGCAGGATTTTAAGAAACCAAGTAAAGTGAGAGCTACGCAGAGTATGTGAAGGTTTGCTTCCCAGGACGTTAGGTTTTAAGCTTGCTGTGCTGTACGTTATATTTCCGCATATATTAATAATGGAATGTCTGTAACCCTGCAGTGTTTGGGTATCCGGTGAGAATCTCAAAAAGAACTAATTAGTTGGCATTTGGCGGATGTTAGCCTACATTTTTTTCTGTATTGGAGTCTCCTTTTTGTTTTGCAGAATTTCATATCTGGCTAAACCATGTAATTTTTTTCTCTTTGTTGAACCACTGGAGTACCTGGTGTGGTTTGTGGGACTACCGTGCAATCTCAAAAATTCTGCTTGTAAAAGGTGGGAGATTTTTTTTTTTCCAGTGGGAATTACATTATTTGACTTTTAAAAAAACTTCATTATCCTCTGGGTTATCGCAGCAAAACCATGCTTGTTCTCGTAATCTCTCATCACGCTTTCATCTAATCGCTAGCCGCCCGTCTACCTTTCTACTGGAACTTTCCCTTTTCCTTATTCAAGGTGAGAAACATTTCCTTGAGATAATCATGTCGTGTAGGGCTTTGGAAGGCTTTTTCAGATCTCCCGCCTGAACTCAGATCTAGACTCAAAGCCTTTCCTAGCTAGTTGACATTTTGCAATAATTTGGCCTTTACATTTTTTTTAAGTTCATGTAGACTGAGGAAAGATTCTTATCATCCTCGTAAAGGTGTTTCTATGGAGATTTAGAATTTGAGATTCTGTGAAAGTCCTTAGCTCAGAGCTCATGTGGGTCCCCTGCCTCATATGCCGACTATTGGTGAGAGCCAGCCGTGTGCCCAGGACGGGGCTGCAATGCCTCCTGGGGGTTAGGAAAGAGGAGGCTTGAAGCCGGGGTAGCCCAGGAGAACCAGAGGTAGGAGGGGGTGCTTCTTAGTCCAAGTGCACTGGCAGAAGATTTCCTACCATGAAGTTCTAGCATCAAGATAATTCTCGCTTATTTACCGAGAATCTGAGAACACGCGAGATGCGAAGCCCTGTCAGTTACACTGTCAAATGGTTAATCTTTCATCTCGAAGAGACGTATCGCTAAAGCAGCACAGCGGATGTTTAGCGTGTGTGTTAGACGTGCGCCGTGAGCCAGACTACCTGGTTCGGTCCATGCAAAGCCTTGGCGGATTGGTAGCCCCGAACCTGCCTTACATGTAAGTAAACCGAGATGACCCAGTGAGTCAAGACTACCCAGCTGGTCGGGGTCAGAGCTCCGTGTGGACTCTAGTCGGTCTGACATCAGAGCCACAGTCCTCAACCATCGGGTTATCCTGCCCCCACCTTCCAAAGCCTTGAAGATCAAACGGATGCGGTTCAAATCCAGAGAGAGACGATGAGTAACGCTGTGAATGCAGCTGCTTTCTCATTTTACTCATTACGTGACATATCAAATGGGAAAAATCCAATACGATGATGAGTGAAACGGAGCTCGGCTTTTTATGACTGCGGTGCCTGACCACGGCTAAGGGGAGGGCACCTTTCGAGAAGTTCTGCATGTGCCTCTCTGACCAACTTCTTACAGGTTCTAGCTAGTTCCTGTAATTGTCTGAATCATCCAGTTGGCTGAGCAGCCAAGTTCATTATCCATAAAAGCGTTTGAGCTCTACTTTAAGAAAGATTACCCGATTTTATCTTCCCAGGTTGGTGGTTTTAGCGTATTTACACAGTTTATATACATCAGGGCTTTTTCAAAAGAAGAGGAGAGAAGGGATCCACTGGGTGGAGAGGCTTTTAGAGGGTGTGGATTGGCAGCGATGGGAGAGCCTTGAAAGAAGAGCCTTTAACTCAAAGTTGAAAGTTCTCTTCTCCAAAGGGAAATTTCTGTTTGTACACACGCCCGTGCATAATAACGAGAGAGCATGTCGGACCGGAGGCTTCCATGCTGACACCATGAATAGGTACATTTTGTTCTTTGGGAGAAATGCTGACGGGCTTTCTCTATTCAAAGATGTACCGCCCTCCGTTCTGATAGAGCCTCTGGGAGACGGTGGGAGACGGGACACCGAGAGGTGAAATGATTGTGTCTGATTCATTCATGCCTGGTGTGGTCGGGGCGGCCTAACACACGTGCGCCCGAGGTGGACGCTTCTGAAAGTGCCAGGATGGGGAGCGGGTGGCAGTGGAGGGGACCTCGACGTGTTGATGATTGCAAACTTTTTTTTTTTAAATGGCTTTTTTGAAAAAAAAAAAAAAGATTTTATTGTATTTCTTTGGGAGAGAGAGGGAGCACAAGCAGCGGGAGAGGGAGGGGCCGAGGGGAGGGGGAGAAGCAGGCTCGCTACCCAGCAGGGAGCCTGGGTGTGCTGCAAGGCTCCAGCCCGGGACCCCGGGATCATGACCCGAGCCAAAGGCAGTTGCTTAACTGACTGAGCCACCCAGGCGCCCCAATGATTTCAAAATTGATGATGAAATGTTTTGCAATCACTCATTTTCCTAATAGGGCTAATGTAAAGGGATTGCTAAATACCAGAAAGGAGCAACCCTGTGTTTGAGAATACAGAAATACTTGGTTCACCTCTTTGCCTTTTACTGCTACCTCTTCTTCCCTGCGTCCACCATGTTCCACCTCTAATTAAATTTTATAGGGGAGCAAAAGCAGTAATCAGATTGTCATCGGACCAGTAGTGAGGGATCTGCCTACTTGTGATTTGTTGCTTTTTGAGGATTCATTGGGAGGCTACGGAAAGTATTTTACACGTGTGGATTCCTTTAACCATCATGACCTGGAGAAGCAGGTGCTTTCTCCAGTTTTCAGATGAACCAGATGCTCATCTAAGGAGCGTTTCAGAGGTGACCGAGACCGGAAACGAGAAGGCAGGCACGCGAGTGCGTGATTCTCCACTGCCTCCGAAGTCGTGCTCGTAAGTCCAATGCCGCTCCCCTATTGTTCCTTCAAGTTCTACGGAGACCAGGTGTTGAGCGTGATAAGACCGGTTCCGCACAGGTTCGGCACAGGCTGGAAGTCCAGCCTCCCCCTTTTCTGTTTCTACCTCTTTCCCAAACCACGTGCCCTCGTCGCTGCGTGGGTACTAATCGTTGACCTAGTTACGTCCTAAACCGATGATCCTGATTTGGAGTGCAGCGGCCGCTGGAAATGCTGACCAGCGCTTGCAGGCCGAGCTGGAGAGAGCGGACCTGAGAAAGTACCACCCCAGCTCCCTCCAGAGAGAAGTTCTCCCACACAGCGACGGGAACTGAGAGTTGTCGTTGAAGAGGACTCAAGATAACCGCAAAGTCCCGAACGCCCGCGATGCCTCCTGGACCCAGCTCGCAGGAGAGGTCCTGAGTATAGCCCCTGAGCGCAGGGGAGGCGAGGGAGGGAAACTCAAGGTCCTCTCTTTGGGACACGACTTAGGTCGTACCTGGGTTTCCGAAACCGATCTCCGATGCCGTCCGCCGCCTCCAACCTGAGCTGTTTCCGTCTCCTGTGTTTTTTAAACC
The DNA here is from genome assembly GCF_018345385.1 of Vulpes lagopus. NCBI lineage: Eukaryota > Metazoa > Chordata > Mammalia > Carnivora > Canidae > Vulpes > Vulpes lagopus. Next base: position 100,915,232 of record NC_054826.1, on the reverse strand, counting down.
CCGGCCCTCAAGGGCGATTTCCTGCTCCCTCTTCCTCCTCCCTCCCCCACTCGGTGAGACGGGTGTTCCTCCTTCCCTGGACCCTGGGAGTCTGGGGCCTTCTGAAACGCCCGGGAGTGCCCTGGGTTAACTCAGAGGCTTTATCCGCAACTACGCATTTCCAGAGCCCAAGTAACTAAAGAAGAGGCCAAGTTCTTATATTTGCTCTGCAAGCTCAGTTATGATTTTCATTAGAAGGAAGGTAATGGAGCTGCAAGTGGTTGGTTCTTCTTTTTCTTCTGTTTCTTTTCTTCTTTTCCCCCAAAGCCCAGATTAATAAGCCAAGCTCACCAGGCCTGGTTGGGGCCCAGTTGACTGCTGCCTTAGTCCTGGCTGAGCTGCTCCCAAAGAGAGAGGGAGGAGCTCCCCATGGTGGAGGGAAACCTGGCTTGACCTCGGCAAACCTCCTGTGGTCTCAAGGGTCTCAAGTCACAAAAGCCTCTTGGCCTCCCCCCTCGACTCTGTGGGACAGGGCCCTCCTGCGTCATGGTGATGGCCGTGAGGAGCCACCCTCTCCGGGACATGGCACCTGTTGGGCTGTCTCAGCGGAGCAGGCCCAGCGAAGATGCGATTCCCAGAGGACTTCCACCGAAGCCGTCTGCCTGACCTCACGTCCATCGCCTACTCTTCTTTCCCCGTCCTCCGTTCCTGGATCTGGGGCAACTTCCCTATGATATCGTTTATTTCCTATTCCTCGTCTTCCTTGAGTCAGCACCACTTTGTCCAACACCTCCAGATTCGGGAGGTCTGGGGATGACCCAGAACATAGCTGCTTTGGGCTCGAGAGTGCGCAGAGAGGTCATCTTGCTTCCAAACTGCAGTTCCCGTTAGCACCTGGGTCTCGTAGTGAGCCTTCCCCAGATGGTGCTAACGTAGATGGTCAGTCAGAACGCAAGTCTACGTGGTCGTCTGAGCAAGCGCGCTTTATTCCCAGGAGAATTCCTCATGCTTTTATTTGAGGCCTGTTCATTACTTTTGCTTCATACACGATTAAAAAACATTTAAGTAACTTGCCTACCCAGCGTGGGGCTCAAACTCCAAGATCAAGAGTCACACGCCCCACCCACCGACCCAGCCAGGCGCCCCTGCTTTCTACACCATTTTAATAGAGCTCAGGTGTGCCGTTTCCTAAGTCTACGGTCGTTGGGGTGATTCGCCACCCGAATTCACTGGCGGCAGGGAGATGTGGACGTGTAGCAGGTAACACGAGGACGAAGGAAGCAGGCCCAGGGTCCTGGGGTCTCTGGGATACAGGCGCGTCGTCTCGCACCTCGGTGGCCCCCGGGCGGCGTCATTGCAGGCCGCCGTGACAGCTGTGCTCTCCAGCCGTGGGTCTTGTGACCTGCAGGAGTGCAGCTCGTCGGGTCCACCGAGTCTGCACGGTGGTGGTGTTTGGCCCGAGTGGAGGCTGTGGGTCTGCTATCAAACTGTAAAGGGGCCTTGGGGACCATCTTGCTTGACGTCCATCGAGGAGGCATCAGAGTCCCAGGAGGGGGAGGGGCCTCGGCTTACGCAGTTGGAGGCAGGGCCACGGCTTGGACTGAGCGTAGGGCCAGTCAGCCCCGCAAGCTCGTATCTGCCGAGCTTCAGCGTGAGGCTCACCTGGAAGGCCCTGTGGTTTGTGTGCAGAAACCGCCGCGCGTGGTTCCTAGAGCTCCGTTGACTTTGCTGTTACTTGAAAATGTGATAGTGAGGCCCCTGGGGGGCTCGAGGTGCCTGGGGGCTCAGTCAGTTGAGCATCTGCCTCTCGTTTTTGGGTGGGGTCATGGTCTGGGGGTGGTGAGGTCGAGCCTAGAGCCTGCTTGAGATGCTCTCTCGCCCTTTCCCTCCGCCCCGCCCCCCCTCCTCTCTTACAAAAGAAAAAGGAAAGAACAACACGAATGTCTTCTCACTCTTGCCTTCCACTTGGTATTCGTGGCAGTAGAATCACACCCAGTACTGCGCTGTTCTACGCGGATTTTGAAGAAACTACAGAACTTGACAATAACTAAATTCCTTCCCTGCGTGCAGAGTGTGGCCCGGGCCCTGCGTCCTGCTTGAGAACCTGCGGATTTAAAACTTAATGATAAAAGAGAAACCCCACAACCTTGGTCCTTCCTCCTGCCACCTGGAGTTCCGTCCTTGTGCTGAGTCTTAAGACGTCACCAGTCGCAGGCGTCCTTGTCTGAGAGTCTGTGACTCGCTCTTCTACTTTCAGGGACGTCTGGGGCGGGGATAGATCTGAAGTCACAGTGGGTCTGGGGGTGTCCACATGCCCTAAATTCTTTTGGTCTGCACTTGCTCATTCTTCATCTCCACCACCTCTTTACCCCGCCGGTAGTCGCAAGCAGAACGTTCCAGTTGGCCCAGTAGGACTTAGAGTGGAGCGCTCCGTGCCTTGAGGGCTGCCGTGCATGTTTGTGATTCCACAGGGCCACGCAGGGCACCGTGAATTCTCTGTCACAAAGATGAGTTTTCCCCGCATCCTCTGATTTAGCAGGAGAGTACGGACTTCCTAAGTGACGTCTGATGAGCCTGGAGCATAAGTGCCCGGCGTGCAGCACGACGCCTGGGTGCTTGTCTGTCCCGCGAAGTGGTCACCACGGAAGTCTGCCTACCGTCGGTCACCATGCAAGCGTACACGGTGGATTTTTCTCGCGATGAGAACCTTTAAGATCTCCTGTTTGAGCAACGCCCAGCCAAGCGCTGCAGTGCTGAGGCTGCGGCCCCTGCCGTACCCTGCACACACCCCCGTGACTGACTTATTTCATCACTGGGGGTTAGTGCCCCTTGACCGCATTCACCAAGTTTGCCTGACCCAACCCCCTCCCCTCTGTTAACTACCAGTCGGCTCCCTGTAGCTCTTAGTTTGGTTTCGTGTCTTCATCTGGTTTGTTTTGCAGGTTAAGATACAAGTGACACCGTAGGGTATTTGTCTTCGGGTTATTTCATTTATTAGCATGATGTATTCAGGGGCCGTCTGTGTTGCTGCAGATGGCAAGACCTCACCCTTTTTCATGGCTCAGGACTATTCCGTTGCGCACAGGCCTCACATCCGCGCCCGTTCATGTGTCGATGACACTTGGGATGTGTCCGTAGCCTGTCGTAAAGAATGCTGCAGTGAACGAGGGGATGCATGTATTTTTTTGAATGAGTGTTTTCACTTTCCTTGGCTAAATACCCAGGAGTGGAATTGCTGGATCACACGGTCATCCTATTTTTAATATTTGGAGGAAGCTCCGCAGGTTTCCCACTGTTTACACAGTGGCTGCGCTGGCTTCCTTTCCGACCCTGCACAAGGGTCCCCTTTACTCCACGTCTTTGCCAACACTGGTTATTTCTTGTCGTTTTGGTAGTAGCCATTCTAAGGGGTGAGGTGATATCTTTCTGTGGGTTTTGGTTTGCGTTTCCATGCGGATTAGTTCTGCTGAGCATCTTCTCGTGTCTCTTGGCCATCTGTATGTCTTCTTTGGAAAAATGTCTATTCAGGTTCTCTGCCCATTTTTAAATCAGATTGTTTTTTGTTGTTGCTGTCGTTATTCGGTTGTGTGATGTGGCTTTTGTTTTTGTTTTTTTTAAAATATTTATTCATGAGAAACACAGAGAGACAGGCAGAGACCCAGGCAGAGGGAGAAGCAGGCTCCTTGCAAGGAACTCGACATGGGACTCGATCCCGGGACTTCAGGACCAGGCCCTGGGCTGAAGGCAGGCCCTAAACCTGCTGAGCCACCCAGACATCCCTGTTTTTCTTGTTTCTTTTTTTTTTTTTTTTTAAGATTTTAAAGTAGTCTCTACGCCTAACTCAGGGCTCAAACTCAGGACCCTGTGATCAGAGTTGCGTGCTCTGCTGACCGAGCCAACCAGGCACCCCAAGTTCTTTATGTATTTTGGGTATTAGCCCCTTTGGGGATCTGTGTTTTGCAGATATTTTCTCCCATTCAGTAGATTTCCTTTTCATTTTGCTGATGGTTTCCTTTGCTGTGCAGAAGCTTTTAAGTTTGACGTAGCCTTGCTTGTTTATTTTTGCTTTTGTTGCCCTTGCCTTTGAAGTCCGATCCAAAAAATCATCGCCAAGACCAGTGTCAAGGAGCCTACCAACTATGTTTTCTTCTAGGAGTTCTGTGGTTTTAGGTCATACATTCAAGTCTTTAATCCGTTTTGAGTTCGTTTTTGTTGCGTGGTGGAAGAGAGCAATCTGATTTCCTTCTTTTGTTCAGTTTTCCCATTTATTGGTGAGACCGTCCCTTCCCCCTTGTACATTCTTTGCCTCAAATCTTGGCTTTTGAGTCCCTGTTTCACATGCTTGCCTTTAGGTGATCACAACCAAAAGTTGGGTTCCATATTTTATTAAATCCAGCCCTTTCTCAAGGCAAATCGGGTCTTTTTGAAGCCCTGTTCTTTTTACTCTGGGTTCTTAGAGATTTTATCTGCTCTCATTTAGGTCGTAACTTGCCCGAGAATGGAATGCCTTCAATGTGGAAAAGACATGTCCCCACATTCCTTTCTTTTCTCTGTTCTGTTAAGCTCGTTCTGGCTTGTGTGAAATGGGCTCCAGCCTCAGCCCCAGCCTGCCTGGGCGAAGGGAACGGGTAGATAAGATTTTTACTGAGCCTTTGAAAAGGCTGAACCGCGTGGGGCCGGGCTGCTGCTCACAGAACACACCTCTCTAAGCTTAGAAAGGCTCAGCTTCTGAATTCTAAGTAGGGCGTGGGGTGGGGCTCGCCTGCGACTGCCACGGGAATCCGGGACCTTAGGCATCTTTTTGCTCACCCGTCCTCCTCATTTACCCAGTTTGCAGGTCCGTGAGCCAGCCAGGGTCACATCCCCAGCATCATCCTTTGAACATGCCTAAACACAAAAGAGTTTTGTACTGAGAACATGACGTTTCTGGACAATCGATGAAAGAGAAACAGGATAATTTGTACACAAGATCTGTAACCTCAAAGGACACTTAAGGTCACTTTTCAATTAGTATGCTTGCTTGCTTTTCTTTCTTTCTTTCTTTCTTTCTTTCTTTCTTTCTTTCTTCTTTCTTTTTCTTTCTTTTCTTTCTTCCTTCTTTCTTTTCTTTTTTCTTTTCTTTTCTTTCTTTTCTTTCCTTCCCTTTCCTTTCCTTTTCTCTTTTCTTTTTCTTTTTCTTTTTCTTTTTCTTTTCTTTCTTTTCTTTCTAATAGGTATCAGAAGAATCCTCCCATTCCCCTCCTCCCTGCTTCACCCACCTGTTTAAAAAAAGGCAAGAGAGAAAATAGAGTTTGGGAGAAGGATGAGCAATCCATTTGGGATCCGAACAAAATCAGCATACGTATATATTTGAGACGGTAATATTTCTTGTCGGGTTACGTCCTACGTTCTTGGGTTACGTCCTGACACCAGCCCCCTCTGGGGAAGTCCTCTGCCTCACATCATAGTAAGTCTCCTGGCTAACCTCAGCTGCTGCGATAATTTTCGACGTTGCCTTTGATGACTTGGGCTTCTGACGGGATTCCTAGGGAACAGTCACTGTATAAACAAGGCAGTTGGTTCAGGGTTTTCCCTATGATGCTTCTGTGTTTCGATAAACATACTGATCCTTCCATTCAAAGTGATCAGCGTTCTGACTGTCGGCATGTGGTTTTATGGTTGATCAGTGGGTATCATCTGGTTTGTTCACAAATTTGCTTTGTAACTTGGATAAACCATGTACGTGCTGTGAGCCTCAGTTTCCTCATCTAAAAATGTCTCCTGGGGCACCTGTCGGTAGAGCGTGCGGCTGTTAATCTCAGGATTGTGAGTTCAGGCCCCACGTTGGTGTAGAGCGTACTTAAAAAAATAAGATAAAACTTCCTCTTTATAGGGAGGCTGTAGGGTTTGAGGAACCTAAGTGACCTACACCTACGTGTCACATCAATCTGTGTATTTAGCTATTTCCCTGATTGACGAGTTGTCACTAATTAACTTCCCAAGGTTTGCTCTTTGATTCTTTGCTTCTTTTGATCCATCTTTCTCACTCTCCCTCCTTCTTTCTTTCCTTTTTTGAGTCCTCCTCTGTCTGGTTAGGCTCATGGCAGAGTGTTTCTGCTTCTTAGTGGAGGATGTAAAGTTAGAAACCCAGCAACTCTGCTTGACAGCCTTCTGTTAGGCACCTTCCATGCTATAGCCAGCAATTTAAGAAGCATGTCATTTACCCATTTGGTGAATTAGAGCAATTAACTTTTTGAGCCAGTTAGTGATAGTTTTCACCAAGGTTTAGTTTAAATCCTAAATTTTTGCCTTCTTTTAAAATGCCGGACCAGTTTTCATGGCTCTTTATAGCATGGAGAAGCTCAGGTAGCAAGACTTAAATGGATATCACTCAGTACATGGGAAGAGGTGTAGTCCATCCATGCTTGCTGCAAAATTGAATCCCAGTTGTTCTGTTTTAAATTATAAAATTGAAGTCATTATCCATTGGGAAATTTTCTGCTTGTAGATAGGATATAAATGACAAAGACCTTTGAAAGTCAAACTTCGAGGGGAAAAAAAAGTGATGATGATCTTTTTCTTATAAAATATTAACTACTTCTGATACATTAGCTAGACTTAGAATTGTATAAGAAATCGTAAACAAAAAATAAAGATGAACATCTCACCTCTATGAGACCGTAAGCTACATGAGAGCAAGGAAGGGCCTAGTTTGCTTGCCTCTATCTTGAGGGCTTGCCACAGTGCAGTGCAGCATGGGTGCCCAGAAATAGAGAAGGGAGGGAGGGAGGATGGGAGGGAGGATGGGAGGGATGGAAAAGAGGAGGGAGGAAGGGAAAATGGGAAGGAGGATGGGAGGGAGGGAGGATGGGAGGAGAATGGGAGGGATGGAAAATGGGAGGAAGGGAAAATGGGGAGGGAGGATGGGAGGGAGGATGGAGGGAGGGAGGGAGGATGGGAGAGAGGGAAAATGGGAGGGAGGGAGGGAGGATGGGCCTCCCCTGTCCCTTCGACTGGGCCTCCCCTGAGCTCGGGCCCAGGGTCAGGGAAGCCCGCCGCGGGGCAGGGAGCCCAGGCTGCTGACTTTGGTCTCCAGACTGACCATACGATTGAGAACATTGACCGGTGTTGGCAATTGTGCTTTACTGTCTACGTTTCCTTCGTAGTAAATGCGTTTCTTCTGCCCCAGGAAGGCTGGGTTTCAGGGGCTTCTTTAAGAAGAGCACATGGTTTGTGTGACGTCCTGTAAGCTCTTCAAGCTGGGAAACTCCCATTGCCCAGTTTGCCCCTAAGAACTGTGCAGACGCTTTTGCAGCTCCTCGGAGGGATGGGTGATGCGTCAGGATGGCCGCCCTTGTCCTGCCCTCCACAGGAGAGCCCGGCGCTCAGGTGGCCGCCTGTGTGCGGGCGAGTGTCCCCGGCCTCCAGGCCCCGGCCCGGCCGAGAGGGATGGGGGCCTGCCGACCATCCAGCGGAGCAGGTGGACGTGGGAAGAGACTGAGGAAGCCGATGTGATCTGACAGGGATGGAGACAGAAGCCAAAGAGAAGCCCCACGGACGCTGGACAGGGACGGGACGTGGGATGGGACCGGGATGCCGGACAGGGACAGCTCTCAGCTTGGGCGGGGGGGGGGGGGGTGCTGGGAGAGCTGGGGCTGGAGAGCAGGTGCCGGGCCTTCCTCCCCAGCTGGGTCATCGTGTCACTGTCTTCCTCTAAAATAATGAAGATTCTCTTCCCCCTCCCCCACCTCCCCTCCCCCTCCTCCCTTCCCTCCTCTTCCCCTCCTCCTCCTCCCCCCTCCTCCCCCCTCCTCCCCCTCATCCCTCTCCTCTTCCTCCTCCCTTCCTCTTCCCTCCCTCCTCCCTCCCTCCCTCCCCCCCTCCCTCCCCCCCTCCCTCCCCCCTCCCTCCTCCCTCCCTCCTCCTCACAGTGCCCCATCCAAGGCTCCAAAGCCTGGGTAAAACTGCACTGGCTAGGGGGTTGCTGTTCTGTTGTGCCCCAGAACTGAGGGGTGGGGAGCAGCACTGGGCGCACAGGCCAGCCCCCCCTCACGTGGCTCTGTGGCCCCCGCGACACCCCACCCCAGAGCCTCAGTTGCCTGGTCCCTCAGATGGGTGAATAGGGCGCGGGAATGCGCATCTCCCGACCTTTCTGCGAGGATTAAAGGGCCTAGTAAGTGAAGAAGATGAAGCTTTGAGACAGGAGCAGGGCCTGGGCTGGGGACGTGTGGGGTGCGAGGTGCTGCTGCTTCGTGGCTGGAGGCGTTTGGGCCAGGGGGAGTGCCTGGGGTCCCCGCCACCCTGCTCCACGGGGAGGTAGGCGCTTCCAGGGTCGGCTGGGGGGTGCCCTGTGGACATCTAAAATCTAGAGATGAGGGTCACATATTTTTGTTCCCTCCTCCTCCTCGTTTTTACTGATGTTTTCGAACAAGAATACGATGCTGGTAAGGGCATTAAAAGCGAAGAGAAGGGTCCTCCGGAAAGCCACCATTTCAGTACAAATCCGTGTTGATTTTTTATTCTTTTTCTGCGACTGAACGTTTCCAAGTTCATGTAAAGAAGCAGAAAAGCCCAGCGGCAGAGGCTGAGGAGCTGGCGGCTCGGGCAGGTCAGCAGTCGCCCCCGCCCTCCGCCGCCGCCTCCACCCGGCTGCTTGCTGAACCACTGAGCCATGGGAAATTCATTTTCAAAATCGGCTTAATTGCTGTGAGACTTTTAATTTGTTCTGGATGATGGTGCTAATGTCTGGGAACCGAGCGCAGCCTCCGAGGTGGCTGATTCAGCCGGCCGGCGGGGGGGCGCCCAGCTTCCCACGGGGCGTCGGGCCCCTCGTGGCCGCCTGGGCCCGGAGGGATGGGAGCCGCCCGCCGTGGGGTCGGCGCTCGGGGCGGACTCCCGGGACGCTCTCCGCGGCCCCCTCCGGGCTTGCCCCGCCGCCGCCGCCGGCTCGGGTTCAGGTGGGGCCTCCGCTCGGGGGGCAGGTGTGGTGTGTGCCCACCTGCGCCTCTGCGGGGACCCGGGGGCCGGGGGTGTCGGCGCGACCCCGGCCGTCGGGGCCCGTAGCCGCCGCGCTTCTCCGCGGCGCGACTGGTGAAAGCTCGCTCTGTCCTCCTGATAAATTAGCTTGTTTATTCCTCTTCTGCTTATTTCCATCCCGCTGTTGATTAGCGTAATGAAGCGGAAGCGCATTGTGTGTGTTCACTGGGTAGCGCTCCTCGGGCTCCAAAGGGGGTAATTGAGTAGAAAGGCAGAGGCTGCTGGCGCCGGGAGAAGTTAACACCGCATGAGGTCACCGGGCTGCGGGCTCTAATCAGCGCGGACACAATGCGACCGAGGCTGTGAAAGGGGTTTGTTTATGGTGTGCGAGCAAGGGTCAGTAGTTAATTTGAAATGCTGTAGGTGTGTTTTCCTTGAACCGAGAAGGTACAGAGCATGTGTCACGGGGGACTGTAAATATCCTCGAGGGAGGGATGTAATTGGGGTAGAGGTTTAAAAGGACGCCGCTTACGCTCCAGCCTGCTTCCCATTGACCCGGCGCGCTTCATTTAAACGTGCACCGTCCTTCCAAGCGGGAGGGAGGCTGCGGGGGACGCCGCGGAGGCCTGGAGGACCGAGGAGCGGGCCGCCGAGAGGCACTTGTCGTCGTGGTCGTCGCCCCGAGCAGCGGTTTCCGTGGGGGGTATCGGGAGCGCTCGGCCTGCCGCCCTCGGGAGCCCCTGGCCTCGGGGACCGTCCCCGCCGGCAGCCCGTCCTGTCCCCTCTCCCCTCGGCGTGGCCCTGCCCCTGGAGCCCTCCGGGACTCTGTCCCCGTTCCCACAGCTGGGAGCGCCAGGCCTCCAGGATGGCCCGGGGCCCACTGGCGAGGGGACGCCGGCGCTCGGTCGGGTCGCAGGGCAGCCCTGAGGGTGGTCCTGGCTCCTCGGAAACGGCCGGGCGGGGGGCGTGGAGCCCACGCGGGCGCCCGGGCACTTTGTGGGTGCGTGTTGCGTTTAGGCGGTGAATCCCTGCCCTCGCCACCTCGTGCCTTCAGACTCTCCTCCTTCCTCACAGCGCGTCCTTCGGCCTCAGAAGGGGCGTCGGGCCTCGGGTGGCGGGTCGGGGCCTCGGATGGTGCCTCAGACCTCGGGTGGCACGTCGGGACCTTGGGCGGTGCCTCAGGTGATCGGTCGGGCCTTGGGCGGCACGTTGAGACCTTGGGCGGCAGGTCAGACCTTGGGCAGTGGGTCAGGACCTCGGGCAGCACGTCGGGCCTCGGGCAGCACGTCGGGCCTCGGGCGGCGGGTCAGACCTCGGGCGGCGTCAGGTGGGCCCCCGAGCACAGCCGCCTTCTAAACCCCCGGGAACCGAGGGCGCGCGGCCCCGTGGCGGGGAGTTGGGTGACGTCTCACTCGCTGCGACCGGCCGGGTGGAATCACGGGGATTTGCGGTCCAGTGGCCGCCGAGCGTCCGTGGGGCTGCGGAGGGTGACCTGTCACGGGAGCCCCGTGTTGGCCGAGCGTCGGGCTGCGAGCTGCCCCAGGGATGATCAGGGCCTCAGCACTCTCTTCTCGTCACCCTAACCTGCTGGGACACGGAGATGCCCCATGAACAGTTGCCGAGTATGAGGAACGGCCCTTTGAAGGATCCGCTAACTTCGGGGGTCGGGGAACATCCAGATGTTGCGATCTTTCCTGGGCAGCATCTGGATCCTCAGAACCTTGTGGTAAATCTTGAGGAGGAGCCGGGGAGCCCCCGGCTGGAGTGTGCTGACTCGCTAGGTTTAGCGAGCGGGTGGCGTGTGGGGTCCCCGCTGCGCTGACCCGGGCGCCTTCTTCCGTTGATGCCGCCCGCCGTGTAGGCGTCCGAGGGCCCTCTTTGGTGCTGGTGTGATACCCGTAGAGTCGAGGTCCTGTGACTAGGTCACTCGGGGTCCTGCAGCTGGATATTGATCTTTCCCCTCGGGGGGCGGTGTGTTAGCAGCACTGGGGACATCCCTCTGGCAGTTAAATTCTTGTTGATACCCTTGATTGATTATTTCCTTAGAAATTTCCTTCTGGGCCCCTGGGTGGCTCAGTCGGGAATAAGCACCTGCCTTCGGCTCAGGTCACCATCCCGGGGTCCTGGGGTGGAGCCCCATGCCTGGCTCCCCGCTTCCCTGCTTCTCCCTCTCCCTCTGCCGCTCCCCCTGCTTGTGCGCTCTCTCTCCATCAAATAAATAAAATCTCAGCAAAAAACAAGAAAACAAACTCCGTTCTGTGAATTTATCTTAGGTCAAAAGTCATACTTTAAGGGGTCCCTGGGTGGCTCAGCGGGTTAAGTGTCCAGCTCTCGATTTCAGCCCAGGTCTTTATCTCCGTGTTGTGAGGTTGAGCCCTGCGAGGTTGGCTCCACGTTCACAGGGAGTCTGCTTCTCTCTTTCTCCCTCTCTCCCTCCCCCTGCTCGCACATACATGTGCTCTCTCTCTCTAAAATAGGTAAATAAATATTTTTTTAAGGCATGCTCATTTTTAAGGATTTTGATGGAGCCTGCCAACTTGCCTTTCAGATCCCTGATAACCGCCATATAACCCATTGGTCAAGTCCGGAAGTGTCCATCTCCCTGCATCTTGGCCGGTCCTGACATTGTTTCTATTTTTAAAAATTTTCTGATGTGCCAAGAATATCTTGTAATTTCCATGTCTTTGATTACTGGTGAGGATGCATCTCTTTTCATATGCTTTCTGGCTGTTTATACTCTTTTGTGACTTGCCTGGTTATTTCCCTCTTTATGTCCATCCCTGTGAATACAACTTCTTAGAGATGAGGGCAAGAGAGAAGACTTCCTGGGGAGGGTGGTTCAGCCTAATCCTGTCCGTAGCAGGACCCTGAGTGTCCTTGTTGCATCTCCCCCTCCCCACTCCTCAACTGTGTGGTTGAAGAGAATCTTCACCTGCGTCTCCGGTGATGAGCACGTAACCAGGCCACAGTGAACACCCGGCTCGCGGTAGTAGTCTTCTCGGACTGAGTTCTGAGGCTTGTTGGAGGCCACCACCACGACAGGTCTCTTCTTTTTCTTCCTGACCTTGAACCTGGATAATGGGAGCCCAGAGCTGTTGGAGTCCCTCTAATGAAGCCCAAGAATGAAGCTAATAAGATCTACGGTAGAATTCAGGGACTGTAGAGAAGTGAGATCTGTTCACAGGATGTCGTCATTTCTCAGAACAATCCCTCTCCAAAGACCACTCTGTCTCTGGACATTTTTCAGCTTCACCTTGTTAATCGGTTGATTAATTTTTGCTAAGGCAACTTTGAGCAAGATTTCCATCTCTCTTGCAACCCGAAGACCCAGACTGATGCACTTTACTGCACTTTGGTTTGAGGATAAGTTGGTGGAGACCATCCGTATACTGCAGAAGGCCGTATTCAGAGAGTTGGCTCATGTTTTATGCAGTAAGTCTTCCGTAACAATAAAAAATCAAATCAGGTATGAAACCAGCCTCTGTGAGGCGTAGCTCATCCAACCAGGGTAGCGGTTGAAATGATGTGTATGTGTGCGTATTGTACACTGTTGGAGCATCAAGTTGCTGGTGAAGATCATTAGTGACAATTCCTGGAGCTCGGCCAGGCTGCTGGCTTTGAAGTGAAGCTCATTGCGACACGTACTCCTGCTGAGCTGGATGTCTGTGTGAAATGGATGGCAACAGGATGTCCCAGCAGCTAAAACGAGGTTCTCGACGGCATCGGAGAAGCTTTAATGACTGCCCAAGCAGAGCTGTGTTTCTGGGGATGGTTGGGAAGCTCGAGGAGATGCTGCAGTGGCTTGAGGTTCCTTCAGGACACCCAGGAAGGAGTCTGAAGCAGAACAAAGACCGAACCGGCACGTGTTCCCATCGTCCCCGAACCCGGTTAGTGACGGCTACAGACGGAAGTGCACACGTGGCCCTTGCTTCGAGCAACTTAAATCTGATTGGAGAGGCAGGATCGATGACATGAGACAGTTTGTCGTTAAGGTCAACGCTGGGGGAAATAGAGTGTGTTCTAAGCACTTTTCAGATCAGATCAAAAGGGTTTTTTTAAGAACTAGAGAGTTTGACCTGGTCCTGTAAAGTACAGGGTGGGCATTTGAAGCAGAACTTGATGTGCGTAATCCATGACAAGACTCACCGCATGTAAGGCACTGAATGAAAAATTGAGCTAAATAGAAAAAGCCATGAGCAGATTATCCAGAGATCTGACTCTAGCCCCTTTTGCCCCCTTACACGGATCTTTCAGTCCCCCTGCTGCTTCTTGTCTTTATTATTTGCTAAATGGACCTGGTAATGCTTTTCCTTGGCAAATAAAAACAGAGCCATGTCTTTCTCAAAGCCAGATAGGTTGGCTTTTCCACCCATTTCTTTTTATTAGAAAATCCTTAATAAATCCTCAGAGCCTTTAGGTTACCCACAGTTTGGAAAACCTAAACAAATTTTAGATGGCGATTAAGGTATATTTTAGTGCGTTGCTGAATCCTGAGGAATATCAAGAGCCACAAGAAGTGATCACGCGCTCGTCCACGGAAAGAAAGCACCGGATGTGAAATGAACAAATTTGGGAATTGACCACTTGCCCGCCGTGAGACCAGGTTTGCGTTCCGTGTCCCATCCATCACGTGCCATAGACCGGCAGGACCTAGGATGATGATGTGCAAGAAGGTGTTGATGATGGTGTAGATGGCGCTTACCCTTTGGAATGGATCGAAGACCAAGTGGCGCTGCGTTCGCGGAGTAGATAGGCAGGATGTGAACAAGACTCTCCTTAATAAATCAGCGGCGTATGGTGAAACGCCAGTGGTATTAATTGGAGCGTTTACCGCGTGCCTGCAGCATGCTAAGTGTTTAACATGTGTTCTCTCAACTGCTAAGGTGCGTGGAGCTGGGAACTAGAATCTTTGTCTCACTTTTGTTTTTATGTTCAAAAGTCTTAGAGATAGGAGGATCCTTAAAGCCGTGGTTTGGACTTTCTTAACTTGTTAACTGGTATTTTTTTTTTTTTAATTCTTAATTCTCAAAGCAAAGGAGTTTGGGGGACAAGATCTGGAGGTGGTTGTAAATCGACCAGAGGGTTTACAAATACCCGTAAGGACAGGCATTATGCTGGACATTGTGGGCAAATCCATTCAGCCCAGGGCCTTCGGTCGGTATTTTCTTTTGTGAACTCTTTTGCTGAATGTCCCATCATCCTTTGTTGAGATGAGGTCCTGTTCATCCTGTCTGCTTGCACGACATGAATGTTTTAGGGACTCTCCACAGACTGGCTGGATTGTCTCTGTGAGCTCTGAACAGATTGTGTGGGTGATGAGACAAGTAGGAAAAGACTCAGCAGTCAACAAAGCGAGTGGAAAGCTCTTTCTCTGGCTTTCAGAATGGAGCTTAGACACAAAGGAAACTTCGTTAATCATGCCTCCTTTGTAATCAGAGTGGTAGGGGCATTTTTTTCAGCCACTATTATTTTGTCCTCTGTCTCGTCTGAGTTAAGCCAATTGTTAATAGCTAATTGAGGGGTTAAAATTTTCCCAGACACAGCCAGGCGGAATCCACTTCCCTTGCTAAAGGAGCGGGACGGTTCTGGTCGGGAAAACCAAACCAGGTGTAGGGCAGGTTTCCCGTGGTCGGGGCCCGTGGCCTGGTAGGCTGCCCTCGTCCAGGGTCTATGTGGGGGCAGCGTTGTGCTTCGAGGATGATGAAAACGTGATGTGAGCGTGAGAAGTGGGGAAGAGATGGGTAAGACTTGGGGGTTTGGGTGCGTTTACAAGATTCAGTCACTTTTTAGTACTGAGTCTCTAAAACAAGCACTGGATGGAAAGCTCCAAGCATCTCAATTACTGAGCAACCTTGGACAACTTCACTTGCTTAATCTTTCTGTAGTTGCTTTCTTAGAAATCAAAGGAGGATAGTAATCTTTGGTACCCACTTAACCAGCCTTGTGTGAAGTAATGAGACTGTAAATGCTTTGAGTGCCCTGGAGATGAAGAGATAGGGAAGATTCTCTTAAGTATTATTCATATTTAATATGGAAAGATGAATCAGTATAGGGTTTTTTTTTTCTCTAACCTGTTGGGCTCTGAGCACCTCCCTTTTACAAGAGGATGTGTGCCTGAGCAGAGGCTGACTTTGTAAGAATTCAGTTTTCCAACACAGGCCCCGCAAGTTTACGACGTGGGTTGGTTTTCGAAGAGGCGAGTTTGAGGGTGGCCCCGTCCTCCCCATCCCCCGACTCTACTGGTGAGGGGTTCTCTCTAAGGAACTCTTGGTTGAGCGCGAACCAAGGGTAGTGGTACCACGGCGATCTTCGCGTTTACAAGAGAGCTAATCGGCTGTTGCTCCAGCGAGCCCCTCGCTGTGTGTCCGCTACTTCCTCTTCATGGACTTTGAAGCCTAGTGAGAGGTGGCCGCGGATCCCAAGGAGGAGGCAACACCGTGTTTTAGGGCTGGAAGCTGCCTGACTCCTGCTCTCTCTTTTAGCCCTCGTGCCCTGTCTTGGTCGTCTGTCTAGGGCAGGAGGAAAACGTCCCCCGCAGAGCCTTCGCCTCCTGTATCTTGTCTCCCCTACATGTTTGCTTCCCAGGCGTGGCCGGGGTTCACGCCTCCCCCCGCGGGGAGCGGCTGTGCTGGCGCTTTCCGCCCAGTGGAGATTCCCACCGCCCCTCCCGCCATTTTTCTGTTTCCCACAGGAATCGACGATTTCCCAGTTCTTCAGAGAAGCAGGTGCATGAGCATTATCCAGTCCGGCCTCACCCACCCTGGGGTCTGCCCACAGGGACCACCTCCCTGCCATCACCTTCTCATTCCAGTGCTTGTTTAACTTTTCAGTCCAGTTGAAACGCTGATGGTTAAGTGTCCTCTCTCATCACTTAGTGGAAAACGGAAAACTTCCATTACCACGTCGTAATTTCCATTTACAGATCCTGGATTTTCCTTTTGAAATAATCTAGAACACATGCTCCCCTTCTGTGGGCTGGTGGCCTTTAGATACTTGAAAACAATGACCATGTCTGTCCGATGACTTTCTATTTTCCAGGTAAAAAACATTCCTCATCCGGTTTGACTCCTTCCCGAACTTGCTGTCCCTCTCGGGTGATTGTATTCCCAGTCAAGATTAAGTTTATCTCGGCTACTATGGCAACTAGCTATTGCTTGTTTCTACTCAGAGGAAACCACCATTTTCCTGTTTTCAGTAGAAAATCTTTAATTAAAAAATCGACATTTGCGTTGCCGGTGGCCAGTTTATTGCGGAGGCCCGTGACGTCTGCAGCGGCCTACGCGCCGGCCTCCCCGTTCTAACTCCCGTAACTTACCCTAAATGCGTTTCCCAAATCTCTCTCTGCGGTGGTTTTCTCATTAGGATACATCATGTGGCATGAGTCAAAGAGAGACTGTAGGCTCCGATGAATTTAGGTTCAAACCCCAGTTCAGCCACTTACTGGCTGTGACCTTGGATGAGTCACTTACATGTCAGAGCCTCATTTTCCTCATCTCTAAGTGAGACAGTAACTACTACTTCTGTGTAGACGCAAATCAATCGAGTTAAATCCCCTAGGCCAATGCTTGGCACATAAGAAATTTCCAGCAGATGGTGGTTGTTATAATCCTTTATAGCGTGTAGGTGACAGCCTGATGCGGGAAGTCCGGCAGGTGGGCAACTGCAATGGTCATGGACTGTTGAGACTTTGGAAGCCCCGAGTTGTCAGCTCTGTACAGGGAGGGTCACGGAATGGCTTGTGGGGTTAAGTATCCCTTCTAAGCCTGGGTGGTTAACCAGGAGCGGTTTCCCACAAGGGGACGTTTGGCCATATCTGGAGACGTTTTTTATTTTCACGACTTGCTGGAGGAGGGCGGAAGATGCTATTAGCAACCGGTGGGAGTAGCAAGTAGCATCCTGCGATGCACAGACGGCCCCCAGACAGTCATCTAGCCCCGGGTGTCAGTGGCGCCTAGGTCGAGAAACCTGGGATAGAAGCATCTTCCAGGATGACTAAGAAGGACCCGGCAGGTGCAGCTCTCTGATGGTGAGGAGCCCAGACTTTGACCAAAATATTGAAATAAGATAATGACCTGGTGTAGCTGCAGCTCTAACCTCATGTAGTCTAGCCCCATAATCCCAATGTGCCTTTCTAGGATGTCCCTCCTTTCCAGCTTCCAGTGTCCTGGGGTAATTAAATCCTGCCAAAGGCTTATTTGAGAGGTTTGTGCCTGCCGTCTTATGTTTTTATGTCGCCCCTACTAAAGGCGTCCCTGACCTAATTGGTCCAGTCTTGAAGCACTGATTGTGTCACAGAAATGGACAATCAACCAAAAATCAATTCCAAATAATCCCATAACTTCAGTTCTTTACTTACATTGCCAAAACCTGGTAGGGAAGACCTGTAGTTTGTAGCAATGCTTCTAGACATCCTCCTTTCCCCTCCCCTCCATTTGATACTTCTAGCCTCTTCCAGAATCTCTCAGAGACCTCCTCTGGTGAAACGGTCCCCCCAGCCTTAGCCGGTCTCCTCTGCTGCTCCCTCTGTCTTGATTGTGTCTCATGAAAACCCAGAGGGGCCGCACCTAGCGACAGCTTAACTCTCACGGGGTGGGGGGTGGCTGGGCAGGTGAGGGCGTGCAACAGAGGAGCATCCCCCTGTACCTGTCCCAGATCCAGACCCTCTAGTTCCCTACACGTTGGCTTACACGTCCATAGGATAGAGAACAAGGAGCATGGTGCCCGCTTCCACCACATCATCCTTCTCCGTGTGTTGGCAGCACCGTTACCGCTAACATTTAGGGCCTCACTATGTGCACGGTGCTGGAATAGGCTCTTTCTATTAATTATCTTCGCTAGAAACCTACGGGGTGGGAGCTCCTCGTGGCATTTCACAAAGGGAAGCTGGCCGCCTGTGAAGCTGTGCGAGTTCCTTGACTGAATTGCTAGTAAGTAACAGAACTGGGATTTGAATCCCAAGGTTTTGGTTTTTTTTTTTTTTAATTTAATTTAATTTTTTTTGTTTCTACAGCTTTTGCTTTCAATTTTTTCTCATTCTGATTTCATAGAATACTTTGGTTTTTTTCCAGCAGCACAAAGAGCCCTTCCTGTAAGAGCAGTTCGTTCCCTTGTCGCACTGTAATCATGGTGTTTCTCCTACGGAATATTTATTTTGTAAAGGGTAATCTGGGGGTAAATTTTGAAATATATTCCGAATCCCGCAGTTTAAATGAAAATTTGAATGTCGTGAAGTGATGTCTCATTAGCAGATTTTGTCAGTGATCTTTTGGCTTAGGGCAGCGTGTGCCACGACTTCCATTTCTTCTGAATAATAGAGTCGGCTCTGGCGAGCTTATTTCTATCACCCTGAAAAATAGAGGTTGGACTGGCTCCAAATTATTTCATTGTATTGGAATGTCTTTGTGTTGTATTACGCGGTGAGCGTACGGGCCATTGGCTGGAAGCTGGAACGGAGTTTTGCTTTTTTATGCCTTAAATGATTTCATTATGATTGGATTAGACCCACCTTCCCGTGGTTTATTTTATGGGGATGCATTTCGTCATGCCGAATACATCAGCGTATGAAGGTCTACGTTTGCTCTGGTTTGCCCTTGCTTCCAGAAGAGTTAGTTGGTCTCACCAGCTGTTGAGAGATAGAAAACACCCAGAGCCCCCCGGGACCCCTAAGAGCACCGGAGCAGAGTAGGAGGGTTCAGACCTTTTCCTCTAACAAATGTGAACATAGAAGGAAAACGAGGGGAGAAGGAAGGGGCCTCCACGGACGAGGCTTGGTGGCCTCTACTCTGGGTGTATAAATTGACCCTGACTTAAAAGGATATTTTTTAACCTTAAAAGAATGACTTTTACCGTAACCTAGAGCATATACATTCCCCTCAGAGGCACGGGACTTCCAAGTCAGGAGTGACCGACAGGTAAAATACTGCCTTTCCCAGCTGAGAGACCTGGGGCCCCGTGTCAGTTGGTTGCCTGCCTCGTCGTGTGTCCGGCACTAGACCCCGGCGATCTGACGTTGTGGGGCGATCCCTTCTGCCCAGATCTTCCCAGGGCGCAGGAGTTCAGGAGTAGCAGACGGATTGGTGGCGCGGAGGTGGGGCTCTGCATGCACGAGGGGTGGTCACAGTGATGAAGGAAGCCCTAGAGGCTCTTGTCCTCCCCGTCCAGTGCTCAGATGTCCTCTGCTCGCTCTGCCCTCCCGAGGGGTACAGCAGGTGCGCCTCACTCACGGCGTGGGCAGCGCAGGGTCTCCAGCTCGGGTTGACTTTGGGTCCTCAGATTGTACGGGCCTCAGATTTCCTTCCTTGGAACTTGCAGCATTGGGACCATCTGGAATAAATCTAATTCTTCTAACAGATCTTTTTTTTTTTTTAAAGATATTATTCATTTATTCATGAGAGACACAGAGAGAGAGAGAGAGGCAGAGACCCAGGCAGAGGGAGAAGCAGGCTCCATACGGGACTCAATCCCGGGACCCAGGGTCACGCCCTGAGCTGAGGGCAGATGCTCCACCGCGGAGCCCCCCAGGGGCCCCCTCAGCCAAGTGTTTGACCTTGGATCTGTAACCCATTCCCCTCCGCCCCCCTCCAAGTCTAGCTCTCCCTGTTAACAGGCTCTGCGGCCTCTGCAAGGGCCCGATTCTCCTCTCATTCCTCTCCCTAGCAGTGACGCTGTCCCCTCTGCTCCCCAGAGGACCCTCGGGGACACCCCTCCCTTTCTCACTCACATCCCCAGGAGTCAGTAGGGTTTGCAGACTCTTCCTCCTGAGTAGGGCTTCCCTCCCTGCACGTCGCATCTACCTGTCACCAGCCAGAAGTTCCGTGTGTCCCCTCGAGGCTTCTGGTCCCTGTCCCGTGCTCCATGGTTTCTTTCTTTCTTTCTTTTTTTTTTTTTTTTTTTAAGATTTTATTTATTTTTGAGAAACACACACACACAGAGAGAGAGAGAGGCAGAGACCCAGGCAGAGGGAGAAGCAGGCTCCACGCAGGGGCCCGATGTGGGACTCCATGGGGTCTCCAGGGTCACGCCCTGGGCTGCAGGCTAGACCGCTGAGCCCCCCGGGCCGCCCACCACGGTTTCTTCACACCTCGTCCTCCGCTGCTTTTCCGCGCTGGTTCTTCGGGAACTTTCAGACGTGAAGCATTCAACCAGAGAGAAGAACGAACGCATTTAGAGCTGCGAGGAAAATGGGGTCCTTGGCCCATATTTCTGTCTGAGCCTGTTTGTAGATTTGACCTCAAAAGTAGGAATTGATGCCTTTGGGCAGGGTGGGGGGTGTTTGTTTTTCTCTCTGGTAGGACGTGTTTAGAGGATATTAATGAAATGGCCTGAATTCTCCCTCTGCGTGTTCTGAGCAATATAGACTTTGCCGTAAAAACTTTAGAGGCAGCTGTGAATTATACGCACTTAAGGCAAAGGTGCGAATATTTTATCTCACGTTGTCTCCTGTTTTCTCTCCAGCATGTGGGCTTTGATCTCCTTAGAGCAGTGCTCCAATATGGTAAATAACTATAAGTCTTCCTTTTGAGAACCTCAATTTCCAGAAAATATGCTCAACAGTAGTTACCTAAACATGTTTCCACAATTTTAATGTTGGCTGCAATCCCTTTAGGGAGGACTTTTTTCAGAAATTCCCATGTTTTTGCTTGCCTGTTGTCAGTCTCCTACACAGTCTTTTGATGTGTAAATTTACTTTATTTCCTGTGGACTGGGATGATAGCATTTCAGTTTAGGAAGAGGTCGTTTTGTGGTTGTTGAAAGTTTTTTTTTTTTTTCTTTTAGCAATGTTTATACCCATCTTGGATCAGGACCCCAAGATCAGGAGTCACAGGCTTCTTCTGACTGAGCCAGCCAGGCACCCCATTTTGATGTTCAAAATTTAGTATTCAGTTTATGTGTAGGTCGGGACAGTTATGGAGGAACCATCCTAAGTGGCCGCCGTGAACCTCAGCTGGGGAACAGGTGTAGCACCGAGAGGCTGGCATCATGGAAGACAGCCACGGCGTCTCCCCAACTCTGAATGCCTGTCTCGGTCGTACTTCCACGTAGGCAGGCTATGGATCTAATCCACTATGGCATTTTTATTTTTTTTAGATTTATTTTTAAAATTTCCTTTATTTATTTGAGACAGAGAGAGAGCATGAGCGGAGAGAGGGAGAAGCAGACTTCCTGATGGGCAGGGATCCTGACACGGGGCTGCACCCCAGGACCCCAAGATCACGACCTGAGCTGAAGGCGGACGCTTAACCCACTGAGCCACCCAGGTGCCCCACTATGGCATCTTTCAAAAATGCCTTTTAGGTGTTTGATAAAAGCTTCTTAGGTAAATCAGCATAATTTATTATTTATTTATTTATTATTATTACTTTTTAAAGATTTTTATTTTTTAAGATTTATTTATTTATTCAGAGAGAGAGAGAGAGAGAAAGAGGGGCACAGACACAGGCAGAGGGAGAAGCAGGCTCCATGCTGGGAGCCCCATGTGGGACCCGATCCTGGGTCTCCAGGATCACACCCCAGGCTACAGGCGGCGCTAAACCGCTGAGCCACCGGGGCTGCCCATCTATTATTATTATTTTTTATTTTATTTTTAAGTAATCTCTACAACCCAATGTGGGGCTCGAGCTCACAACCCCCGAGATCAAGAGTCCCGCCCTTTTACTGACTGAGCCAGCCCCGACACCTGTAAATCAGCATAATGTAATGCTAATGTGCTCATTAGGGCGGAGGGACCTGTGTTCAGGTTTGGAGGACGGGCGTGTTCAAATCCTTATGCTTGGTGCCATGAGGAAGGATAAGATGTGGTCCCTGCTCTCCGGAGCCTATAGTTTTGTAGCGTTCAGAAGCTGTATCTGCAAATAAAGTGGAATCTGCAAGGCAGACCCGGGCCAGGTGCTCTTGGCATCAGAGGAAGTAGGGATCATTCGTTGCTGAGGGGAAATTGGTGAAGGCCTCACGTGCTGGCACGGTGGAAGCACTGAACAGGTGGAGGGAGGTGGCCTTGGAGCTAGAACCTAGAACTGATGAAAATATTAGAATATTTACCAATACATAGTGATTTTGCTTTATTTTGTCATTTCAGTGTTTTTGTAAAAACAGTTCCTAAGAGTGTGGCTGTTAAAATTGCAGTTCACCCTTAAAATTTGCCTCTTTGCCTCCAGTTCTAGGGAATTCAGAAGTCCTGAGGTCTCACCTTTTCTTTGAATATTCAGGGAAGGACACATGGTGATTCCTGGCATTTCTGAAATTCCAGATCAAGCCCTAAATGAGTCTTGCTTGACCTTGGCTTCAGCTTGAATGATCCGGCGCTGAAGCTGTGGCCCTTCCGGCCCGTGTGTCGGTCCTTTGATTGCTTTGTCTGTTGTTTGATGTTCTGAGATGGGTCAGAATGTGGGGAAAATAAATGGGTAAGTTGATGGTGCTTTGTAGTGGGTCTTTCGGCCTCCGTTCCCTGGCACCCCCAAGTGTCGTGGGCGTCCTGGTTGTGGTGGCCCCGAGGAAACCTTGCTTGGTCAGGGGCTCGCGGCTCGGCTGGCTAAGGTTTCCGCGGGTGGCCGTCGCCTCCCCCAAGTGTGCCCCATGAGCAGCGAGGCCTGGGTTAGGCTCCTGGAGCTGGCGGCCGGCCACTGTGTCCTCGGGTCTGGGTCCGGTGGGTCCGGGACGGCAGCCCCCGGCCTCCAGGGAGATCGCCGCTGTTTGGCAGCGCGTGACCCCGGCGTCCCCGTGCGGAACCGTGTCCCCGAGCGAGGCCCCGGCGGCTGGCCGGCGGTCCGTGCGTCCTGTGGGCCGAGCGGCAGCAGGGCCCGATCCCGGGTCAGGGCGGTGCGCAGGGAGGCGGCGGGGATGGGAGGTCGGGGTGGCCGCCCGTGACCGTGGCCCCGGGGAGCGCTCTCCAGGAGGTACCTGCGGTCCACGGGCGGCATCTGTGCTCGTGCCAACCCTGGCAGTGCCGCCGCCAGTGGACTCTCGTGGCTCCTAAGTGAGCGGGTGCAGGCAGCAAGCGGGGCCGGACGGGCCGCGGCGGCCTCCGAGCAGAGCCTGCCTCCTGACCGGGCCGTCGGGGCCGTCGGAACCCGCGGTCCTAAGGCTGAGGTGCCGGCGGGCTTGCTCGCCAGGGAGGGCCGGCCGCCCCCCGTCGCCTCCCCACCCCCAGCTCGGCCGCCGGCTCCGAGGCCTTTCCCACGCTGGCGGCCTGAGATCACGGCCGCGGAGCAGACGGGGAGGTGCGTCGGTGGTCTTGGCTGCGCTCCCGGCCTTCTGGCTGCAAGGTGGCTGGTTTTGAAGCCTGGCCCAGACTCAGAACTTCGGCCCAGATGACTGGCTTGCGAGCAGTGAGCAGGAGCGTCGGCAGATGAGCCGTTTGGTTTTTCTGTGGAGGTCTTTGGTGTTTACTTCATGTGCGTTTGATTTTTACTGTTTTGGGTATTTCTGGAGTGATGGAGAAACAGGAATTGCAGGCATTTTTCAGACACAGAGGTTAGAATTAGTAATTTAATGTATTTACCTTGAGCTTCCTGATTTAGTCTCTGTTTGCTGCTAGATGTTAAAGGTGAAGGTCATTTTTTTTTTAAGATCTTATTTATCTATTAGAGAGAGAGAGTGTGTGCACACACGGAGGGAGAGGGAGAAGCAGACTCTCCACTCAGCAGGGACCCCAACGCAGGACTCGATCTCAGGACCCCGGGATCGTGACCTGAGCCAAAGGCAGGCGCTCCACCGACTGAGCCACCCAGGCGCCCTGAGGGTCGGTTTTTTAATCTGCATTCAGGATTTGAGGTTTTTTTCCCCCAAATAGCCTATCCAATGGCTGGCAGATTTTATGTGCCCTTTTGTACGGGGCCCTTTATGTGCATTTTATTATTTTTTTCAAGAAGATTAAAAAAAAAAAACCCAAAAAACTAACACCAATCTTGAGCCTAAAGTAATTTCATGTTTACCACAGCATCTCAGAGACGATGTAAGAGTTTGGCTCTGTGTCCCACAGCACTCTTCATTTTTTTTCCCCTCTTGGTTCCAACGCTCCTCATTTCCACGGGATCCAAGCCAGGCCAAGTAATGGAAGCCAAGTGGCGCTGCTTGCTTGCCGCATAGATCCTGACAAATATGGAGTAATTCTTCTATTCTTCAAAGCTGTCACATCTTTGCCTCCAGAACAATTGGGGTTGCAGGCCACGCATTTAAAGTTCTCATCAGCCTAACGTGTAAGCATTAATATTAATAATAATGTTTATTATTTAAAATTAATAATATTTTTCAATATTTCTTTTTTATCAGAATGAATTACACCAGTGTTTGCTACGGTTTCTGAGACATCGCTGTCAGAATGTGTCATTTATCCTTGAATTTGTCACGTGGGGAACTACTTTTAAGGGCTTGACTTGTGTGTACGGCACGAGTTACTTTGCGTTCGACTCTGCCGTGTGTGTGTGTGTGTGTGTGTGTTTTGGTGCTAGAAGTTGAGCGTAGAGGAATGTTCCGTGTTGGAGAATTTAGCTCTCCTAGAACAGATGTTAGCATAATTAAGACTCACTGAAGATCGCTGGTGAGAACGAGTTCCTTTCACTCGGCAGACCCCGTTACACGCGCTAGGGCGCAGCGGGGACCATTCGGAAAATCATTTCTCCAGGCCTTGGCCCTGCGGACCCACTTTCCGTTCCCCGGCACTTGAGATTGAATCGTAAAGTACTATCTCAACTAGTAACCTAGTGGGGTCAAATGGTATGGTTGACAGATGGGGGTTCCCTCTTCCAGGCCAGTGGCCGAGGTGCAGCGAGCGCCTGCCCTGTACGGCTTCGGCGCACTGTCAGTAAAGGAATTAGCAGACCGAGTCGGTTAATTAATTCCAAGGCACTAAGGCTGTTTAACCCAAGTATTTACACTTTAGCTGAACAATCTGAAGCGGTCCTTCCACCGGGACATCCTACAATGTGCAACCTGCTGGAGCAGACACCAAGGAAGCTTCTTAGAAAGGACTGACCTGGGGGGGACCATACGCAGACTCGGCTCAAGGAATCGCTGGTCGTCTAAAGCCTCGCAACGCAATCGGATAACATGACCTGGCTCCTTCATTCGTTCCGTGAATCCCACACGTTGCCTTTTAACCAGACATAAAGCAGGAGGCTTTTGAGCTTGAGAAAGGGAGGCAGCGTCTTTGAGGGAACTCCGTTTAATACATTAAAAGCCAATTTCTAAACCCTGCCGAAGTTTCCTTTATGTGAAATAAGTGCTTTTGGGGGCCTTTGAGTAAAAAGCGTAGTTGTATAAATAACAGAAATTCATGGGGTCCACGTGGTTTCTGCCACCTGTGGTCCTTTCCCCTCCCTGAGGCACATCAGAAAGTCCCAAACAAACCCTGCAGTCGTGCAAGGGCCCGGGAGCCCAGTACGTTTCGTACAGGTTCTCATTAGGACAAACATAGATGTTGGGAAGGAAAGGCCTGGGACCCACGTTAGTGTATAATCTCTAACGAATCTGAAATCCCGCTCATTGTGAGGCCGTGGAAGTTGTGTCCACGATACAGAATGAAAAGTAGCTTTTAGCGACCTTCAGCTTTGTAGTCCGTGTGAGCGTGGTGGGGGCTCCGGCTTCCAGCTTTTGTCCTCCGCTTCTGTAGCTGTGGACCTGGGCCAAGCCATTCTCCGCGCCCTACCCCCCACGCCCGCCCCCAGCAGGAGTCCTATCCTTTCAGATCAGCCTCAATTCTTTTTTTTTTTTAATAAAGTCTAAAGTCTACTTTCTAGTAACCCCAGATCTTTTAGGAATGAGCTAGAAAGTAAACAAATGACATTAGAAGAGATAGATAAATAAACGAAGCATCAGCGTGTCTACAGGTGCAGGGACCGCGGCAGCAGAACCTTAAGTGAGCCTAGAGCGCCGCGGTGAGAGCGCCGCGGGGAGAGCTCCTCGGTTAGAGCGCCGCGGTGAGAGCTCCACGGTGAGAGCTCCGCGGTGAGAGCTCCACGGTGAGAGCGCCGCGGTGAGAGCTCCACGGTTAGAGCGCCGCGGTGAGAGCTACGCGGTTAGAGCGCCGCAGTGAGAGCTCCACGGTTAGAGCGCCGCGGTGAGAGCGCCACGGTGAGAGCTCCACGGTTAGAGCGCCGCGGTGAGAGCGCCACGGTGAGAGCTCCACGGTTAGAGCGCCGCGGTGAGAGCGCCACGGTGAGAGCTCCACGGTTAGAGCGCCGCAGTGAGAGCTCCACGGTTAGAGCTCCACGGTTAGAGCGCCGCGGTGAGAGCTCCACGGTTAGAGCGCCGCGGTTAGAGCGCCACGGTGAGAGCTCCACGGTTAGAGCGCCGCGGTGAGAGCGCCACGGTGAGAGCTCCACGGTTAGAGCGCCGCAGTGAGAGCTCCACGGTTAGAGCTCCACGGTTAGAGCGCCGCGGTGAGAGCGCCGCGGTGAGAGCTCCACGGTTAGAGCGCCGCGGTGAGAGCTCCACGGTTAGAGCGCCGCGGTGAGAGCGCCACGGTGAGAGCTCCACGGTGAGAGCTCCGCGGTGAGAGCGCCACGGTGAGAGCTCCGCGGTGAGAGCTCCACGGTTAGAGCGCCGCGGTGAGAGCTCCGCGGTTAGAGCGCCGCGGTGAGAGCTCCACGGTTAGAGCGCCGCGGTTAGAGCGCCACGGTGAGAGCTCCACGGTTAGAGCGCCGCAGTGAGAGCGCCGCGGTGAGAGCTCCGCGGTTAGAGCGCCGCGGTGAGAGCTCCACGGTTAGAGCGCCGCGGTGAGAGCTCCACGGTTAGAGCGCCGCGGTGAGAGCGCCGCGGTGAGAGCTCCGCGGTGAGACGGTTAGAGCTCCACGGTGAGAGCTCCGCGGTTAGAGCGCCGCGGTGAGAGCGCCGCGGTGAGAGCTCCGCGGTGAGACGGTTAGAGCTCCACGGTGAGAGCTCCGCGGTGAGACGGTTAGAGCGCCGCGGTGAGAGCTCCGCGGTGAGACGGTTAGAGCGCCGCGGTGAGAGCTCCGCGGTGAGAGCTCCGCGGTTAGAGTGACCTTGCTGATCCCTGGAAGAAGTTCTGTGGTAGCAGTCGCCCGTGTGTTGTTAAGCGGGGGTGGGGGGGGGGGGGGAGGGGGCGGGAGGTGTATTTTGTTTTCATCTCTGTTAGCTGATTGCTGCGGCGAAAGCGCAAGTGTCTTCTCAAGTGTTTCCGAAGCGTTTGACCATTTTTACTTAAAATCATTACTTTTTCAAGTGAGGGTTTCTGATCGCTAATGTTTGTAAACGCGCCTCTACCCCCTGATGGTCCGTTCTGCACGTCCCTTCCCCTCGCAAGGCCGACATGGATCACGTCTTTGTCGCAGGAAGACGCGCTTTCTCTGGTTTAGGTGACCCAGACTCCGGAGGCTCCTTGGAGGCCCGGTGGCCAGAGTAGGAGGCAGAGCCTCGCCGACCCCCGTCCCTGCCCCCGTCCCCACCCGTTCCCTCCCCAGGCCCCCTTGCTCCTCCTCCCAGGAGCCCTCACGGCTGGCCTTGGGGCTGCCTGCAGGACAGAGGCGGGCGTCTGGGAAGGAAAGCTCCCCGAAGTACAGGTTCGGGGCCATGTGCAGATCTCGTCCGTCGTCTTCTCTCCGTTGCTTTGCAGCATGGAGCGGAGGCCGCGGGGCGGGGGAAGCCGAGGCGCCTGCCTGACCGCCGGCGCCGCATTTCCAGCTACCGAATGGTCTCTTCATAAATTCTGATACTCAGGTGCCGGTGTTTCCAGAACGCCCTGCGCCCCAGGTGTCCGTGGCCTGGCACACGCTCTTCCCCGCCCTGTCCCAGCTGCCTCCGCCTGGGTGGGTTGCAATCTGGAGGGACGTCCCACGCGGCTGTGAGCAGCTCGGGGCCGGGGCAGTCATCGTCCCTGCAGGTGGCGCGGTGCCCGCGGCGGCGGTACTCCTGGGCCGGCGTGCGGGAGGCCGTGCGGGCGCCGCCTGCCTCGCCCCGGGGCGAAGGGAGGCCTGGCCTGGGCTGACCTGAGCGGAGACCATGTGTCATGTCAGCGTGTTGTTTTAATTTTATTTTAACTTTTCTAGGAGGCGACTAAGTCTCGTCTGTCCGTCCGGCTCTTTAATGACCGGTTCGGGCAGGGGTGGGGGCCAAGGATTTGCCGTTGACTCAGCTCGGCCGGCCGGGGCCGCAGGGGCCTGGCTGGCAATTTGCGAGCGGGCGGCCGCTGGAGATGCTCCAGCGGGAAGCGGCCCGGGGCCAGGAGCGCTCCAGAAGGAGGGCAGGGTTAGTCACTGGTCCTTACGTTTCCACTCGAGGTTCTGTTGGCACGACTGGAGTTTCTGCCTCATTCTAGTGAATTCGTTTCTCTTAGCTCCCAGGCGTCTCCCTGGTGCCCTTTCTCGGGTGGCGTCAGGACGAGATGCGGAGGCGAGCCACTGTGCCGCGGGGGCCCCGGGGTGTCTGCAGCGTCTCAGGGCCCTGAGCTGGAGGTCCCGCTGCTTTCGTCTCCTTTCGCATCCAGTGTCGTGGGAATCGCGTCTCCCGATCGCTGTGCCGCGGGGGACGGGCGCGGGCCGAGGACACGGGCGTGCAAGTGCGCGAGGAAGGCAGCGGCCCATGTGGCACCCGGGGAGAGAACTGCGCTCCAGGAAGGGCTCAAGGCTTTATGACTCCTGCGCTTGGCGGGAGCCACCGTGAGCCACCGCGAGCCACTGGGAGCCACTGGGAGCCACCGCGAGCCAGCCGGCCCCGTCCTGCGCGCGCTCCTCTCCGGCCACATTGCCCTGACGACTCCGTCCTGATGCTGGGGGCACCTCTGGCCCGTCTTACCCCCCAGTTAAAGGCTTTGGGTGGGCAGAGGGGACATGCAGGACGCGTGTGCGGCAGCGGGTGCAGCGGATGGTGTCGCGTTACCGTCCCGTCCGGGAGCTCTGAGGAGTGGTGACCTTGAGCTTTCACCTGAGCAAACATGACTCAGTGTGTTGACCTGAATCCATCCAGGCCCTTCCTAAATACACAAACTCTACTAATTCCCGGAGCCACGCTAGTGACTAAGTAGGGCCTTCGTGACCTATACCTGCTCGTTAGTTGCTTGTGGTGTCTTCAAAGGTCGCGGATAATGTCAACATTTTCCATTTTATTCTTTCCTCTTACAGTAAAACCCCTCATACTTTTTCTTTGTTATTGTTGATTTAAAGATAGAAATCAAGCTTTTTTTTTTTTTAATTTTAGACACTGTTCTGTGATCCGTGTAGTCACAATTTTGGCTATAGCTAGTGTAAACACGGCCTCCTAGCTAGAAGCTTTGCTTTCAGTTGACTTTGATGGACTTTTTCTACATAAAGAAACATCCAGGAGTTCACCTGTAGCTGGTATAGGAAGTTGTCTTAAGTTGTAAATATAGGGGCGCCTGGGGGCTCCGTGGTGGAGCGTCTGCCTTCAGCCCGGGGCGTGACCCGGGGTCCCGGGATCGAGTCCCGCGTCGGGCTCCCTGCATGGAGCCTGCTTCTCCCTCTGCCTGGGTCTCTGCCCCTGTCTGCGTGTCTCTCATGAATACATAAATAAAAACTTAAAAAAAAAGTTATAAATATGTTATTGGGAGAGCATCAGCTGTTGAATATCAGAATATTACTTTCTCAAAAATTACAAGCACTGCTGGAAAATCAAGAATGTTGAATTATCTTTAGGTTTTGAACCTATGCTAAAGGTTTTTGAGACTAGAGGGCTAATTTATTCAAGTGAAGAAAAATGTTTGTGACTCCCATAATACGGCTTGAGATGCACTTGAGGCTTCTCCAAGTTCGCTGCCATGAGATTTATGAAAATATTAGTATTCCTGGGATTTTTTTTTCTTTATGCAAGATACACTAGACTAACGAAAGAATGAAAATAATTCAGGCTGCTACAAAGGCAGGCGTTCACTGTGTCCATTAAAAATGCAGCCTTTGTGCCCGTAAAGTGTTCAGCTTCTCTGTTATTAAGTTTGGAATGTGGTTTTGGAGCTTAGCTGAGGAACTCAGTTATTTTTCATTTTGGTCTAAGGAGAGAGAGACTTGTTTTTCAAAAGTGGGGAGGGGAAGGAAAGAAATGAAAAAAAGGTTCGTTTTAGAAGAATCGAAGGTTTAAAATGTAGTAACTATTTTCTGCAGCAAATAGTCAGGCTGAGTATGTTATAGTCAAAAATAAAATTCATGAGTTTTGTCTCCCTGTTTATTTCTCTAGCTACATTAAAAAGGGTTCAGTGAAATGGACCATTTGGTTTTTCCAACGTCAGGGGGCGGTTTGGCTAGGTCGGGATAACCAAAGTTTGATGGATTCATATTTCTAATAAGCCAGATGTCTGATTTTAGGTGGATTAGGTATAAAATGTCTTTGTGATACAGTTTTGAGTTTTAAAGAAAAACTTCCCTTGCCTGGATTACTAGTGGTTCTGTGGTGCCCGAAGGACCTTCAGCTAGAGCTTAGTGGTGCTGTGTTTCCTGATACATTTTAGTAGACTTTGCCACACCTTTCTGCAAACATAACATTTTGCCAAAAATTTACTGCTAGGACAGATATTTAGGGATAGAAAAAATATGTATCTGAGCATTAGAAGCAGGGCAAATATTAATAATGCACACTTTTGCCTCCTTTTTTTTTTTAAGATTTTCTTTTTTTTAAGTGAACTCAGTACCCACCAAGGGGGCTTGAACTCACAACCCTGAGATCAGGAGCTGTGCAGTCCCCTGACTGAGCCCTCCAGGCACCCAGACCGCTGTCTCCTAAGTGACCTTCCTCCTGCTTTATTATTTCTCTGGTTGTTACCTGATGTCTGTCACATAGGCAATGATTTCTGTTCATAAAAGGTGTGAAAGCGCAGTGTGCCAGGGATCAGATGCACAGAAGTAAACGTGCTTAAGCTACCATGATCTATAATGTTGTCCTTTCCCTGTTCATTTTCAGAGATACATTTTATAAATCTATTTTATTTTTTTTAAGATTTTTACAAATTTATTTATTAATGAGAGACACAGACAGGGAGAGGCAGAGACACAGGCAGAGGGAGGAGCAGGCTCCCTGCAGGGAACCCGACGTGGGACTCGATCCCAGGTCTTCAGGATCACGTCCTAGGCCAGAGGCAGCGCTAAACCACTGAGCCACTGGGGCTGCCCTATTAATCTGTTTTAAAAGTATATTGTACTCGCAGGACCTACAGGAAGAAAATTGTAAAAATTTTCAAAGAGATATCAAAACGGACTCCAGCTCATGGGGAAGGAATCGCTGTTCTTTGACAGGAAAACTAAATGTTGGGAAAGGATGTCCATATTCATTTGTAGGTTTAATGTAATTTCAGTCAAATCCCAGCAAAAGGATAAAAAGGGTAAATTTGAAATGGATTGGGGGGGATTTACTCTATCAGATACTGATACAAGCTAATTTATAGGATTCAGCACAATGTTGTATTGAACCATGAAGTGACATGACAGTTCAATACATGAAATCGAGCAGACTGTCCAAAAACATCTATAGGCCTACATGAGATAAAGGTGAGGTCATAAGTCAACAAGAAAGGAGAGTCCGTTCAGTAAAGAATAATGTAAATGTTTAGCAAAAATAAAACTTGGGACCTCAATTCGTCTTTTATATCAAAACAAATTTCAGATGGACCAACTATGTAAATATTTTTAAAAATTAAGTTGTAAAAAAATAGAAATTAATAACGGTGGCTGTTTATTGGATTTGGAGATAAAGAAGGTCCAAGCACAAAAGCACGGGAAAAACCTAAAGCTAAAGAAATATTCCTTTTTTTTTTTAAGATTTCATATATTTGAGAGAGAGCGAGAAAGCAGGCATGTGAGAGTGGGGCAGGGGCAGAGGGAGAAGCAGGCTCCCTACGGGGCCGACCCCAAGACCCTGGGATCAGGACCTGAGCCAAAGTCAGATGCTTATCTGGCTGAGCCACCCAGGTACCCCAGGTAGAGAGAGATTCTGTATAAAATCTGGAACTTTGGGGATCCCTGGGGGGCTCAGCAGTTTGGCACCTGCCTTTGGTCCAGGGTGTGATCCTGGAGTCCTGGGGTCGAGTCCCGTGTAGGGCTCCCCACATGGAGCCTGCTTCTCCCTCTGCCTGTGTGTCTGCCTCTCTCTCTCTCTGTGTCTCATGAATAAATAAATAAAATCTTAAAAAGAAAAATAAGTAAAAACATGCGTTTTTTAAAAAAAACTCTATCAGGTGTGCTCCTGTTTTCTAGAAATGTACATTAATGTTAGTATGTATTATGAAGTTACAGACTGTAACTCATTTATAAATTTTATCTAATTACACCCTCCTAGAAAAGATAGTATTTTGATATTTTTCCAACAGCGGTTACTTCCCTCTAGTGGGATTTTGGGTAAATGATGTCCTGAACTTTAAAATTTCTGTATTTCGCAGATTTTCTTTTATAATCGTGTGACCATTTGATAATCACAAAACGGTGTGTTCTTGAATGTTCCGTAGTTAGATGTGCCGACCTCTTTTGCGACGCACAGATCAAGTGCGTGGGTTAGATACTCCCGATGTACGGCCTGTGCTTCAGTCCTCCCGACAGCTGCGTGCCACACGGGGCCCGGGGTCGGCGTGGCTCTTTCTGTCCGTCGGATGCAGCGTAGAGCTCAGGAGCGTCTCGGAAACCAGCTGCCTTGGCCGGTTTTAGGAACGGCCCGTCTTGTTTCTCAGATGAGGGTCCTAAAGCCACCAGATCAGACCCGCTTGCCCGAGACTCAGTGGCGGTTCACGCGGGCTTCAGGCCCTGTGCTCGCTGAAGTCCCGGGGCCTCCAGCCCGAGTGGCTGGGAGCTGCAGCACGGTCGGTCGATTTTTGTCACATTTGTTTGGAGGAAGAAAGTAACTGAACCAGGGATGCACGGGTGGGTGTTTTGGTGGTTGAGCGTCTGCGTCTGGCTCAGGTGATCCCGGAGTCCCGGGATCCAGTCCCGCGTCGGGCTCCCCGCACGGAGCCTGCTTCTCCCTCTGCCTGCGTCCCTGCCTCTCTCTGTCTCTCTGTCTCTCATGAATAAGTAAATAAAATCTTTAAAAAAAAAAAAAAAAAGGAAGTAACTGAACCAGAGTGGTTACGAATATATTCTTTCCATCAAAATGACAGTGATTGAAAACCTAGTGCGAAGACTCTTGGAGAAACTTGGTGACACCTGTGGAGATCCTGAAGGATCCTCACCTGGGTTTGGGGGCTCCCTGGGGACTACGATCCCAATTATAGAAGGCAGTGTGAAAATTGGAGGCAAATGTCAGCCAAAAAAATGAACATTTCAGTGGAAGATTTTTCTAAAACAGAAAAACATTTTCTTTTCAGCTCCAGGACCCACGACGGCAGTGTCCTACATGTCCGTGAAATGTGTGGACGTCCGTAAAAACCATCACAAGGCAAAATGGTTAATGCCTTGGGGACCCAACCAGTGCGACAAGATCCGGGACATCGAGGAAGCGATTCCAAGAGAAATCGAAGCCAACGACATTGTATTTTCTGTCCACATTCCCCTGCCCTCCATGGAGATGAGTCCGTGGTTCCAGTTCATGCTGTTTATTCTGCAGCTGGACATCGCGTTCAAGCTGAACAACCAAATCAGTAAGTGTTCTCTCTCCTCGCTCGTTCCGGCCTCGGCCGTTTTCCTCTTCAGGTTCACGTTCTCCGCGGTTCCCTGAGGTAGGTCTTACTATTTCTTCCTGTGGATAGAAACCTCGGGCCCCCGCGAGGTTGCTCAAGGTCAGAGGCTTAAGAGAGTGGAAGGGCTGGGGTTCAAACCCGGGCCGCCTGGCTTCCGAGCGTCCCCTAACCACCGGGCTTCATCGCCTTCGTCCTGTGAAGACGGAGCTCCGCCCAGCAGAGCGATTTGAAGAATTCTGAAAGGTCCCGTGTTTCAAAATGTCTTTTCCCACTAGACTTTGGGAAAAGGCGTCATCTTGGTTAGGGTCCCTGTCAAAATGGGAATGCCAACCCATGAGCACCCATTTTCCCATAAAACAGGGGTTGGGTTTTGTTTTGTTTTTGTTTTTTGTATCTTACTCGGTTGTGGCTCAGGGTTCTGAGGGCGTGGGACATGCAGACATCTCTTGAGCGGGAGAAAAAAACGTTTGTCTCAACCTAACGTCCCCTATACTGTTTCTCAGACGCAAAAGTTAGGTTGAGACAAACTTTTTTTTTTTTTTTTTTTTTTTACTAACCCAGGATTAGGGGTGAGATGGAAAGAGAAGACGTGTGTTGGAGGCCTCCCTGCCCGGGGCCTGTCCTTGGATCAAGGCACTTTATCTAATTCTGATTTTCCTGTATCAGCAATAATCCCCATATATAATCAGGAAATTAATTTTGCTTAGTACTTTTGCTAGTATATGTGCTTGATTGACATCTTATTGGGAACAAACAGATATGCTGAGATAATTTCCAGAATGAAAAGCCCCCCCCCGCCCCGCCCCGTCCATTCATTTAGTGCACCCCATTGTTCCAAACCGTTTGCGGTGCCTACCACTGCCGGGCCCTGTGCTGATGGCCAGACATACGGAGACGGGAAGGTACAACTGCCCTTTAGGGGTTTATACTCAAGTGCAATGACGGGCAAATGAATGATCATGCCAGTGTGATGCGCAGGAGGCTGTGGAACACGGTGAGGGAAGCTTGCCTTGGTACACGTGTGAGCAGGTGTGTGTGCACGCGCGTGTGTGTGGAGCTGAGCAAATAGATCTCTGGAGTGAGCCTCACGGAGTGGAGACCCTGGGGGCACCCGGGTGGCTCAGTCCGGGTTAGAGCGCAGCTGGGAGCAGTCAGAGGTACTTTGCATTTCACATGTCCACATTCTCGTATCTGTTGTCGCCTCTGTTGGTTGTGTAACACGCTCATTCACTCATTCAAACCTTACTATGTCTCAACCGTATGTTAAACACGAAGTACTGAGGATGCAGGACTGGAAAACAAACGTCCTTTTAAGGAGTTGGGAGAGACCGTGGTTGGGAAATAGACACTTAAGCTTACCAAACTGTACGTGTGTGTACGCATGTGCTCTAGTAAGGGGAACAGGCGGTGTTGTGATAGTGATTTACGGGAAATATGTATTTGGTCGTCCAGATCACCAACACGTATTTCTCATATATTTTGGGTTTTACCCACAGTTCCTGGCTCATGGTTCCCAAAACCCTTAGAATTTCCGGAGTGATGAGAATAATGGGAGCATCTTTTGTTATAATATTTGGTCTCTTGTCCTCAGTTCCTGAAAGAGCGTCAGAAGCCATAAAAGTGAAATGGGTGTTCTTGTTCATAACAAGCCCCTTTCCGCCGCAACTGGGCTTGTGTTAATGAGGTGACTTCTGGAAAGCACCTAAGGGGTGGGGGCTGGTTGCCAGGGGAACCAACCGTGAATAGAGGGGTGGCACTTTCAGTTCCACTCCTGGTTTTCAGGGAGGGGAGAGGGGCTGGAGGTCGACTCAGTCACCAGTAGCCAAGGATCTAATCAGTTGTGAATATTAACGAAACCTCCATAAAAATCCCAAAGGAAGGGAGTGCGGAGAGCTACCCGTTTGGGAAACCAGAATGCTTTCTTCTGCTACCCTCCCGGCCCCAAACTCTGTGAGGAAAGAAGGAATTTCTTTGTTTTAGATTTTCCTTATTTATTTATTTGAAAGAGAGAGAGAGAGAGCGAGCACACGCACACGGGCAAGTGGAGGGGGGGGTGGAGAGGGAGAGGGGGAAGCAGACTCCCCGCTGAGCAGGGAGCCCGGCTCCAGCCCACGACCCTGAGCCGAAGGCAGACACTTAACCAACTGATCACCCAGACACCCCAGAAAGAAGGAATTTCATTAGGGATCTTGTCCCAGGGATCTCTGACCCGGCTGTTGGTTCATATCCTTTGTAACAAATCAGTAATCTAGTGAGTTAATGGGTTTTTCTGAATTCTTTGAACTGCCCTAGCAAATTAAACCCAAGTGGGGGCTTTTGGGAACCTCTAATTTTAAAGCCAGTTGGTGAGAAATGCAGGTAACGCCCCGGGCTTGAGATTGGCACCTGGAGTGGGTACAGTCTGTGGGACTGGGCCCGTAACATCTCCAGGTAGACGGGGTCAGAACTGAACTGTGTTGTAGGACTCCGCTGGTGTCCGAGAACTGTTGGGTATGTGGGGCCCCCCCCCATCTTACTGGGTGGTCAGAAGCGATCACATGTTTTAACAATGAATCACGTCCCAGCAGATATTTGTTTTTAAATATTGTGTTTGTTTATTTGAGAGAGTGAGCCCACACACACGCAAGGGGGGGGGGGCAGAGGGAGAAGCAGGCCCCCCGCTGACCAGGGAGCCCAACGAGGGGCCGGGCCCCAGACCCCAGGATCATGACCCCAGCCGAAGGCAGATGCCCGACCCACCGAGCCACCCAAGCGCCCCTACTTCCCAGCGAATATTAATCCGAGACATTAAAAATGCCTTCACTGGTGAGGCTTTAACTAAAACATTTCTTTTTTTCTTTTTTTTTTTTTAAGAGACAGCTCTTTTTTTTTTTTTTTTTTAAGATTTTATTTATTTATTCATGAGAGACACAGGGAGAGGGAGAGAGAGAGAGAGAGAGAGAGAGAGAGAGAGGCAGAGACACAGGCAGAGGGAGAAGCAGGCTCCATGCACCGGGAGCCTGACGCAGGACTCGATCCCGGGTCTCCAGGATCACGCCCTGGGCCGAAGGTGGCGCTCAACCCCTGAGGCACCCAGGGGTCCCAACTAAAACATTTCTATAAGTAAATGAATTTGAATGTGTCTTCTATTTTCTCTCAAGTATGTACCCTGCCTCGAAAATATATTTTATCTTCATCTAGAAAAAAAGACTGTACTAAAGATTCTTATCTTAAAACATTGTTAAATTTCTTGTACTGGGAGGGCCCATACCTCATAGGGGCACATTAAAAAATTAACCAACAGCTCCTTCAGTTAATGTATAAAATAACTGACACCGTAGAGCCATCAAGAAAACCAGGTCAAAAAAGTGCTTTCTGGGGGCAGTAGCTGTGGGTGGGAGCTGTTACCTTTACTCTGAGAAGGCTGGCCATGTGTCAGGTTTGTGGGAATACTTTTTTCCTTAAAATTTATTCTCTGTGCCTTTGTTTATGGACACTGAGGGAGGCACCCATTAAATTAAATATTAAATAGGGATGGTGTGTCTTTGCTCACAGAGAGGTATTTTTAATTATAATAACATTTATTAGGCCCCGTAGGTCTGTTTTCCTCTGATTCTTATGTTAAGAATGCATGAAAGTTCTGTTTATGTTTTACCATTAGTCTGGATGCCTTTCTGGCAGCAGTAAGTAGGACAGGAGGAAAGGGATCAGGAATGTGGTGAACAAGATCCTATTACATGTGGTCGACTTCCTGTTTATCAGAGATTGAGCCATAACAGTATTATCTCAAGTGTAAGGGAACGTCAGGACCGATTCTGTTTTTTCTTCGAACTTTCTTAGGCAGTCTGTGAGATGAATTCCTGATTTTAGATAATGAGAAGAGATTTTACATTTGGGCTATGAAATTAATATTGAGATTTCCGGGTATACGTAAGCATGGCCAGAGTTTCCAGCTGCCTTTGAAGGGCCTTTGAGCAGATAAAAGAATCTAAGGACTATGTATCTTAAGTGACTTTAGTCCTTGGGTGTTAAATGTATATTCTTTTTAAGCTTTTCCATTTATATCGATACAGGTTTTGGCTGGAATTTGAGGTCTTGACAAACCCCAGAAAGCAGAAATCATTGACTGACTCTTTAAGAGCTTGTCATTACTTAATCAGTTCCACGATTTCATCACATCGATGCCTTTAGGGGGGAAAATGGTGATATTACGGGGAAGTTGTCCTCAAAGTGGTTAGAGAATGTGCAAATTATATTTGATTGTTGACAAAGAAGATAATCCCATGTGTGTTGGGGATCCCTGGGTGGCGCAGCGGTTTGGTGCCTGCCTTTGGCCCGGGGCGCGATCCTGGAGACCCGGGATCGAATCCCACGTCGGGCTCCCGGTGCATGGAGCCTGCTTCTCCCTCTGCCTGTGTCTCTGCCTCTCTCTCTCTCTCTGTGTGACTATCATAAACAAAAACAAACAAACAAAAAAATCCCATGTGTGTTAATGTAAAAAAACATAATCCTTGTTTGAAAAAGCAATTGTAAACAGAACCTCTACTTTTCACCATTACAATTTTTTAAAAGATTTTATTTATTTATTCATGAGAGACAGAGAGAGGCAGAGGGAGACGCAGGCTCCATGCAGGGAGCCCGACGCGGGACTCGATCCCGGGTCTCCAGGATCACGGCCTGGGCTGAAGGCAGACGCTTCACCGCCGAGCCACCCAGGGATCCCAAAACATAAGCATTTTAAAACCAACAATTGTCTTTAAGGGAGAAGTATAAAAAGTGGCGGGTTGAACTTTGAAGCGGTGACAGTTTTAAAACCACAGGCTGCAGGAGCCGGGAGGGGAAGCCCGTTGGAGGGGATCTAGACTCAGAGATGCTTGGAAGCAGGAGTGACCGACCTGTTGGTGAATAGCAGTGACAGGTCCGGAGCAGACCCCTCTGTCAGGATCTGTGATTGGGTCAGTGCTCACTTTTTCCTGACTATTTCAAAGACTTGGAATTAGCCTGTCTGTCGGGGCCCTAACGTGGTGCTTCCGTAGGGTCGTAGGAGTGCCCTGAGACGGGAACAGTGGGCCGAGCCCTCTGGCCTCTGGATAAGGGTTATAATCACTGGGGGAAATGAATGCTTTTCTGTGTGATGGGCATCGATTTTTCTGTGATCCCAAATTCTGTTACTTGAAAATATCTTCTAAAGTGGATGTACCTCGGGACACCTGAGGGGCTCAGGGGTTGAGCATCTGCCTCTGGCTCAGGGCGTGACCCCGGGGTCCTGGGATCAAGTCCCCCATCGGGCTCCCTGCATGGAGCCTGCTCCTCCCTCTGCCCATATCTCTGCCTCTCTCTGTGTCTCTCATGAATAAATACATAAAGTCTTAAAAAAAATAAATTGGGTGTACCTTCATTTTAAAGTGTATTATCAGTCATTCAATTTATGTATTTTTCTGCAAAGCCAGGTTTGGATTGGCTAAGATGGTGCCTGCTCCTAAAAAGGAATGTCACTCTGCTGATTACCACTGCAAGTCACATACTTAGCATAACCTCAGACTCTCCATGGGGCTTCTTCTGAGGAACCTGGGCGCAGAGATCAAAGAAAGTTGGGTTTTTCTGACATGTGTCTACCCAGCTTTCACATCTACAGGCCGTTGAAATAGCAGCCCCGAGAGTCATTGGCGGAAAGCCTCAAGATGGATTGATCTGTGTTGGGTAGTAAATCTAGAATTTTAAGGGGTTGAGAAATTCCTTAGTCTGAAAAAATACTGGAAAATGCTGTGGGGTAGGAAAAGCCAGCACATCCGTTCTGTTCTTAGGTAATGAAGTCGTTATGTTTTGCCTTGAGCCCTGTGCTGTACGTCACGATGGAGTATTAAGCCTTTCTTGGTTGTTTCGTTACCGCGAATGACTACATGAAATGATGGAATCATTTCTATAACTGACAAGTGATTTTTTCTTCTCTCAACATTTCTGTAAAACAAATTTCTAGTCAAAAAATAATTACAATGATAATATTACCCCCTTTTCAAGTTTCATAGCTGAGAGTCCTAACTCTTTACAAAGGGATTGTGCTTTGCCATTTGTACTTCTATGATGGAATGTTAGGCACCACATGAAGACACTTGGGATAAAAAAGACCAGTCTGCTAACTGAAAAAAAACAAAAAACAAAAAACAAAAAACAAAACAAAACAAAAAACCAACTGTCATGTTATCTAAAATGATTAGGGGTGATTTATAGGAGGAGGAAAGTCTGTGGACTTTTGGACCATTAGCAAGGGTTGTGGTTCATCAGTTCTGTATTTTCAGACGCCTCTTGGGAGGAGTCCACGCGCCTGCTAATAACGGCGCCAGGCCATTGGTAAGATGGCATTCATGCGGCTGGATTTCCGTGCTTTATCAGATAGTCCTTTTTAACAAAATATGTTGAAGCAACTACTAAGAAATCTGATCGTATTCTCCCAGTCCTTTCAAAAAGACACCTTTGAGTCCTGACCATGTTACGGTCTCTGTTTATAACAAACATTTCTGATCGGATAGGGTTTTTGTTGTTGTTTTTAGGTTTACTTATACATTTGACAGAGACAGGGAGGACGAGGGGGGCCCAGAGGGAGAAAGAGTCCATCCGAGGCTGGTCGCAGGGCTTGATCTCATGACCCTGAGATCACCACCCAAGCCTCGGAGTCCAAGGCTTAACCAGCTGCACCACCCAGGTGCTCCTGATTGCATAGTTTTTGTTACAGGCGGTGTCACCAATATTTTTAAATTATCTATTAAATTTCTTTACCTAAATCAGAGTCAGTATGAGCAGAAATGACCTCACGTTTTCCCTCTGCCCTCACCTCCCTCCCCTAAAACGATAAACTGAAAAAGCTCAAGATCCACCAAAAAAGATCCAGGAGACTTAAATGTGGCAGAGTTTGCAGAGGTGGGTAAAATTAGGGGGTCGTCAGTGTTTGAGGTGGGCTTATGGGGCCAGTCTGCTTTCTTCTTATGGAGTCACGTACCCCTTCAAACCCGGATGAGAACCTAGAATTTTCTAATGTGAATCAGTTTTACCTACTGACTTGGGTTAGGAAGAAAGTAAATCACAGGAGAAGACTATTTTGTTGATTCACCCAGGATAGTGGAGATTAGGGACATCATGTTTGTTTGCTTTCGTTTATGGATTATCTTTCCCTTTGAGGGACTCTTCAGGCACAACTATGGAATTAACCGTTATGAACAAGTTTATATTGGCAGGAAAGTGGGAACCTTCGGCTTTGTTTTATTTGGGTGTGATTATTGGTAAGCTCGTTATGTGGCGGCATCACTAGAAAACCCTCAGGATCTCCGTCATGTGGCCGGAAGGTTTCGTGTGAGGTCATGTGTATCCAAACGAAGAAATACAGCCTAGAGACGGGGTTGGGCTCCTCTAAAACCTTCCCAGATTGCTAAACTAATGTTTAGAGTTTGGTGTATCCGGTCTTAACATTGGAAAGGAGATCCTATTGGGTCGGTGTTTAGTCACAACAAAACGCTCACCTGTGGTTTGAATGATTTGCAGTAATTGTTATTAAACACCAGCTGTGTGATTGCAGACTTCCGCACTGAAGGAACTTGACAGTGCCTTAGTCTGGAGATCTTCAACCAAGAAGCCCGGGGGTGGATCCCAAGGGCCAGGCCAGCCCCCTGGTATTCTATGTAAAATTTCGGTCATATTCATTATATGTATTTTTGGAGTAAGAGGGTTTGTGGCTTTTGTCAAGGTTTCAGATTGGCTACTTAATGCCAAAATGTTAAAGGGACTAATCCTTTAATTTACTGGGTCAGGAAGCCTTATACCCCGAGATAGGTGCGCACCGTGGCACAGCTGGCGGAGACAGAGCAGGACCTTGTCGCTGTTGTTAACCACGTAGGTGGGTGGACGCTCCATAGCAACAGGCGCGCTCCCACATGCAGGTCCTGAGCCTTCTACCCAAC
Organism: Vulpes lagopus; assembly: GCF_018345385.1. Classification (NCBI taxonomy): domain Eukaryota; kingdom Metazoa; phylum Chordata; class Mammalia; order Carnivora; family Canidae; genus Vulpes; species Vulpes lagopus. The sequence goes on along the minus strand of NC_054826.1, from coordinate 100,873,811 downwards.
AGCACCCAAATATTCCTGGACAGAAGTTGCACTGGTCTCCCTAAAATGGTGTATTTTCTGTTTTTCGTTTCTAAATCTCCCAATCTGTAGTTGAGGGAATGTAGTGCAGGCTAGAATCTGTTTATAGTGCCACAGCTGCACATCACCCACGTGTCTGATTTCCTGCTCTGAGTTTAGAATATAGACGAGGAGATTCTCTTTGCATCCATAACAAGTATATCCTGGTTACTAAAATAAATCCTTGTGACATCAGTGAAGAATGTGAATAGCAAAGCAGCAGCAGATTCCTTGATAGCACCCCCACTGTACGTATAAGGTGGTTTTAGGGTTGTTTCGTTGTTTTTTTCTTTTTATCTCCTCTCCTCACTTGGAGTATTCCTGTCAGTATTTAAATGCCCGTCAGTCATCCCATAGCTAGTGAGAGGTTATTTTACTGAGAAGCGTGCGTATCTTTATTTTGGTTCACTTAAGAACATGTGAAGAAAAACTGTTTTCTGGATTATGCTTTTCAAAGCAAAAATAAGTGAGGTGGGGGAGGAAGATCCTCTGATAAACAAGGCAGAGCAGAATTCTACTTGCAGAAGTAACAGGGACTCTACATTTGGGGAAAAAATTTCCCTTAGTATCTACCTGTAGTTTGCACGCTGATGCTAGACGTGGTTCCAGTTCCTCTTTTGCTTTGGCAAGTTGGTGCTAATTTGGTTGGAGGGCAATAGCAATTTTTTAAAGCAAGAGGAGGTTCTGATTTTTAAATTTTTCTGGGTTTAGGTTATTTCAAAATAATTACCCAATCAGTGTATCTTTGCTGCCTTAACTGTTCATTTGTGTGGCCATCAGGAAAGCCCAGGCCTAACCTAACAAGCAAGATTGTTATCTTCTTTAAGGAGGTAAGATTTGGGGGGGGAAGATTGAAAATATTTAAATGAAGCATCTTGGGAAAAAAAAGGTGTTGTCACATGGTTGGACTTGTCCCTTCAAGTACGGAGCAGCTTGTCACGGTGGGTATCAAGCGAACGCTGATTGGGGTGGAGAGTCCAGGATGACCACAGTGATACCCTATGCTGGGCGGCCCTCTCTTTACAAAGTACTTTTTTATTTTTTAAGATTTTATTTCTGTTTATATATCCATGAGAGACAGAGAGAGAGAGGCAGAGACACAGGCAGAGGGAGAAGCAGGCTCCATGCAGGGAGCCCGACGTGGGACTCGATCCCAGGACTCCAGGGTCACACCCTGGGCCGAAGGCAGGCGGCTTAACTGCTGAGCCCCCCGGGCGTCCCTACAAAGTACTTTTGTACCAGAGATGCTGATGGTTGTCTTTGTTGCCAGCCATTTGCTTTGGCTTCACACCATGTTCTTGCAGCACTTGCCCCCTGCCCTCCCTCAGGGTGTGGGCCTCCCCGTGCCTGCCCCCCCCTCCCCCAGATGATGGGATTAGGACGGGGCCTTCACCCAAGGAGAGCCAGCGGGTTCCCGTGTGCCCGCTCGGGCCTCCGTATTTCCAGGCCCCCCTCACTGGCGAGTGCCTGGGAAGTCCCGAGGGCTCCCCGGGCGGCCATCCGTCACCCCACGCCTGGAGAAGCACAGAAGGTTGTTTGGCAGAGCGGGGAGCCAGGGGCCACGGACGGGTGGACGTGGAGTGGGCGGTTACTACGACCGACCAGCGGTGGCCTTCTTGCTGGTTCAGGTTCCTCAGGTTTGGTAGCACTTTGTGCCCTCAAATTTCTTGAGATATCCGTCTCCTTCCAGCTAATTTCCGTGGGAGCTCGCGTGGGTGGAACCTTCCTACCCACAACCAAACCATGTCCGATTAAGACGACGTGACTTTTATTTCAACCGATCATCTCAGCAGGTCCCCCTGGCAGAGAGCGGAGTTGGAAGACCAGAGAGGTTCCCTGAGCTGTCCGGGGTCTCACAGCTGAGAAATAGGGGGATTGAAAGCAAAAGCGATCTCGGGGCTCCAGTGCCTCGACCCCCAGCCTGAGTCTGTAGTGCCAGGGGCGTGCCCCTCCTCTGGGTAGGAAATGGCCCCAGATGGCCCCTGAAGTCCTGCCTACTCCAGCTCTGCTGCGAGTCCATGACTCACTTCAGATTCTCTGGTTTTCTAAAAGCCTGTGAGTATGCGTCCCTCCAGCTTTGTAAACAGGCGGCTTCTCAGACCCTCACGTATGAGCCATTTTAGACGATGCCCGGCCGCTAGTGGGTGAGCCTGGTGTTGACATGAGTGAGTTTTCTAGTATCTTCTTCCGTTACGTGTTTACCTTGTGTTCATTTCTAGTCCTTGGGTAGGCAGACGGGCTGGTGGACTGGAAGTGTATTTTTAGTCTGACATTAAAAAATGTATCATAGACACCAACACAGGAAGCAGTTTTTAGGTGAGTCAGTGTATAAATAACCTCAAAGAGTTTTCATAAAGGGAAGGTAGACTTTTAATTCAACAGCCCGGCTCCTGAGGCCCTCTTCCCAGCTTCCTTTATTCATTCAGGGTCACTTATTGGGCTTCTACTATGTGCTGGCATTTTTTTTTACTTTAAGTCCTTACCCTTTACACTACAGTGTCAGAAAACTTCAATGGCCCTTCTTTGTTTACTTGTCTCTATCCAGCAAGACTGGGTTTTGAGAGCAGGGCCTGTATCTTGTTCTTCCTTTTGTCTCCGTACTTAGCATAGCCCCAGGCCGTATAAATACTCAAGGATGTACTCAAAATAATTAATTAGGAGCTCACGGTCTAGTCCAGCGAGAAACAAAAAATCATACCGATGTGTTCAGTGCTAAGTGCCCAGAGTATCGCATGAACAAAGAAGGGGGAAATGATTAACTTCTACTGAAAAGGCAAGTTTTCTTTTCTTTTTTTTTTTTTTTTTGGTTTTTAAAAAGTCTTATTTAAATTCGACTTTCCAACGTACAGTATAACACCCAGTGCTCATCTCATCGAGCGCCTTCTCTAATGCCGGTCGCCCAGTTGCCCCATCGCCCCCTCCCCACCCCCACCCCCCCACCGCCCCCAGCCCTTTGCTTTCCAGAGTCAGGAGTCTCTCATGGTTTGTCTTCCTCTCTCATTTTTCAGAAAAGGTTTTTTTTTTTTATTTTTTTAATTGAGTTTTGAAGGGTGGAATCTTCTAGGAGTTGTTGAGATTCATGACTGCCTCATATATGATGGCCAAGAAACAGCCCCAGAGCAGCTGTATTTTGTTCGGGGAAACCAGAGTGTTTGGGCTAAATTCTTGTCCTGGCACTTGTCGATTTCGTGACACCTTTGGTAAGTTCATGAACTTCCTTCATTTCTTCAGTATAAAATAGAGATAATTGTAGGGCCATCCTTTAGGATTGTTTTAAGGATGAAACTAGAATAGTATGTATGTGGCTTTTTCTTTTTTTTTTTTTTTTAATTTTTATTTATTTATGATAGTCACAGAGAGAGAGAGAGAGGCAGAGACACAGGCAGAGGGAGAAGCAGGCTCCATGCACCGGGAGCCTGATGTGGGATTCGATCCCGGGTCTCCAGGATCGCGCCCTGGGCCAAAGGCAAGCGCCAAACCACTGCGCCACCCAGGGATCCCATGTATGTGGCTTTTTCATAGAAAGTGCTGGTTTGTGGTAAATGCTCAATAAAGGTGAGTTGTTCCTGGACCTGGGCAGAGAGGAGGGGTGTGAGTTCTGGAGAGAATGCAGAAGCCTAGCAAGTCCAAGCGTGCAGAACAAGGACCTGCGGGGCCGCTGGCATCGGCCTTTCATTACTTCAGGACAGTGGTTCTTTTTTTTTTTTTTAAAGATTTTATTTATTTATTCATGAGAGACACACAGAGAGAGGCAGAGACACAGGCAGGGGGAGAAGCAGGCCCCATGCAGGGAGCCGGGTGCGGGACTCGATCCTGGGACTGTAGGATCACGGCCTGGGCTGAAGGCGGCGCTAACCGCGGAGCCACCCAGGCGACCCGAGGACGGTGGTTCTTAACTTGGATCAAGGACCTTGACCTTGGGGGGAAAATGTGGGTAGGTCCCATTCAGGTGTTTTGTGTTCATATTTCAGCTGAGTCCCCGAAGGTCATCTGTGGGACTCAGAGGTTCATGATTCTCGGGGTAAGGGCTCCAAGTTCGTGAGATAGGTTGACCCCGTGAGTTTCAAGTTACGTATCGGTCAGCACTTAGGCAGTCGGAGACACTGTAAGGTAGAAGATGCGGAGAATTCTCAGCTCCGCGGAGTATGCCCAGGAGGCAGGGGCTTAATTACGCGGGACTGTAAACACGTTAGCAGAAGATTAAAGGTCTTGGAATAGGATGAGAGCAGAAGTGTCTGGACACGACCTCTTGAAGCTCTGCAGGCTGAACGTGTGGCAGTGAAGTGACTTCTCCAGGGTCACGGGGTTTGCACGCGAGAAAGGGCCCAGGTCCCGGGTTTCCTGAGTGAAATGCTGTGAAAGATCCCGTGGTAGGAGGACAGTGAGCCCGCGTGTTAGGCTGCAGCAGAATTCCCTCTGGGCGAGGGAAGATAAGCTCCTGACACACCTGGGGGGCCTGGGGCCTCGCAGGATGGCCAGGCAAGGAAATCGGAGTCTGATCCTTAAAAGGAATTGGTCTGGCGGGTGGAGCGCTGAGGTGCGAAATGTGGAATTCAGGATGTGGGCCTCAGGGCCTGCTCCTTGGGTTGGGCCGGCACTGGCACCTCGCGGCGGGAAGGCTGCTGAGCCCCGAGTGGGAGAAGTGGGCCGCGGGGTCAGGGCTGCGGGGTTAGGCCGTGGGGCGCCTCGGGCGGCGGGGTCAGGCCGTGGGGGTCAGGGCCGCGGGGTCAGGGCCGCTGCAGGGTGGGGCGCCCCGGGCGGCGGTGGAACCCCAGGCCCCTCGGCCGCAGCCGCAGCCGCAGCTCGGTGGCCCGCATCCGGGGCTGCCAGTAATTGTGGGTTTAAGCCGCAGAGGAAAAAGATGAGAGAGGAGCAGGGCTGGTTTTTCCGCAATTAAACGTGGCCTCCCGGGCTTCCCTGGCGGCAGGGATCCGAGGGGTCAGGAACCGCCGGGCACATCCTCTCCCTCCGGCGCCCGCCTTCATCTGTGTCCGCTCCTCGCGCGGGGACGAAGAAAAGGTGCGTCGGAAATGAAAGGCCGCGCTAGCCCCCTGTCTCCTGCGGAACTTGCGGGAAACAAAGCTCTCCCGTGAACGCGGCGGAATCCCGCCTGGCAGCTGCCTTTCCTGCGGGCGGGGACCGGGACGGGGGCCCGTAGAGCAGGTGCCGTCCCGGGGCCGGGGTGGCTTTCAGCCCCCGACACGCTGCGCGCCCGCCGTCTGCGCGGTGGCCACTGTGCCCGCTGCTGAAGGCCGAGGCCGCCGCCGTGGCCCAGGGTGGGGGAGGCCGCCCGCGGCGGGGTCGGGAAGGCCCTGGCTAGTCCCCCGCAGAGCCCGAGCTGCACGCGGAGCCTCTGCCCCGAATGCCCGCTGCCGCCTCCCCAAGCATCCCCGTGCGAAGAGCACCGGTGCCACAGCGGCAGACGCGGCCCTGCCCGGACCTGGGGTGCAGCTCGACGGGACCTGGCTGCAGTGGCCCCAGGGCGGCCTGCCGGGCCCTGACCCCCCAGGGTCTGTCCCCCGCCGGGTCTGTCCCCCACCCAGGTCTGTACCCCCCCAGGTCTGTCCCCTCCCAGGTCTGTCCCCTCACAGGTCTGTCTCCCTCCAGGTCTGTCCCCCCCAGGTCTGTCTCCCCCCAGGGTCTGTTCCCCCCCAGGTCTGTCCCCTCCCAGGTCTGTCTCCCCCCAGGGTCTGTACCCTCCCAGGTCTGTCCCCTCCCAGGTCTGTCCCCCCCCAGGTCTGTCTCCCCCCAGGGTCTGTAACCCGCCCCCCCGTCTGTCTCCCCCCCAGGGTCTGTCCCCCCCCAGGTCTGTCCCCGAGGTCTGTCCCCTGAGGTCTGTCCCCCCCCAGGTCTGTCTCCCCCCAGGGTCTGTCCCCCGAGGTCTGTCCCCTGAGGTCTGTCCCCCCCAGGTCTGTCTCCCCCCAGGGTCTGTACCCCCCCTGAGGTCTGCCTCCCAGAGTCTGCCCCCCTTCTACCCCCCCATCTGCTTCCTGCCCACAGGCCTTCCCTTGCTTCTTGAAGCCCAAGGCTCGTTCTCTCCGTGGGTGGCTCAGAATGAGCAGAGAAACTCAGACATTGTCGGACCAGGAGAGGAAGAGAAATGGTCGCTCCGTGAGGCACCTGGCCTCGCCCTCCCCGTCCCGGCTTCCCTCCGGGGTCACGGGCAGCCCCGGGAAGGCGGCAGGCCTGGGCCGCGGTGGGGGAGGGCGAGGCCAGGTGCCCCACAGAGGGGGCCTCTTCCACGCAGTCCGGAGCCGGCGTCAGCTGAGCGCGTGCGGGGCCGGTGGTGCGGGAAGGAGTCCAGGGGCAGGCACCCAGGGCCGCCCGGCGGATCTGGCCAAAGCCTTGGCTGCTTTCATCAGGATTTGGGGAGGGCCGATGAAGGGCCACGGGGCCGCCCGCACCCCTGCAGCCCCTGAAGACCTGCCCGCTGGGTTTCCGTGCAGCCGGGACGGCCTGTGCGCCGTCGGTTGTCGGTTCCGCAGTCGTTTCGTTCAGTTACTGGGGTGGGCGGCCGGCGGCTGCGTCCGAACCTGCCGTGGGCTCGGGTTAGATGGAGTGTGAGTGAAGCCCTCCCCTGACTAGGGGGGGGGGTCTCGGCAGCTGTTCTGAAGGCGCTGGCATTGGGGCGTCCCGGGGGAGCAGCAGAGAAGCCTGGGCCTAGTCCTCCTTGGGCCGCAGGTTTCTTTTCTCTCCACATTTGTGTCGATCGTGGTCAAATAGGAAATCTCGGGGTCCCGGGGCCCCGGTCAGCAGGGAGCAGTGCGCTGCTGAAGACAGGGAGGGCGGCTGGCGATCGTTGCCAGGAGGGACAGGCCTCTTGCGCTTGCTGAGAACCGGGTGGGAGCCGCGGTGACCTCCAGCCGCTCACCCTGCCCGGTTCCTCTCTGCCTTTCACACCCCTGCCGGGTCTCTGCTCCGACATCTCTGTGAACAGGCCGGTCCCCCTGCCATCACCCCCCGCCCCCCCAGCGTTGCCCGTTCTCTGCACCCCTTCTCCCACCCTCCGCCACGTGGGAGCTGGTTTCTCCGACTATAGGCCGCTTTGACGCTTCCACGTCCGTCTGCCTGTGGTTCTTTCTCTTCGGTACCCAACGACCTTACTCCTGTGCGTCAGTTAGACGTCACCTCCGAGGGAGGCCCAGGGGTCCCCTCAAGGAGCCACTTTGGCCCCAGCCAGCGCTCGCCGTGGTAGTGCTGACCGTCCGCCTCAGGCTCTCCCGTAGAGCCAGCCCCCGTGGTTGTCCTGATTCGTGTTGACGCTTGCGTCCTGCTTCACCGTGGGCAGTTCAGGCCAAAGTGCCTCGTAGGTCCTTGTGATCCTCCACCATTGGTGAAAACTGGGAGGTGCTTAAAAGTACCTGGTGGAAGACAAAAGGCATCGGCCTGGACGGTGCATCCAGTATTAGAGGTTTCGGAGGCATCTCGACTGCGTCCTGGCAGCGCCGGCTCTTACGGGCTCCGGGATCCTCGGGCTTCCCTTCCCGCCTGGCCCGGGAGGCCTCAGTAGGTTACCAAGGACACGGCAGCTAGAGCTCGGCGCGGTCTCTCCTCTGGAGCTCTTGCAAGCAGCCCGTCTGTTCTCATCCTCCAGACTTGGGCAGGCGTGACGTATGCCTCCAAGGGCCACCCTTTAACTACTTTGCTTGATCCTTAAACCGAGAGACTCCTTTGATCCGTAGCCTCCGAGTCACACCTTGTTTCCTCCTTTGCCCTCACGAGCCCTCTCAAGCAGAGCATCAGTGCAGCCCCGTATTATAACTGAGGGGGAGGGGACAGCACCTCCCTCGGGATCACTTCCCTTAAAAGTCCCCCTTCCCAGTCCTGGGGAACAGGTGCGTTGTTCCTTGACGGGACCACTGGGCCAACCTCGAGGGCACCGCCTTCCTGAGGGGCGCGTGTGTGCGTGGGGCGGGGGGACCATAGCAGGCACCGGGGGAAGAGTGAATGCCGCCGAGACAGCGAACGGCAGACCACACGCGTGGGGTATACTGAAGAGCTCTGGGGTCGTGAGGTCCCCGGAGGATGAAGGATGATGGTAATTTGACAGTTCATGACCGTCCCATAAAGACGTGAGCGAGGATAGTTGTGAGCAAGACCGAGCAGTCCCCGGCTTCCGGGAGCCTCTCCGTGCACGGGGTGGTGGGTGGGGAAAGGCACGGTGAGGTGGTTGCACGGCTGGGGTCCTGGGGGTACGTGCGACAGAGCTGGGTGCGCCGGGTACCGAGGGGTAAGGGGGCGCTGGGGCGAGGCGCAGTGAGTGCGGGAGGCGGGAGTGGGCAGGGAACCCAGAGGTGAACGGGAGTCTGCCGCGAGGGGCTGCAGTGTTGTCTACGGCCACAGGAAAGGGAACCTTCAGTGATTCAGCCTAAGGAGACCCCTGCTTAAAGCTTGGGGTGCTAGCAGAGGCCCCGAGTGCAGCCAGCGCGGGGACCCCGAGTAGCAGCCCCGAGGACCGCCGTCCGCGTTTACTGAGTGTTTGCTGTCTGCCGGGGCTGTGCCGAGCACGTCCCAGGTCCCACGTTAGCTCGTTTAACCCTCACAACCGCAGGGCGTGGCCGTCGCCCGTCCCCATCCGTAGGTGGCAGAGGCACTTGCCCCCGCTGCGCACGCAGATGCGGCCCCGTGGGCTACCGGTGCCACCGCCTGAGCTCTCAGCGTGTCCCGAGGCCGCGGGTGGGGCGCCGAGCTACGCCCCAATGGAGAGGAACGCCGAAGGTAGGAACCCGGGGTGCCAACCGGGGCCCCATATTCGCCTTTTTCTTTTTCCCGTTGAAGGAGTTTCCGCGTTAAACATTCTGAGGAGGACCCGCGAGGGCACCGGCAGTGCCTTCCGAGTCCTCTCCTGGCAGCACGCAGAGGGACAGGAGCGGGGCCCGTGGCGGGCGGCTGAGGCCTGGAACGGAGGTGGTCGTGAGCAGGAGCGGGGTCCGCGGCTTCGGCCGCCGGCAGGCAGAGCCGTCGGTGGGGAGGGGGCAGGCAGCTGTGGGACCTGGCGGGGGGACCTGGACTTGGGAAGGGGGCCGGTGCCCCAGCGGCAGGTGAGACGCAGGTGAGACGGCCGGCGGCGGCCTGGCAGAGGCAGAGGCAGAGGCAGAGGGAGCCCCTGCCAGCCTGCTGAGCGGCGCCGCGGCTTCTCTATCCCGCGGGGCCGTGGGGCCGTTCGCGCGCAGAGCAGGGGACCTCCCCAGCGGCTTCCGGGAGGGACAGGAGCAGCGAGCGGCGGACTTCCCAGGACGGTCCCTTTGATTTCCCAGGATGTTCCCTTTGCGAGTGGCCCGGGGGGAGGGGGGGACAGACGCTCCCCTCACGCTGCCCGGCCGCTCCGAACCTGCCTCCTCACACCTGGAAAATCTTGCTCCCAGGTGCAGAGGCTTGATGCGATGGAGGAAAAGGAGGGAGGCGAGAGGCTGTGAACTAAACTGTTAGGCCGGTTTGCGAAATAATCGTCCTCATTCATTTTTATGACCGTGCACACCCAGGCCCCGAGGGCATCTTAGGAAAACAGCCAGGGCCAAATTTATAATGAGCCGAGCCCACTTTGGCCAGGCCTCACCGTGGATGTAGGACGGGCTTGGTTTTGTGATTTCCTTAATTGAGGGCGTCAAGAAAATACCAGCCGGGTCAGAGAGTTTTTGATGGGGGAGGAAGGAGCAAGGCTGGCGGGGGCCGGGAGGAGGCCGGTCTGTGCGGCCTCCCGAGGTTGCCCACACGGGCCTTGGTGACTGGCAGCTCCCTGTGGAATGTGCGAATGCCTGTGAGCGTCTGGAAATTAATTTTCTTCCCAGGGCCGGGGCCTAGGGAAACCCCGGGTTTCTCAGGGAACCTAAAAGCTTCTGACAACCATTAAAATAATTCTTTATTTACTCTTAATGCAGCTCGCCCTCCCCTTTCTCCCCTTTATTTCCAGTTAATAGGTCAACCCGACCGTCTTGAGCCTGGATGGAGGGGAAACTCGTATTTTCAAGTACTTAGGGTAGCGAATGGTCCCATCGGCCTTGGGAAGGAGGCCCAGCGATTTCCATGTCGCAGACAGGGAGGCTGGGGCTCATTCAGGGCCGCTCATCCAGAAAGTCGCAGACACACAGTCACAGAACATCTCTTGGCCTGCACACTGCTGCCTTGGCCGGCAAGCGCCAGTTTCAAGTCTAAGTGAGAAGCATCCTGATGAGCGCGCCGCGGCCCCATCTTTCTCTGCGTCGCCCCCCGGGGCCTGTTCTTACTGTGAAGCAGCTGCCCTAGATTCTTGGGGCGCTCAGGTTCCTCCCGTTGGGCCCCCCCACCTCTTCCGGCTGATGCAAAGCACTTGCCCTCCTCGTGGCTTTGTGCTGGCCGTGGGCAGAGTGGGCGGCTCCAGGGACGAGGTTCTGTGCTTCCCGACTGGTCGGAGCTGCGCAGGGGGAAGGTGCGCATCTTCCCGCCCGTCTGACCCTCCGCCCTCGCAGCGCAGAGTTCCTCCCGCCAGGGCTCTGCCTCGACCAGGGCGGCCGTCCTGGGTGCAGGACCCTAGTGCCTTTCCACACCTCCTTTCCCCGTGTTCCGAGCGGATTTTCCACCCAACTGAAGTGTGTCTCCAAAGCCGTTTGAGCAATGTGGGCCTTGGGTAGCGCACAGTAGAGCGAGCTGCTGGTCTGGGGCCATGAGGAGAGCGGCGTCCCGGGTCTCTGCACACCCTGCATCGATAACCTTAGGCCTCCACCCCATGGAACTGGTGGAACCAGTGTCCTCGTTTATAGGGTTGGGTCCTCCAGGTGCCAGAGGCGGCCTCGGCGTCCTGCCATTGTCCCAGGGCCTGCAAACTGGAGTCTTGGCTTTCATGAGGTCCCGGTGGGGGAGCCTGTAGCCCACGTGGTACCGGGGGCACAAAACCAGCATTTTATTGCGTGCAACACGGTCGTTAAAGCTGGACTTTCAGTCCACTCTCAGGCCAGACGGAAGATGACCCAGGCAGCTGACCTCACAGCTCGGGCTCCCCTGCCCCGTGTCCGAGGTCGGTGCCCTGGGTTGGGTCGGGGCGTCCCGGGGCCCGGGTGAGGCTCCCACTGCAGGGTTCCCTTCATGTAGAGTCCAGGCCGCAGGGGCTCGCGGGGACCCCAGGCTGTGACCCACGGGCCCAGGCCGTGACCTGGGGCCCAGATCGAGTCCTGCGTCGGGTCCCTGTGGGGCACCTGCTCCCCCTCTGCCTGCGTCTCTGCCTCTCTCCGCATCTCATGAGTGAATAAGTAAAATATTAAATAAACCGTGGGTCCCAGGTTAAGGGCCCCTCCTGCCGGCGTCCCGGCCAGTGGTGCTCCGAGCCCCGGGCTCCAAGGACTGATCCCCCCTCGCACAGCTTTCCAGGCCTGCGCTGAGCCCCGGGTCCGAAAGGCCCAGCCTGTGCGCCGGGCCGGGAAGGCCGCAGCCCGTGCCTGTAGCAGAGCGCGGAGGCCTGATGGAGCGGCGGGTGGGTGCGCCCAGCAGGAGGCCTGTTGAGCAGGGCGGCCCACGGCTCCTGTGCTTGGCCCTGGGTCCCTGCGCGGCCCGGCAACCTCCAGCCCAGGTGGGAGGATGTGCAGGGGCTGCAGGTGCACACTCTGGCCCAGTCACCTGTGACCAGCACCTCACCTGCCTCTCTGCACCAGCGCTGTGCTCAGGTCCCGAGTGCCCTGGACGGCCGGCGGACGGAGGGTTCACTCTTCCAGGAGGTCCCCTCCCTGTGGCTGTCGGGAGGTCCTGCCTCAGCTACTTCTCATTTTCTTAATTCTTTTTTTTTTTTTTAAGATTTTATTTGTTTATTCATGAGAGAGAGAGAGAAAGAGACAGAGACACAGGCAGAGGGAGAAGCAGGCTCCATGCAGGGAGCCCAACGCGGGACTCGATCCCAGGACCCTGGGGTCAGGCCCTGGGCTGAAGGCAGGTGCTCAACCACTGCACCACCCAGGCTGCCCATCTATTTCTCATATTTAAGCAAGTCGTTGCAGTCTCTGGTCTGCCCGTGCCATTACCATTATTTTGCCCTTGAGATTTAATATCCTTTGTTTCCTTTTACTGTTTTTTTTTTGTTGTTGTTGTTGTTTCTGTGCTGTTGCGGGAGGGAGAGGAAGAAAATGGGAATGGCCATTTCACCACGTCGGAGGACTGAAGTGGTCCCAATAAAGTAGCAGGGTGCAGGTGTTGACTGAGGGTTTCATCTGGATCCAGATGGCCTCAGATCTCGCCTTTCCTGCCTTTCTTGCATTCTTGTGCTCTCAGAGGACGCTGTCAAATTGGCTTTAAGGAAGTCACACTGGGCCAGTGGATAGAAAGCCCGAATTCTCCAGACAGCACCTGTGCTCCATTCCTCCTGTGACCCGTCAGGCGCTCGGGTGCGGAGCCTAGAGCTGAGCCCGTCTCCTAGCCCCAGTGGCGGCTGCCTCTCCATTTTGGAAATGTGACCTGTGCCTTTTTTTGCCCCATTAACACTCTTCTGTTCTTGAACTTGCTCAGCCCGGTAAAAAATAGACAAAATGGGTAGATGTGATTTTATTCGTCGAGTCTCCTTAACACCCAGCTACGGCCCTTACTAATACGGAAGTCCATGTGAACGTCCACTTCCCCAGTTACGTGCTCGTTATCGTGTTCTTGCCTGTGTAGAAGTCTTTGATTTTGGGGAAACCCTTCATCTTTCACATTAACTTTCCCCACAATTTGCAGAGGGGTTTTGAGCTTTTGAGAAGCAACAGGTCCCATATGGAGAGCTGCTTGGGGAGTAACCCGTAAGAAGGATGCCCCGAGACTAGAGAATGCTCAGGAGACAGCACGGAAGTTCTCTGTCATGTCTCTGGGGGGTGGTTGGAAAATTCTTGTCAGGAAGAAGCCCCAGGAGATGAAGCGTGGGTTCCAGGTACGTGGGCACTTTTGTGGAGGAAGGACCTCCTGTTCCGTGTGACCCCAAGGGGCAGACTTAGGACCAATGTTGCAAGTCCCAGGAGAGAAGTGTCGAGCACGAGTCCCCGGGTGCCCGTGTGAGCCGCTTCAGAGCGGGTGAGAGCCTGTCTCCGGAGGACTTGGGGGCACCGGCCTCCACCCTGGACGTTCACCCTGCGACTTTTTTAAGTTTTCAGATTTGGAGACTTGGATTTGGAGTTTGTTAGGAACTAGTGTGTTCTGTTTACCTTGTTGGGCTCCAGGGCAGAGCCTGTGAGAACCTTTGAGCTATTTCCCCATTACCTTCCCAGATACCGTTTCTGAATTGTGCCTCCTTTGTCTTGCAGGAGAAAACGCGGAAGTTTCCATGGATGTCTCCCTGGCTTACCGCGACGATATGTTTGCTGAGTGGACTGAGATGGCCCATGAGAGAGTGCCCCGGAAGCTCAAATGTACCTTCACATCCCCCAAGGTAGGACGCCTCGCCGTCTACATTGATGGGGTTTGTCTTTGGGTTCCAGGTACAAGAGAAGATTCACTTTACAGATCGTAGATACGTTCCTTATTCCTAGTGTGCATGACCGCAGAGGTCGGTTAGTCGTCATCTTTGTCTTAGTAGAGAAAAGGGCGATGCAGAGATGTTACGTCCCTGCACAGGGAGGAGGCCGAGAAGGATGCCGGTCTGAAGCGACGTAGTAGTTTCTCTGAACTACCTCCATAAAAACAAACTCTTGGTTCCTTGCGCCGAGAGCGTCTGAAGAACGTTGCTAAGTTATTTTGAGGCGCAAGGATCTGTTCGTATTGGATCAGTGCTCGTCTCTGCTTCCCTGTTTCGTAGGCATCCCTGTTGCCAGAGTTAATGTGCAGGTACAAAGACTGAAACTCCCAGCGAACACCGCACACGAGCAGAGGCCCTGAGGAAGGGAATCCAATTTCACTGGGGACCTGGGTCTTCCAACCCATTTTAAGGCTCTGTCTTCTCTGATTCTTCCAGGAGCTCTCATTCAGTCACCCAGCGGAAGGACGTTAGGGAAGGAGGTTACCCTCTTGGTTGAAAATAGTCAGAGGTCTTTAATTTCATGATTCAATGAAAATGCAGAGATTGACTCAGGGACCCTCAGAGGACAGTAAGATTTGACGGTACGAGGACCAGGTCACAGCTGGCCAGGGGCCGTTTTCACTGGCGGGGGCTGTCCTCCCGCACACGCTTTCCCGAGATCCCGACCCCCCGACCTGCACTTCCCACCCAGTCTTGAGAGTTTCTGTGAAGATGAAATGGAGCCGCCATCAGTGTTACTCCTATCCCTCAAGGGTGTTGACACGGGGCAGCGGCAGCCAGGGGACCTCTGACGTCCCTTCAGGTACAGGAATGGTCTCATTTTATGTGTGTGTGTGTGTGTGAGGTGCACCGAAGCACATTCTTGATCATGTCCCTTGTCACTTGGCATCTTCAGGTCAGTTCCTTTTTTTTTATTTTTTTTATTTTTATTATTTTTTTTGGTCAGTTCCTTTTTAAAGGATTTGGACTGCTTGGTAGTACCTACTCCACTGATGAATTTGGTTCCTCTTCTCTCCTAGCAGTGGCCTTTCCTGACCTCACCGTGGCCTATCCCTGCAGAACTGGGGTTCCCTGGGAGTGGCAGGATAATGTGCGGGTGAAAGTGAACGGTCGAGAGGAAGTGGAGGTAGCGGGAGAGAGGAGCATCTGACGTTTTCAGATCTCTATATGCAATAGGGGAAGTTAATTAAAACCTTTTCAACTGTCACTGCAAGCTGATTGTATCTTCCAGAGGTGAGATTGGTTGGATGCCTAACCTAAAGGATATGAAGCTCTGGCATATGGAATTTCATCCTCGGAAAGGGGGAAACTCATTTCTCACCTTACTTAAACACGTGGAGGGCGCCGAGCAGCAGAGCGAGGAGGAGGTCATTAAGAAGCCTGCAACTGCTTCTTAATGATGGCTGCTTAATTATCTTTAGGATGTGTTGATCCCTTTCAAGAAAGATATTAAACCTTGAAAAGTGTGAAGGAAATGAATCATCAAATCTCTGCTTTTTGATTGCACTGAAATTTAGTCTTGAGTCTGAAGATTAAATGAGAAATTGCTCTAAAGCTTTTTAGTCCCTGGTGGATTGTGAAGTCGAGAGGGAAAAAAAAAAAAGTCAAGTTGCCACCTGCTGTAATTTGTCCTAATTAGACAGGCTCATGCTGGAGTTGGGGGAGGGCTGAGGGGGGTGGGGGAAAGGGGGGGAGTGTCTTTCTTCTTAAATGCCCTAAATACTGGCAGAGGCTGAACCTCTGCATAGGAAGAGTCCCTGACAGGATTCAGCGGGTTTGTCCCTGAGACAGGTAGGTCGGGCCAGGGTCCCAGGAGCTGATGTATCTGATCTGCTGAGCTTCGGTAACGTCTCATGGAGTGGTAGTGTTACCCCGCCGTGAGGACCGAGCAGTGGGGGACGCCCCGGGGACCGTCCTGGGGAATTGGAAGGAACCCCAGGGATCGTGTTTTACGTGGAGGACAGAGGCTGAGTGAGGCAGGTGACCTTCACAGCTGCCCAGCCGGGGGCAGATCTAGGCCTCCCTCGGCACAGCATGTCTGAGGCGGCATCACTGTCTCCTCCCCGATGTACTTGAGGGTCCTCTTCGCCGTCAGAGCTGGAGGCTGGACGTGGAAGGCCCCTGTCCCCAAACCAATGTCGCTACG
The DNA here is from genome assembly GCF_018345385.1 of Vulpes lagopus. Lineage (NCBI taxonomy): Eukaryota > Metazoa > Chordata > Mammalia > Carnivora > Canidae > Vulpes > Vulpes lagopus. The sequence goes on along the minus strand of NC_054826.1, from coordinate 100,858,164 downwards.
ACTGTGGGACCTCGGGCGAGAAACGAATCAGTGGCATTAACACTCAGTTTTGGTTCCCTTCCCTCTCAAAACTCTCAATTTGTAGAAATAAAGCGAGACCCTCAATGGAAACACGTTAGAAAATCTTTTTCATGCTGTTTCCACGGAGGGTAATCCGCTTCCTCGGCGCAGCTTCATCTGGAGCCAAATCAGGGCCTCCAGTGTATTGTCAGTAGTGCCTGCAGGGCCCGGACCGGCCCGACTCAGAAGGACAAAGGCAGGAGCAGAGGGGAGGGAAGGAGTCTGTGTGGGAAGGTTCATCCAGGCTGCGGCTGAAGTTTGGGGAGAAGCAGGAAGCTCTCTACAGGAGGATTTTTTAAATCTCGCAAGCCAAGAGTCGTCAACTGCGACTGCTGAGAGCCCCTCGAACCTCCGACGACGAAGAACTATCGCGAGTGACTAGTAGTGGCTGCTGTGAGTGAGGAATGGGAGGGTGGATTGTGCACTCAGCTGTTGGTCTGCTGAAATTCTGTGTGTTGCCCTCCAAGCTCTGAGCGTCCAGTAAAGAATCCCCCAAGATCCTAAAAGGAGCAGAGGCCCTTCTACGCACGTTGGGCTGCAGGCTCCTCGTACCTTCCTCTGGTTTCTCCCTGGACTTTTTACTCCTGAGACTGAAAAATATTTGTGTGGGTCATGAGATTATAGGTTCAGGAACAACAAATCACACTTGCTCAAGAGCCGCATGCCAGCAAGCACTGATGCTGGCACAGGAACCCTCCGCTGATGGCAGACACTTCACTCTTCCCAAGGGGAGTCCCTGGCTGCTAAAGCTCCTGCCTCCTCACTCCCACATGTACCCCCACCCCCAGCTCCTTGGCCGGGGCACACGGCCCAGGGTCCTGGGTGAGTCAGAGCGGAATTTAGTTTTCAAAAGCAACCTGTACCCCCCACACACACACTCTTTAATAACCATGCTCTGGGCAGTAGCTCTTCAATCATTGGCAGGAAATCTAAGACTTTTTCTCAGAATTGGGCTAAATTTGGTTTAATTAAAATCTCTGGGCAGCCTGGGTGGCTCAGCGGTTTAGCACCTGCCTTCATCAGGGCGTGACCCTGGAGACCCCGAATCAAGTCCCAGGTCGGGCTCCCTGCATGGAGCCTGCTTCTCCCTCCGCCTGTGCCTCTGCCTCTGCCTCTCTCTCTGTCTCCTCTTTGTGTATTCTCATGAATAAATAATAAAATCTTTAAAAAATAAAATAAAATCTCTGCTCCCTCCTGCCATCTTACCTTTTGGGCAGAAAACCCCAAGTGTGCGTCTCTAGCAGACTAACCCCATTATTACCTTTTGCCCTTTCGGTCTTCCCCAGATTCTAAGTGCTCCCTGACTGACTGTTTTTTCTGTGAAATCCGTAAAAAGAGGATCGTTTCGCCTTCTTGTAGCTTCTCCTTCAGGCCCAAACCGTGAAAATAATTAGCCGTCATCGAAAAGTGTGATGAACACCAGCAGCGGCTTCTCCCTGAATGTCTTAGAAGCTGACTGGTCTACGCAGCCGCGAGGTCTCCAGTGATGCGTTGTGCGTAGAAGGCCCTTGCGGTCCTCGTAGACCAGCTTAGTCTGATGCGAGGACTGTGAGGACTGGAGAACCGCGGAAGTGTTAAGAGATAGAGGAGAGTCGCTTTTTATCTAAAACTTCTGGTTCTACTTCAAATGTGGCTGGGTTTTGGGGGGCGGGGGCAGGAGCAGCCGGTGGACGCCGAGCCTCCAGCGTGCCCTGTCCCCTGGAGCTCTGCGGTGCACCGTTAAGCATCAGCTCGTGAGGACGGGTGACGCGAGGCCAAGGCCAGAGCGATCCCCCGTAGCCTGTGGAAATCGTGACTGTGCCTCAAACCCCCTGCTCTCTTGCAGACCCCAGAGTACGAGGGCCGTTACTACGAATGCGATGTCCTTCCTTTCATGGAAATTGGGTCCGTAGCTCACAAGTACTATCTTCTGAACATCCGGCTGCCTGTGAACGAGAAGAAGAAAATCAACGTTGGGATCGGGGAGATAAAGGATATTCAGTTGGTGGTGAGTGAATCTCATGGACCCAAGCGGCATGTGGCACTGGGACGCTGGCTCAGGACACGGGGCTGTGAGCAAGGATATCAGAAGGGGGTCCGGGTCACCCTTGGCACCTCCGTGTGTCAGCTGCTCCACCTGAGAAATAGGAATAACATCCCCACGATGACTGGGGGCTTACATGTACACGAGAGACTGCAGACGTGGAAAGCAGTTCAGTTACGTGCCCGTTGAAGATCTTATCGTAATGGTCACAGTGACATCATAACACCAGGATGAACCTTTTTTTTTTTTTTTAACATGTCTCACCTCACAAGCACAAGTGTTAAAGCAGTCGTTTTAGGTTTTTTCGATTTTGTTTAACATGGAAAAAAAAGTAGAACATGAAGCGAAAGGCATTTTATAAATCTGAAAAAAGTGATATGAAATATGTATTTATTGTAGAAAATTAGGAAGTACAGGCATGTAGAAAAACATAAAAATTTAAAAAAAAGAACATAAAAATTAAAAAAAAAAACATAAAAATTACCTGTAATACGTAGAGAAAGAATCATTGTTGAGGTTTTGATGTCTCTCCTTATAGATCTTTTTCCTGCATAGATAGATGGGAGCATATGGTTTTTTTACCAAACCCCCCCCCCCCAAAAAAAATCACACTCAACTGATTTGTTCCTTGCTTTTTTTCATTTAATAGTATATTGAGAATATAATATACTTGGCAGTGCTGCCTAGCGTTCCACTGAATAGATTTGCCTTAATGCATTTTACCAATCCCAACATTTTGGGCATCTTAAAATATCTCAACTTTTCAATTAAAAAACCTTAGGGGGAAAAAAAAAACTTAGGAAAAATCTTTGATCATGTTTGTAAGGATTCCTGTTGTATAGACTGGGTCCATTTTGTTTTGTCTTGTTTTGTTTTTTGCCTTTTAGTTAGATTTCTGCCTGAGGGAGGGGCTTGGGAGAACGTGAAGAGGGTCCATGCCTGAGTGCTAAAGCTCTGGATTGAAAGTTCAGCAGAAAATAGCTCCTCTCGCGTCTCCCCAAGATGCATTTGCTGGTAGAAAGCGGCACTAAGATATACTCACCTTCAAAATTATGGTTGGTCTCTGTCCAGGGGATCCACCAGAATGGAGGCTTCACCAAGGTGTGGTTTGCCATGAAGACCTTCCTCACGCCCAGCATCTTCATCATCATGGTGTGGTACTGGAGGAGGATCACTATGATGTCCCGACCGCCCGTGCTTCTGGAGAAGTAAGAGCTGGTTTCAGAGCCCTCGTAAGGCTCCGGGCTCCCCGGGTCGGCCCGCCGTGGGCCTGGTTCCCTGGGGTCTGCCTCCAGTGGTCCGTGTGTTGCTCGGGCTGGTGATTGGACCCGGTCATCCCGGACTCTTCTTACTCCTTCAGGTTTCACGTGCAAATCACCGTTAAACCCTGGGGACCGTACACCTCCTGTTTCTGGCTCTCGGTTCTCTCTTTGCTTGTCATTCCCGTGGTCTGAGTCATAACTGTCTCTGTCACAGAGACGGGACACACGCTCTTGCGCCTGAGTCCGACCCCCTCATCCCCGGGAGGACAATACTCTCGTCCACACATTCCCTTTCTGTCCCACGTTCCCGATTTCTCCTTTCTGCCGGGTTATTCTCATCACCCTACAAACGTGCTGTATCCTTCGCTTTCTTGGACAAGACTCTGACCTTTCCTACTCCCCCCGGAAGCCACCGCACCATTTTTCTGCTCCTCTTTACACCAACCCTCCTAAAAAGAGCCTCGTCTGCCCTCTTCTCCGCCGGCCCTCTCTTGAGCCCGCCCCACCCCTCACTGAGCCTGCTCTTGGCAGGGTCATCCGTGACCTTCACGCTCCTAATCCGATGGTCACGGCTCAGCTCTCACTTCTCTAGACTTGGCACCAGCATTCAGCGTCTTCGGTCACTTCCTTGTTGTGCACGGAGCCTCCTCCGCCTTCTCACGGTTCTCCTCCTCCTCCGCTGGCCGTCATGGTCTCCGGAGCCGTGTCCAGCCGGCTTCCCGCCCTCCTGAACTTTGGAGCCAGGGCTCCGTCTTCGACGTCTTCTCTTTATTAGCTCTGCTTGTTCCTGGAGTGGTGTCTAGCCTCATGGTCTTGAAAATCATCTAGTGTCGATGACTCTTCATTCTTGTCCTTACCCTCGGCCTCTCAGCCCTAAACCCAAATATTCCAGCTGTTAATTCAATGTCTTCACTTTCCGAAAATGTAACACATGCAAGGACAGTGTTCTGTGCCCTCCTGCTTCTAACTGGCTCCTCTCCCCGGCAGCCCCGTCCAATGGGGATGGAAATGGCAGCTCCAGCCTCTCAGCTGCTCGGGTTAGGGAGTGGGAGTTCATCTTTGCTTCCCGGGTTTCTCCCCAGCCCTCATCCAGCCCAGCAGGACGTCTCACCGTATCCATCGCTGCCCCCTCATCTATCACCCCATCACCTCTCAGTCCGCACCTGGGCTGTTGCACGCGCCTCTCCACTGTTGCTGCTTCCACTGTTTTCCTTCCTGTGGTCTGTTGTCACAGCAGCCAGTGTTCCCTTTCTGGTGTAAATCAGATCTTGTCACTCCTCTACTCAGAGCTCCCTGTTGGCTTCTTACTTCCTTTGCTCTGACCTCTAAAGCCCTTGATGACCTGGACCCTTGCTACCCCTGATTTTGTTTGCTGTCCTCTGTGCCAGCTTGATGATGCTCATACACGTCTGACATGCTCCCACCTCGGGGCCTTTGCACTTGCTGCTCTCTTCACCTGAATGCTCTTTCCAGCTACCTCCGTGGCTCAGTGTCCTTCAGGCCAGCCGTAATGTCTTTTATTTTTAGCCTTTATCTTATCCGCCTCCTATAATACCCTTTGTCTCTCCATTCTCTTACCTGGCTTTATTTTTCTCCATTACATTCCTAGTTCATAAGTTACCGTTCGTTCCTCTCAGACCCCTGTCTCCCCTCTTGAATGCAAGCATCATTAGACCAGGATCCTGCCTGCTTTGTTTACTGCCATGTCCCCAGCGCCTAGAATAGTGACTGGCACATAGTAGGAGCTCAAGAAGTATGGGTTTATTTAATGAACGAATGACGTCACCCCGTTGTTTAAACTTCTTACTGGAGCCTCCGTTTTTTCAAGCTGAATTTCAGATTCTCTAATGGGGCGGGCACGTTTCTTCATGAGCTCAGCCTTTTTCTACTTCTCTGGTGCTGTGTCCCGTCATTTCCTCGATGTCCGGCTTGCAGCTGCCCAGATGATTGAGGCTGTCCAGGCTTCTGGGCCTCATGCAGGCTCTCCCCTGCTTGGAAGGCCCTTCCACGTCCCCGGTCTCGACCCACGAGGCCTCCCAGTCTCCGTGTCTGTCAGGGGTAGAAGTCCCCGTGGCAGCCTGTGCGCGCTTCGCCAGTATCTCCGGTCACTCTTTACGTGGCTCAGCTGCCGCCGAGTCTTCTCCATGGGTTGAGGAGCCCTACGTCGCCCAGTTATCAGAGGCCCCCCGCAAATGCCCAGCCTGAGATCCCTGCGTGATCAGCACTTGCATATTCCGTAGGTGTGATTGAAAGTAGGGATGAGCCCCTTAAACAATGAACGATGTTTGATAGAGCGGTGGCAGTTAGTCGTGCAACACGGGGAAAAGCAAGCACAAAAGTAAGCAAGCTGCTAAAAGAAGTTGTATTTCTTGCTGTTGGGGGAATTTATTACTGAAACCAATGTGGTCGCCTAGTTCATGATTGCTGAGGATATTGTCGTCATCGTGGATGTTGTGAATGATCAGGCTAATGATTATCTGAAGACGTAAAAGAGCATAATTATGTCCAGTGAGGTCTGTTTAAGGAGGCAGAGGAGGGGACGCCTGGGCGGCTCAGCGGTTGAGCATCTGCCTTCAGCCCAGGGCGTGATCCCGGGGTCCCGGGACCGAGTCCTGCATCGAGCTCCCTGCACGGGGCCTGCTTCTCCCTCTGCCTGTGTCTCTGCCCCTCTCTGTGTGTCTCATGAATAAATAAAATATTTTTTAAAAAAAGAAAAATGAAGGCAGAGGAGGGGACAGCACCACAGAACTCCTGATCTGACGTGGGCCCAGAGTGCAGCGCAGGGCACAAGGAGGTGAGCCTCAGTTGTACGGGAGGGTTAGTGTCACACGCCTTCATTCCGCAGGGGAGTGAACAACGTGGGGCACATGGCCTCAGTGTAGAAACTGACGGTGAGAGCTGAGGACGCCGTCACGTGGCTGTGGTTTCAATATGTACCGTCCTAATTCTCAAGCAACTGGGTTGGGAGTTTCTGTTTTTTTGTTTTGAAAATCTGCCTTGGGGATGAATAAAATGGCTTTCCTGGTATCTTCTCATGATCAGAGTCATCTTTGCTCTTGGGATTTCCATGACTTTTATCAACATCCCCGTGGAATGGTTTTCCATTGGATTCGACTGGACCTGGATGCTGCTGTTCGGCGACATCCGACAGGGCATCTTCTACGCGATGCTCCTGTCCTTCTGGATCATCTTCTGTGGAGAGCATATGATGGTAAGAGCTCCCGAGGATGGAAGGGCAGGCCGCGGGCCGGTGAGCTAGTGGCTGCAGAACTGAGCCGTGGAGTCGGGACAGCGGTTCACACTCTGCCTCCACTGCTTGTGACGAGGCAGGTGGCCTTAGGCGAGTGACTGTGGCTCAGAGTCTCAGGTTCCTCGTCTGTAAAATGGATTTTAAAGGCCTGGCATAGAGCTTTCCTGAGATTCAAGCGAGACAACGTGAGTATTTCACAGAAAGTCCACACACTTCTGCTTTGGCTTCAGCTCTGCTCATCCCAGGACCAAGGTAACCCCCGGAGCATGTGGGCCTGACTCTTTCCAGCTGGCGGTGTGTCCAGGCGGCCCAGTAACCCCTGTGACCCTGACATACGGACCTCCCTGGGCTCCGCCTGCACAGGCATCACATCCTATTTCAGGAGGCACTGAAGGTACCGTGGATAAAAATAAGAGCGGTGCCGTCATCACGTTGTGGCTGCGGCGATCGCTGCCAGCTGGAGCGGGGCCTCCCGTCAGGCAGCGGCCTCCTGGCAGTGCACTGCTCTTGAATTCCATCGGGGTGGGTCATCGCGTCTGAAGTCTCGCAGCCCTTCTGGGGGAGCCGTGAGGGGAGACAGCTTGGCTGAGAGCTGGGGCAGCCGGGGTGGGCGTAGGGCTGCTCCTGCAGTGATGCACCCAGAGCCCCCTGCGGCAGAGGTGGGGGCCCCGGGCCTCGGGCCCAGCAGCAGCACAGCAGCCGGGTGGGCGGCCCGGGGGGACTTGTGTGCACCGTCCCACCCGGGCTCCAGCCTGGATGCTGACATTTGTCTTCTGCCTTTCCCCGTTTCCTCGCTCTACATTCCTTCGTCTTCTGTTTCTTAGCGTCTTTGTGTATCAGAGGAACCACGCTTGTTTGCAGTGGAGATGTGGGGAACATATGTGTAGTTTCCTAACCATGAAACACATTGAGGTATCTTTTGACATATTTTAATGCCTCCGAGTCTTTATTTTGTCCTCTAGGCATCGGCGGCCTGAACAAACACAAGTGATGATTCACATAAGAATTTAGTTCTGGGGAAAAAATAAATAAATAAATAAATAATAAAATAAAAAATTAAAAAATTAAAAACAAAAAATATAAATAAATGGAAGAAAGAAAAAGAAAGAAAGAAAGAAAGAAAGAAAGAAAGAAAGAAAGAAAGAAAAAGAAAGAAAGAAAGAAAGAAAAAGAAAGAAAGGAAAGAAAGAAAGAAGAAAGAAAGAAAGAAAGAAAGAAAGAAAGAAAGAAAGAAAGAAAGAAAGGAAAGAAAGAAAAGAAAGAAAAGAAAAGAAAAAAGAATTTAGTTCTGGGGACGCCTGGGTGGCTCCAGGGTGGAGCTCCTGCTTTTGGCCCAGGGCATGACCCCCGTGTCCCGGGATCGAGTCCCATATCTGGGCTCTCTCCATGGAGTCTGCTCCTCCCTCTGCCTGTGTCTCTGCCTCTCTCTGTCTCTCATGAATAAATAAAATCTTTAAAAAAAGAAAAAGAATTTAGTTCTGGGGGCACCTGGGTGGCTCAGTGGTTAAGCATCTGCCTTTGGCTCAGGTCATGATCCCAGGGTTGTGGGGTCAAGCCCATGTCAGGCTCCCTACCCGGTGGGGAGCCTGGTCATTCGGCCTCTCCCCTCAACACCCCCCACTCATGCTTGCATGCGCACTCTCTTTGAAATAAATAAATAAAATCTTTAAAGAAAAACAAAGAATTTAATTTGAATGCGTGATCTTGCACAGAGCTTGGGCTGCTAAGGGTGCAAGGCCCTTTGTGTCCGGGGCATCCTGTGCTCACCCTGTGGATGGGCCGAGACATCCTCCGTCCTTTGGGACGGGGGTTTTGGACTTGCTCTTGGCCGTGTGCTTGGTATGAGCAGGTGGTCCGCAGGGGCTGTGGGAGGGCCCGACGGACCCGGAACGGCTTCGCTGTCTCTTCCCTCATTTTCCATGTTGCTCTGCCTCAGGATCAGCATGAGCGGAATCACATAGCCGGGTACTGGAAGCAGGTGGGACCCATTGCCGTCGGCTCTTTCTGCCTCTTCATATTTGACATGTGTGAGAGGTGAGCAGGTGCCGGGGGCCTGGGCTCAGTGTGCACCCCGGGTCCACCGCGGCTCTGGGAGGAGCATCCTAAAGGTGGGAGGCTGGCGGGAGCCTGTGGGGTCCGGGCATCGGCCCCGCTGCTCCTGAGCCCCAGGCTCGGTACGGCCGAGCTTAGACATGGGCCGGCCGGGCGGAGGCGCCGAGGGGGTGGACGGGGCGGCTCCCCTTTGCCCGTGGGCTAATGCTCCTTCCCGTCTCCTTCTCTTCGCAGGGGGGTACAGCTCACGAACCCCTTCTACAGCATCTGGACGACAGATGTGGGAACGGAGCTGGCCGTATCCTTCCGTGACGGCTGCAGGGCTTCCTTCTTGCCGCAGCTGCCTGGTGCCCCAGGACCACTTGTGGGTCCTGCTGACGTCCGTGCGCCCAGCCGCAGCTCTGATCCTCACCAGTGATAATGGCACAGTTAGGGCCAATCATCCGAAGAACGAATGCTCGCTTTTAAGCCGGGCCAGAGCGGGCGAGCGCGGAGGGCGCGGCGTGTCCTCGGGCAGGACGGCGGCTGCCGGCCTTGCTGGCCTCGCGGTGACCTGCCGGCCGCCTGTTGGCCGCACGCTCGGGCGTGCCTGGCTCGTCCCCGGAGCCGCGGAGCCCCCCGGGCCCTGTGGGCAGCCCGTTTCCGAGGTCGGGCGTGAGCGAGACTCCTTCCTCGCGTGCTCCTGGCCGAGCGCAGGGGTGAGGCCAGGGCGCGGTGGGGCTGGCGCGGCCCTGGGTAAGCCGCGAGCAGCATCTGCGCGGGCCGACGCCAGGCCGCCTGTCCCCCGGGAGGCTGGATCCGATGTTCTGTGTCCCTGAGTGAGGTGTCCGTGCTTGGGGTGCTTGGGGCGGACGGCGGCAGTCCTGGTCCCGGGCAGTCCCTCCCCGCGGGCCGTGCGCCTGTCTGGCCGTGCAGCCTGTGCGGGCGCCGTGGTGTCGCAGGCCCGGGGGAGCAGGAGCAGGAGCAGGCCGATGCGTCGTGGCCTCGCCTGACGACAAGTCCAGGCCCCCCCCCCCCCCCCCGCGACTGTGGCGTCCCTGCGCGGGGTGGACTTCCCTCGTGCTGTCCTCCGCCCGTCCGTTGCGCAGGAGCCGTGAAGTCCCAGGAGGCAAATAAAGTGTCCCCGGAGTGATAGGCGACGTGCCCTTCCTTCGGGCCGGCCGGCGTGAGGAGAGGAGCCGCGGCCCGCAGGCCACCTAGGGAGCCGCGCCCTGAGCTCACGCTTGCTCGTGATTTGGACTAGGCGGCTCGCGGTGGGCGATCGCGGAAAGGACTTGGGTCAGGCTCAGCGTGCCCTGGGTCTGCGTGGTCCTCGCGTGGAGCTTTCTAGGCGGCTCCTGCCCCCACCCCCGGGCCCTGCTCTCCGTTCAGGCCACGGGCTGCCCTGGTGCTGACCGAGAAGGGCAAGCCCAGCCCCACCCCGGCCCAGCGTCCCCTGCTGCTCCCACCCCCGGCGTCACCTCCCGATGCCGCGGCGGCTCCGGGGCCTTATAAACGTCCAAGGGGGAGCCCAGCGGTCCTCAAGCACGACCATGCTCGGCTTCCTTGCCCTTGGAAGGCCCTGGAACCTGGGCCGTGCGCTGACCCGTCTGCTGACTTGGAGGCAGCGTCGGTCCTACGCGAGCCGCCACTGGCATCCAGCACCCAGGGGTCTGGCGCTTCCCCGACGTGCGTACAGGTCTCCTGGGGATCTTGCTGAGAGGTGGGTGCTGACTTGGGGTGGCCCCTGGGTCTGCATTTCTCATAAGGGGGCTCCCTTCCTTCCGCTTCTTCCTGGCCTCAGAGAGCGACGTGGAGCGTCCCTCTGTTGGGCTTCAGTGTCAGGAAGGCCCTGCCTCTGGCGCTGGAAGGTAGGTAGGTGCCAGTGTCGGTCCCCCCAAAAGCTGCCGAACCGTTGGGAGTCGAAGGGCGCCGCAGCCGCGGAGCCGAGAGGCGCGTGTGCCGACCGTGAGCCTGCACTTTCCTTTACTGGGCGCCTCAGATGGCCTTCATCATCGTGGCCGGCATCTGCCTGTGCCTCTACTTCCTGTTCCTGTGCTTCATGGTGTTCCAGGTGTTCCGCAACATCAGCGGGAAGCAGTCCAGCCTGCCTGCCATGAGCAAAGTCCGGCGGCTGCACTACGAGGTGAGCAAGCCCCCAGGCTGCGCGGGGCGGGGGGGGGGCCCAGTCTCCCCGCTGGTGTCGACCACAGCACGCACCTGCACCAGGCGGTCCGCACCCTGCGTCGCTGCACACGAGAGGCGCTCCCGTCCCGTAGGACGACCTCTGGGCCAAGTAAGAGGCCAGCCCCTGTGGATGTTTTCTGAGGTTTACAGTCTCTCTGTCCTCAGAAGGGGGGAGCTTGCTGGACAGGTTCTGCAGCTTTGGGGTGGAATGTGGTTGACACCAGAAGGGAAGCTGGGCGGGGGAAGGGTCAGGGCCTGGCTCAGGGAGGCTTTAGGCAAGGTTCCCTTGCTGAGAATCGCCTGGAGCCCGGGCTGCAGCCCAGGTGATCTGATTTTCAGACTCTAAGAGGCCACATTTCCCCTAAAATATCCAGCAGGTGATCAGATAAAATTCAGTAATCTCCTTTTTTTAGATTATGTGCCTCATGCAAGGGAAAGCGCTCAACATCCTCCGACCTCATGCAGGCAACACAGTCTTAATTTTTCAAGGATCCCTTGGACTCAGCCTAAGTGGCTGTCCTTGGAGACGTGGGCCTAATTCCTCTGCAGCACCCTGGGGTTTTTTATATGCGGCGGATCTGCAGCTGTGAGCCCCTGAATAAGACGTGTCTGTCCCTGCAACACAGGTTGCCTTAAATCCTGCTCTCGGGAAACCCTGGGCGCCTGCCGAAGCTTTGCTGTCTCCAGAGCTGGAGTGACACACGAGAAAACTCCACCAGATCCACTTCATGTTGATTAATATGCACATTTCTTTTTGTTCACTGGAGCAGAATTTTATTACAACCACAGAAAACTTGGATTTGGTGACTTTGAACCCTTGCAGAGAAGCATAACCAGCTTAGCAGGGAAATTAGCAGCCTCACGACGTGCCGTGAATGTAATTTCCCAGGCTCTGATATCCGTGTTCTGTGGGAGATAAGAGCCCGGGAGATGCTTGGCCGGTGAAGGTTTCAGCCGCCCTCACCTCTGCAGGGGAAATGTCTACTCCGTGCAGTTATTTTACTAGTCGCTCTGAGGGGTTTTGTTTTATGGATTTCTTTAAAATTAGATTTTTTTTATAGAGATTTTTATATCAAGAAAAGGGTCCGTGCCGGTCTAGCCACGGGAGGGTCGACTAAACTCTGTCTCCTTCCCAACAGGGGCTGATTTTCAGGTTCAAGTTCCTCATGCTGATCACCTTGGCCTGTGCTGCTATGACCGTCATCTTCTTCATCGTTAGTCAGGTGAGTGGACCCTGCAGGGTCGCGGTGGGATGTCCCTGGAGCCGTGCCTCGGCTCTGCACAGAAGGTTCCAGAAGGCCGCTCAGGGCGCTCCAAGGCCCCGGCCTGTGTGCTCCTGGGAGGAGCAGGAAGTCGCTGCGTAAACGACAAGCCTGCAGCCGGATCGCAGGGCACTTCCCTGGTTCACTGAAGAAAACACACTTTTCAGGCCCTAACGCGGAACCCTAACAAGCCCGTTAGCTTGACTTGATCCTCATCCGCCTTCACGGAGATCCCTTGACAGCCCGTCGGCCATTCTCGGTAATAATTCTGTTTCCACTGAAGTAGGATTCAGAGGTCCCCTTGCTGGGATCTTACCTTTCCGCTGGTGATTGCCCACACTCAAGATTTGGCTTCTCCCTGAAAACCTTAATAGTGATAATAATTCAAAAACGTCGGTGACTGGTTTTAGGAAGCGGAAAGCCCCGCGTAGATCCGACGTACGGCCTGTCGTTCACTTGAGCTTCACAAAAATCCCGCGGGTTCGGCAGGGCGGTGGGGGCGGGCACCCCATTGCTAGGATACGAGATCTAAAGGTCTGAGAGGCATTTCCCGTTTCTGCTGTTTCCCAGCTTGGGGGTTGGGGGCGAACACCTTGCTTACCGGCCCCGAGGTGGGCGCTTCTCCCCCGTGTCGTGGACGTGCTAATGGCACCGCTGCAAGAGGCGGGCGTGAGGGCCCGGGAAGCGAGGCCTGCAGAGCGGTTGCTGCAGGGCGTGTGGCACGCGGTGAGCAAGGGTGAGCGTCGTGCCAAAGAACACCGAGTAGGCCGGGGCCAGACCCGGAACCTCGCCTCCTCCTGGGGGGACGCCCAGCACGGGGCTGTCTCCCCGTGGGGCTCGTTTCCTCCTAGGGGAGGGCTCCCGTGCTTCCCTTGTGCGGCACACGCCTCGGGCCTGCAGCACTTGGGGTTTCAAAGATACGAGCGGTTGTACGTGTTACAGACGCCACGGGTCTGTGTTGTGGCTGACACGGAAGCGTCGTGGCTTCTGCTGGAGACAGAATCACAGGTGGTGCCGGGGGGGTACAAGCAGCAGTTTGTCTTCTCCGTTTGTAACTGAAACAACTTGAGTTCGAGGCTGGTGACGGTCAAGCTTCGGCTCTCCTCACTCGGCTCGCGGACCCCGTGAATGGGACGCGCGGCCACCCGAGGGCGCCCCGAGCCACGCGAGGAGCCCCCGGGCCTGTGAGTGTCGGGGTTGGAGGCTGAAACGAGCGTGGGGAAAAAGGATCCCTAATCATCGTGTCCTCGTGGGTTCCGCTCATCCCGTGTCTGCCGGGGCCTCACCGGGGCTGTGCTTGCATCAGGCCCTTTATAGAGCCCTGGAGACGCCCCCACTGCGAGTGCAGCAAAGTATCCTGGCTCTGGGTGAGCCCTGCTCACCCGGCTGAGGCTCCAGCAAGGGCGTCTGAGGCCTGACGTGTCCTGGGGCTGATCCTCCCGTGACCAGCGTGTCCGGCCCTCCGATGCTTGGGAGAGCGCGGTGGCGCCAACAGGGCCGGGTGGGGCGTGAGGGACCGCGGGGCGCCGGGCTCGGGCGCACAAGCTTCAGGAAGGCTGGGCTCAGGGCGGAGAGGTGACCCCAAGGCGCGTTCTCGGGGCGGGAACAAAGGGCACTTTGGGTCCCAGCACACGTGTCCGTCCCCTGAGCCAAAGCCACGCTCCCACGGCCCCGCAGCACCCCCGCCCCCTGACGGCTGGCCGAGGAGGCCACGCGTGCCCGACGTAGCCGTGCTCGTGTTAAGTAACTGGTGCACCATTTGGAAGCCGGGGACGCCAGTTCTTCCAAGGAGCAGAGTCGGTGGCTTTTCTTGGGGGGAAAGGATTAATATCGCATTGTCCCAGTATTTTCTATCAGGGCTCCAGCCCGTGGCTGGCTTTTTATATCCGCCGCGACAGTCGGCCCGAAGTGGATTTCGGCTCCAAGGGGGTAGCAGCGAGCTCTTTCGGATTCCATTAGGTCCTCACATTCCTCCTGCTGGGCTATTTTTTTAAGGTTTATTTATAGATATCTAAGACGTTTTCAGGCATAAGTCTCAATGTCCCGGGTACTGTACTAATATAGTCATCAGAGGGTTTATTTTTTTAATGTCATTTTGGAATGTCTCAGCAATGAGCTCACCTGAAAGAAAACCCATTGGGTAACTTTTTGAAATAGATCCCAGCCTTAGGTAAAAGGGCTGTATGAAAACTCCCATTATACTCGCGGGCTTGCTGAGAGAGCTTGCATTTAAGCCCCATGAAATATAATGCGAGGGGATCTCGCCAGGATATTGAAGCTCCGAGGCCGGGAATGCAGGACCCGCAGGACGCTGTGGGGTGCGGCGACCTTGAGGCTTTGTAGCTGGCCCTGAGGGGCAGCGCTTTAATGCCGGGCATTTTAATGGCCTCAGTCGTAGCAGCCAGGGGATGGCACATCACAGTCTGGTGTTTCAGCCCCTTCCGTCTGGAAAAGAGGCGTTCGGCGTGGAGGTGGCGGGCAGCAGGGGACAGAAGTGCGGTGCGGGGAGAAGGTCGCCAACCTTCGCCAAGGGGACCCCCGGGGGCCTGACGTCCGGGTCAAGCCTCATGCAGCAGACTCCCGGCGAGCCTGCCCGGCCCTTCCGTGTGGGGTCGCTGCCTCCGCCACTCACAGAGGAAGTGTTTCCAGCAAGGCAGCCTGTGTCTGGGATTCGGAAATCTTGTTGTTAAGTGGAATGTTGGTTGTCAAGACTACTGGGTGTAGAGGGATGTGACCTGCACTTGGCTCCAGGGGTATAATTGGGTGGTTTCACACAAAAGTAAATTGTTCGAATGTTAAATCGGGAAAAGCAGGGACTTTTAGAAATAAGACTTCTGCAGAGGGAAGAGGATTTTCTTTTTTCTTTTTTTTTTCCTGGTTGGGGCTGATTTTTCTCCCCCCTCCAGGAGTTAAAATGCGGGGACTGTCCCCTCGCCGCTGCCTTGGCATTAGTAAGATCTCGAATTTCCAAGGCCTGCTCCGTTGAGGCCGTGTACTGTGGTTCGTGGTGGTGGGAATGGGCTGTGAGCTCGGGGTCCCAGGCGGGACGACCGAGAGGGGAGGTGGACACCCACTGCCCTAGGAAGTAGTGCACTTGGAGGTACTGGGTAAATGGTGCGGGCAGTCCTGCAGCTCGGTGCTCCCCGAGGTGCCCGTGTCGCACGGCAGACGTGGGATGGGCGTGAATCCGCCAGTGCCTGGGCCCTCGGAGCACCGGTGTGCGCCCCGCGGTGTGGGCCTCTCGATCCCGTGGCCCCTCCGGGAAGCTGTGGCTCCCGTGTACGTCCAGCTTTGAGCACCGCCCGTTCCTACGTCTAGGATCTCTAGGGCGCATGTGCATGTGCTACTGGATTCTGTGTGGATTTCGGTGTGCAAATCTGTGTGTGTCCGTGTGTGTGTGAATATGGACACGCTGCACAGTAAGGGGCCTTGTGGTCAATCAAGTCAACCTTGGAAGGAAGTTCGGGCTCCGCGGTAGCTGCTCCATATGCCAACGTAACAGACTCCCCCGTTGAAGACAACGTCCCTGCTCTGACGCCGCGTGACGGTTAACAGTCCCTTGTCTTGGAGTCAGAGCCGCAACTTTCCAACGGAGCAACCTGGGGAAGGACAACGTGCCTCAACACGGCGTAGTTTTCCCACGTGATGAGTGGGAATATCACCTGCCCTAGTACCGTCCGTGTGAAGTCCCTACTGTAGTGCTTGACCTGTCAGCGTTGAATAAATGTCAACTATCATCCCCCTTGTTACTATGTTAGAAAGTCTTAGTTTTGCGGATATCTGTGTTTGCAATATTTAAGTGAAATAACACGGACTGCCCATGGGCTTACTTTAAAGGGCAATTCTCATTATTTACCGGGGAATACAGTCTCTTCCCTTTGCCATCAGATACTTCCTCAGAGTCCCTGTCTCTGTCCCTGTCTACTGCCGTGCACCTGCCCTGGCGCTCCCGCCCAGCCTGTACTTTTGTCCATGTTCATCCAGCTAATACCGTCTGTCGAGTACCACGGTGACCAGGTGGACAGGTGGACATTCCCTTGGGCTGGTTATGCCAGTCCCAGTAAGGGTCCATTTCAGGAAAATTCAGTACCGAGTATTCCCACTTTGTGTCATGGGAAGTAGGGTCTCTTGCAGGAGGGAGACCTATTGGGGCCTACAGCCTTCACAGAGAAGAGGAAAATTAGCCTGGAGCCACCCAGCCTCCCCCGCGTCACCTACAGAACAGGTCCCTTTGTTGTGAAAGCGGGTACGTGAATTTCCAGGAATTATCTTAAGACTTCCTCTCCTCCTCCATTATATGCATTAAAAATCATTTTATTTTTTTTAAAGATTTTATTTGTTTACTCACAAGAGATAGAGAGAGAGAAGCAGAGACACAGGCAGAGGGAGAAGCAGGCTCCACACAGGGAGCCCGACGCGGGACTGGATCCCGGGACTCCAGGATCACGCCCTGGGCCAAAGGCAGGCGCTAAACCGCTGAGCCACCCAGGGATCCCTAAAAATCATTTTAAGCATGCCCTAACTGCTGAACTACTGTAGTTTTGTTTTTTGTTTTTTTTTTTTTTATAAAGTTAGGATATTCTGTTAAGAAAAGTGACACTTGGCGACCTTTCTAAGAAGTTAGTTCTAAGTAGCTTGAACGTTCACACATGGTTCCAAAACCAGTGATGGTCATAAAATTCTTCTTCAAAAAAAAAAAAATATATTCCCGAGTACATTATATCAAATGAATTATCTTCGAAAATAAGGGTTCGCGATAGTGGTTTGTGCATCACAAAAATGAAAAGTTAATGCTCACCAGGGCCCAACTAAAACGGGTTAGTCTGCAGTTTGTTGACCCAGTGAACTGACGCTCCAGGTCTTTCAGAAGGAAACGCCTGTGCTTCCAGCTTTCTTCCGCCTGGGGCCCCAGGGGGTCGTGGGCTACAGCTACGAGGAGGTGTCAGGTGGATCCAGGCTCACGAAAGCCACCTGCCCGCTGAGTCATTAACACCTAGATACAGCTCGAGGCCCTTACGTCCTCCATCGTCCTCTGTCTTCCACTGTAGCTCCTACAAGGGGCTCCTGGAGACGCTTCACATAACCCAGCTCATGTTCTCACAGGGGCATTTGGCCATCGGTGATGCCCTGTGGTTGGCACAGGTGGTCGGAGCCGTTCCACTCATCTCAGAGCTGGCACAGGTTGTTAGTTGCCGGTGCTTGGCGTGGTCCACAGGCCGTCAGCCCTGCCAGCCACGCTCAGGTCATGAACGTAGACAAAAGCAGCCTCACCGCGGTCTTGGAGAGCTGCGACGCACACGAAAGCCTGTGTCGGTTGGTTCCGGTCTCGCTGTTGTCTCTTCTTGGCTCCAGCTGAATGTCGTCTCCTTTCTCCGTAGGTGACCGAAGGCCACTGGAAGTGGGGCGGCGTCACGGTCCAGGTGAACAGCGCCTTCTTCACGGGCATCTATGGGATGTGGAACCTGTACGTCTTTGCTTTGATGTTCCTGTACGCGCCGTCCCATAAGAACTACGGGGAGGACCAGTCCAATGGTGAGTCCCAGTCTCAGCACAGCTTCGTTCAGGATAAGTAGGCTCAGCCCCTGTGGGGTTCACCCAGCAAAGGCCCTGGGGTCCCCAGTCAGGCTCCCTCCAGGTGTCCATGAGCACCCCCCGGGGACTGGGGAGCCGTGAGACGAAAGCCACCACAAGGCAGATACTTCTTTCAGTCGTCGTCTCTCTCTGTCTCTCTTTTTTTTTTTTTAAATTTTTAAGCATTCTAGTCTGAAATATGTGCCCATTTTATTTTAAAGCTTAAGTTTTCTTTCCTCAATTTCTTGAACAAAATCGACTTTCTGGGATTAAGCCACGTTTATTCTTCCGGTTTGAAAAGCATGATCTTAAGATACCAGGTGGCCTGGGACCGGGTCCTGAGACTTGAAGACTGAGCCGGCGTCGCGGTTCTCCTGCTCCTTCTTGACGCGCCTCGGCCGATGGCTAGTCCCTGCCCCCGGGGCCTCCTCCTCCTGCGGGGCTCCTGATGCCTCCAGGAGCCTCGGGGGACTTGGCCGGCCTGGTTATTTTGTAGATGGGGACCTGAGGTCCGGAGAAGGGAGGCGCGGACCTGGGGCTTCTCCACCAGCCGTGGCAGAGGGAAGCGGCTGTCGCTGCCTAGGGTGTGCCCTGGATTTGGAATTGGTGGCCCAGGAAAGGACAGATCGGAGAGCTCCTTTTCCTTTGACTACTCAGCCCTGCGCTGTCTGGCTCCACCCCTGCTTTACCCGAGCCGTGTCCTTGCTGTTCTGAACGAGTGGATTCCTCTCCTGGCTCCACCTGGGCCCTAATAAAACCCTCCTCATCCTCTGGGCCCACTCAGAATGCTTTCTCTTTCTAGAAACCTATTCCTGATCGCCCTCGTTGGAGTCCGGCAAACTGTATTCAATCGAATGTTGTTGCTGTAGGATATTGATATGTCTGAGTAGTCAAACGACTTTGAGAGTCATTGGGTTTTTAATCAGCATTAATGAGGCTTTTCCTGCAAGACATCTTAATGCTGTTAGTACTTTAATTTGTACCATAGGCCTTTTTTAAATGGGTGGGACGGACAGCTTTTCCCCAAATTATTAAATCATTTGGCCCTATACTCCTTTTTCCAGGCAGTGTTTTGTTTTAGGTTTCTTGGGGGTTTTTGTTTGTTTGTTTTTTGGAAATCGTGTTCTAAGGAACAGTCCTGGGGAAACACGATTATACCCTTCAGAGGACCCCGTAAGTGTCCTAGATGAGCTTCCCGTGTCTCCTGCTCCGCTGGAGAGCTAACTCCTGAGCAACGACAGGTCCTGGAGGGCGCTTGGGAAGTGCTGATTGAGTCGAGGCATTAGAAGTAAGAGTTCGGGCTTCGTTTTCAGACTTCACAGATGGGGCCGGTGATGTTGAGAGTTGAGGTTAACACGAGGGGCGACGGCATGAGACGGTGTGGGAGGTAGAGGGCCCGTTGCTGAGGGTTGGGGCCGCGGCCAGCCCTCAGCCACCCTCCACCTTCTGCACCGCGCCCGCCACCGCGTCGGAGGGTCCTTCCGGCTGCTTGGCCGCCACCCTGAGCATGGACGTGGGGCACGTAGCCCCTCAAAGTGGGCCTCCTCGCAGCAGGAAGGGATGCCGGGCTTGTGATCAGGGGTCCGGTTTCGTGTCGTGGTCCTCCTGCCGGAGCCGACCAGCCGCGTGGGCATGTTCTTGAGAGTCTCCAGCAGGAGCCCAGAGGTGAGGTGCTTCCTTCCTGCCGCCTGACCTCCGCGCCGCTTTCCCAGCGGTGCTGTCCTGGAGCCTTCGGGGCCGCGCACGTCTATAGCTGCGTTTCTCCTCATGGCCAAAGGGCAGGAGAGAACCTCGCCGGGAAGCGGCAGCCCGGGCTGATTGTGTCACGGCTCAGGGGTTTCCAGCCGCTGGCGAGGACCTGCCCGTCCAGCCCTTCTAGGCCGTGGGGGCCGGGGCTGCGGCCCGCCCTGCCCAGGCTGCCTGACCGCTTGCCGCCCGCCGGGCCAGTCGCCCGGGTTGCAGGCCAGGGTCGGCCCCTCCGCCAGGATGGACGCCCTACCCTGCACCACAGCCACCCCGAGGCTTGAGGCCTGCGGTTGACACTAGCACCGGGTCTGTTCCCCGTGGGTGTTTCTTTCGTTGTGCTTTTTTGTTTTTTTGTGTGTTGTTCTTTGTTTTGTTTGGTTTTTGTTTTTGTTTTTGGTTGAAGGCAGCTTGACCTGGAGTTTCACAGAAAGCTCAAAAGCTAGTTCTCAGCAGCAGGTCCCATCCCTCCCCCAGGCCCCCCGCCAGAACTGTGCATGCCTGCTTGGTCTTGGATCTGCCGCTGTGACCGGGAGGTGCCCCTGGTACTTAGGGCCAAGCAGGTAGACCCCTTGGGACCCTGTCCCGGTCACGAACACACGTCACACACCTTAGCAGCCGTGCGATGGGGACACGATCAGCTGTGACGGCGCAGCGACCCGCAGCCCCGGCAGCTCGTTTGCCATCTCGCTCCCACGTGGTTCCGTGGCCTCGTGCATTTGGAGGCGGCTGTGCCACGTGGGCTCTCCGATCCCGCTCCCCGGCTGCCCTCCTTCACTTTTTGTCTCCTCGACTGGCGCCAGCCACCCAAGGCCTCCCAGGAGTTACGGAGCATTTGCCAGGATTTTGAAGCTCCTTGGAAAGAGCTGGTTTGAAATATTACATGGAAACCTAGAAAATGAACTCGGGGGATACGCTGTATTTTTTGAATTCTCTGGGCCTCTGGATGGCATCCCTTCCCCTCCCCCAGCCGCCCCATGCTCCTTTTCCTTTCTCATGCAAAGTTTTTATTTTTGAGTTGGCTTGGGCTCCCCTGCTCCCCTGCTTGTAAGGTCCAAGCCAAGAATTCAGGCCTTTTGCTGTGGAGCATGAATCCCAGGTGTGTGGTTTCTTGCCTTCTTGAGGTGGGTCCTGGGCGGACCTCTGGAAAAAGCTCGTCTCCAGGGACTTGGCAGGTGGTTTCTGATGCAGCCAAAGGGGACGAGGAAATAGAACATTGAGGGGGTCATTGTGTTTGGACGTGGAGAGAGATGCCAGGAGGGGGCAGGAGGGGCAGGGGTAGGACGGAAACGAAAGCAGCAGAGACTCCGGCGTCTCCCTTTTGCTCAAGGAACGGACTGAGAGAAACACAGCGGATGGCAGGTCCTAGAAAGGGTTGTTTTCCCAAAAGTGTTTTTTTTTTTTTAAATTTTCCCTTGCACGTCTGTGCCTCTTTTATTGTGTGGATAAGACAGGGCAGGGACCCTTAGAAATGAGCCACCGGTACCTGGGCCCGGCGTCAGGCTGGGTGAGATGGGGTGGAATGAAGCCCGAGGGAGGGACGAGGCCCCTCTGCGGCGGCTGCTGGGTGCTCCCAGGCTGTGGGGCTCTGGGTTCTGTCTTGCTGGTGATTTACCAGCTGGTGGCACCGTTGCGGCCACGTCAGTTATTTCACACATACGCGTGTGAAATTTTGGACGCGTGTATTTATTTTTTTATTTATTATTTTTTAAAGATTTTACTTATTTACTCATGAGAGACACAGAGAGAGGCAGAGACACAGGCAGAGGGAGAAGCAGGCCCCATGCAGGGAGCCTGATGAGGGACTCGATCCTGGGACCCGGGGTCACGCCCTGAGCTGAAGGCAGACGCTCAAGCACTGAGCCACCAGGGGCTCTAAATAGGATCATGTCCTGTGCGTGTGTAGGGACGTTTGTGCACACACACGTCCCAACACACGCAGACTTTTGATTTAGCAAAGATCACTTCGGCCTCTTTCTTTTAAGCACCATTCACATCCTCTGCCCTGTTCCTCCTGCCATTTCCTTCAAGTCGTTTTCAGCATCGCCGTAAGCGGTCTGTGGAGCACCCGGGTGTGCGCCGGGCAGGCACCGGGCAGGCACCGGGCAGACACCGGGCAGGCAGCGGGCAGGCACCGGGCAGACACCGGGCAGGCAGCGGGCAGGCAGCGGGCAGACACTGGGCAGACCCGGGCAGGCAGCGGGCAGACACCGGGCAGACACCGGGCAGGCAGCGGGCAGGCAGCGGGCAGACACTGGGCAGACACCGGGCAGACACCGGGCAGACACTGGGCAGACACCGGGCAGGCAGCGGGCAGGCAGCGGGCAGACACCGGGCAGGCAGCGGGCAGACACTGGGCAGACACCGGGCAGGCAGCGGGCAGACACCGGGCAGACACCGGGCAGGCAGCGGGCAGGCACCGGGCAGGCCGGCACTGACCTTAGGGCCGAGCGACCACAGCGTCTCCCTGGGATCGTGGGGAGAACCGTCGGAGCTGCTTATGAAGTGGACACTGGTTAACAACAGGCCTCATCTCCGTGCCTTCGTCCGTAGACTTCTGGTCAGAAGGTTTAGAAAGAAAACCTGAGCCACGGAATTCCTGACCGGATGACACTGACGAAGGGACCAGGAGACGCCCATTGCCAGCCGGTCCCGTTCTGTTTCTGTCAAGCGGGCCTCTCCCCGGCGTGTCGGGGACCCGGCCCCGTGGTGCCCGTGAGCGCGACGCACGTGGTGGGAGCCCGCGGACCCGAGGTGGCCCCCGCCGGAGCCGCTTCCCGGTGAAGGTGCGAGTGGGCAGCCCAGTCCCTGCTGCGGCCCTGTGGGTGGCGGCCGCCTCGTCGTCTGGGGCACGTCGCGCCTCCCGAGCTGCCCGATGGCCGGGCTCCGTCAAGCACCGCAGCCCGTGGAGCTGAAACCGCGAAGCGTGGGCATGTCCTCACGGCTCCAGAGGCTCGAGGCCCCAGACCGAGTGCGTCCGGCTTCCCCGTGGCTCGTGGCTGCGTGTTCCCTCCGTGCCGTCACGCGGCCTCTTCTCATGAGGACTCAGGCCAGGCCGGACGAGGGCCGCCCCGTGACCTCATGGTGACGTCCAGACCTCCTGCAAGGCCGCGTCTCCCCACGTCACGTCCCGAGGGCTGCCAGCCAGGACTTGAACAGCTACATTCGGCAAGGCTAGGGTTCGGCCCATAGCATTAGGATTTCACTCAAAACTTGTAGGTTTGGTTGTGCCCACCCTGTTGCAGGCGCCAGGGACCCGGTCCCTGGAGGTCCTTGGGGGCCGGGGGGCAGTGGCTCACCCCTCCCGGAATAATCCACCTCAGTTGCCGAAGGCGACCGAGGGGCGGCTGGCTGCAGGCCGCTGCGCCCGTCCCTGCAGGGCTGGAGCTCGCCGTGTGCGTGCAGCCGGGAGGATCTGGACCGGCCTGTACCCGGACGTCGTGGTGGGGGTTTTAATGAGCACTTACTACCTATCAGATTACTGCACTGGCTATTCACGTTCTTAGAAAAAAAAATTTTTTTTAAAGATTTTATTTATGTATTCATGAGAGAGAGAGAGGCAGAGACCCAGGCAGAGGGAGAAGCAGGCTCCATGCAGGAGCCCGACGCGGGACTCAATTCCAGGACTCCAGGATCACGCCCTGGGCCGAAGGCGGCCCTAAACCACTGAGCCACCCAGGGATCACCTGAAAAAAAACTTTTTACAGATTTTTTTAACACCCACTGTCCACTGTATTCTTCACATCCCAAATGTAGGAAGGACGTAACCTCAGAGTAAACCATAATCCTTTACGTGGAAACCATCTAGCTTTGCAAACACCACCTGCTCCTCGTTTTCCTCATCGTGCCGTGAGCCGGGCTGGACTTTATTAGTTATGTTTGAGCTTAGCTTTGAGGGTGAGTAGGGGTTTGGTCAGTACGAGACTAGAGGAAATTCCGCAGGGAAGAACGGGGTCGAGAGTGTTACAGGAAGGACGTAAGCTCTGGGGGTACACACAGGTGGTCTGGAATCCGGCTCCAGCAGGTCGTGAAGAGCCAGGACCTCGGGGCGTGAGAGCTCCCGGGCGTCCAGATGGAGGCAGTGGGGTGTCCGCCTGCTTTGGGAGCCCCATAATGGCCGGAGGCTGCGGGTCTCCCAGACCCCTGGAACAGCCGGGGCGGTTCTCCCTTCTCCTACGGTAGCCGCAGACGCGCAAGGGACGGCCGTCGAGATGCAGCCGCGGCGGGGAGCTGCGGCCACTGCTGCCTCCCTGCGGGGCCTCCCTGCGGGGCCTCCGAGCGTTCCGGGTCTCCAGGAGGCTTTCAGCCGCAGGTGCCGGCAGGTAGCCGCGTGCCTCGGACGCCAGGTCGTAAATACGGACCCAGCGATGGTCCTTAGTGATGGAATCGGATGCCAGAGGTTAGCCTCCTTCCACAACAGCTGCACAGAACAGGCCCTGGTCTTGTCCATCAGCCGACAGGAGCCGACACCAGACCCAGGGAAGGAGACTTCTGCAAACTGAAGGATTCCTTTCTTCACCTTTCTCCGTTGTCTCCCCGTTTATTCTCCCCTCTTCCCAAAATAAGAAACATACCACATTTTCGAAAAGGTGTTTTATTTTGTGTTTAGAAAAGGTTTTAAGCCCTTCTGTGCACTAAGTAGCAGGATCCAAGAGGGAGGGAGAACAGCAGGTGGAGCGAGACCTTGGCAGAGGTAGGGGTTGATGGGATTTGGAAGAAACGGAGGGTCCCCACTCCTGCCGTATTCCCATGTTCTCCCCCTAAAGGGGGAAGAGTTGGCTTTCAGGGCACAAAAAACCACAATTTGGCCGCTTGGGCCTCCTTGGCCTGGGTCCTCAAACGGGATCCCATTAGAGGAGCTGATGGCTAAGCCTCCCCGTCTTCCCGGCACGCAGAGCCCCAGGAGCCGCCCGCGGGGCAGACACCGAGTCCCAGCTCTGGGGACCGTCAGGGCGCCCGTACGGCGCGCTCTGGATTCTCTTTCATCGGATACAGAGGCAGAGCTAACGTGCTGAGCAGTTTATCCAGACCCCGCGTGCGTTTATGGCCACGACCCGCTGCACGTGGACTCCTGCGTTGCCGGCAGACCCACTGGACCTTGGAAACCGGGAGGTTTACCTCCAGGCTTGAGAGCCCGGCTCCGAGCCTTGCGGTGGAGTCTGAATCCCACATCCCAGTGCACCAAGCCGGCCCTTGGCTGGGCCAGTGACTGACCTCTCTGTGCCTGTTTCTTCGTGAATAGAGTGGAAATGATGACAGCGTCCCTGTCGAAGTACTGGCACGAGGACTGAGCGCGTTAGTGTCTGCAGAGTGTTTGGACGGGGTCAGCACGCGGCAGACACTGATGCGGGAGCTCATGAAAACAAGCTGAAGTCATTTTGGCCCAAGGGAGCTGTAGGATCCTGCACATTTTGTGGGACATGTGAGGAGAGTCGGCATTGTAAGCCTGAAGAGTAGCACCTTGGGTTCGAAGCCTGAGTACAATTCCATTCTGGTGTCTGGTTTGAGTCTTTGGTGAAAGGGATTCTTCGGGTAAACACTTGGCGGTGCTGGTGGGTCCACGGGGGTGGCCAGGCCTCCCTTTGGAACTGTGATGACTTGCACAGACACGCAGATCCTGACGGCGGCTTTGGGGTTTCCAGGGCTCACCCAGATCCAGAACCGGCTTCGCCTGAGAAACCTGAGGCCCTGGCACGGTGCTAGGCCCGGGAGTGGGCTAGAAGCCGCCGCAGCGAGAAGGCGGGCTGGGGCCCTGCCTGTTGTGTACGTAGTGGGTCAGCGTGGCCCTCGCGCCCCGCTGGTGTGCGCCGCCTCCCGTTACCTGCTCTGCCCCCCAGCCTGTGGATTGGACCTAGTGCACAGGGCCCCAAATCCTATCAGCAGTCCTGCAAGAGCCGAGGACCTTGCTGCTGAAAGTAGGGAGGCCTGGGTAGAGCACTGCACGCCAGCGTTCAGTAGGACCGCCTGGGCCGCGCCGCTGCTGGCAAACGGGTCTGCAGGGGAACCCTGGCGGCGTGTGGCACGTGTGAAGGGCACCGGCCCTGCAGCCTGCGGGACCCGTGTCCGGGTGACGCCCAGGGGTCTGAGCCCGTGCAATGCACTGATGCCCACCATCGGTGACATTAGTGGCGGGCGTAGGGCCAAAGCTCTCTTCCAACTTCCCATCCCAACTGAAAATAGCACGTATTTCCTTAATCCTGGGCTTTGAACTAGGAAAAATCTTAGTCCCAGAAAATAGGTCTCCACAGTATAGATATAAAACTACAAATATAAGCTGTAATAATACGTGATACTGTGTATAATAAAAATACCTAATATAAATATGAACAGAGCGTGAACGTCGCAGACCCCACCCTGGGCTGGTTCTCTCCAGCGTCGCTCCCTGTCTGCAAATTTGCAAGTGCACGTGCGCCCCACACACGCTGTCGGAGGACGGCAGCCTCTTGGTTTTCCATTTCCCCTCTGCCAGTTGTGCATTTGTTTGATCTCTCTGTGGTGCCCCCCCCCCTGCCCCGGGCCGTGTCCTTATTGCCCTTCCCTGTTTCCTCTTGCGTGTGGCCCTGGGGGGGGGGCAGACACCAGCCCCTGGAAAGCACCGGGATCAGGAGGGTAAGCCCTCCTGATGCGCTCCTGGTGACCGCGGGGACGGAGCGTGGTGCAGGCGCATGGTCGCTGGGGTCTCCTCTCTGGGGGCCGGGAAGGCTCTGGAAGCCCCGCGGGGTGCGAGTCCGAGGGTGGATGTGGCCCACAGTGGATGTGGCCCACGTTGGCGCCCCGCCGGCGTCTGAGGCCGGGAGGGGGGGGAGGGCCGGTCCCGGGCCTCCGGCACGTCTAACGCCCGCACCCTGTTCCAGGTGACCTGGGCGTCCACAGCGGGGAGGAAGTGCAGCTCACCACCACCATCACCCACGTGGACGGCCCCACCGAGATCTACAAGCTGACCCGCAAGGAGGCCCAGGAGTAGGAGCGCCGCGCCGCGCCGGACTTCCCCACGGCCCCGCCAGCTAGTGGGGAGCGTGCCAGCGCGGGGCCGACGGCGCGGGGCTCCAGCCGTGGCTTCGTGGGCTGGTGGCCTAGACGCGTGTCCGCTGGCCTTCGGCTGCGGCTCCCGGAGGACGGTCCCTGCGGCCACTAGGGCGTGCGCGTGGGAACAGCCTCCGATGGGACACGCTCTCTGCTCGTCGTGAGCTAGTGACGTAGGAGCATCCGTAGCAGGTGCTCAGGAAGCCTCTTGCGCTGGGGTGCTCTCCTCAGGGGATGGCTCGGGCCGGAGGGGTCTCTGTGGAGTGGAATATTGACTCTTTTTCCTGTTTTAGATTCTAGGATAGATTTTAACACCTTTGCAGGCCGGGGTAGGCTGGTGGCTTAGTCTTCTCAAACCTAGTCTGTGACCACTTGGGGTTTTTTTTTTTTGGTCTCATTTTTTTTCTATTTATATCACCAGGTAGCCTACTGAGTTAATATTTAAGTTGTCAATAGATACATGTCCCTATTTTTTATGGCATAATATGAAATAACTGCATTTCATGAGAAGGTCTGTTACGCCAGGGGCATCTCAGCTTTGAAACCAAATCTGTGTTTCCAGTACTAACCAGTCGGATGTGGGTTTTGAAAAACTGTTTGCTAAACTACCCAAGTAGGATTCATTGTATTAAATGGCCTTTGGGTCTGAAAAGCTTTTTTACCTCTTGCTTAAAATGTGTTTTCTTTGGATAAGATGCTTCCCACAGCCTCCCAACGTGTAGATCCCACCGTTTGAATAAACCTGTCTGTACACGCACGTCTGTATACGCACACGTCGCCCTCCGCCCGGCGCACGCGGCCCGCCCAGGCTTTGCCCTGCTCACTCTGGGGTGGGGGGTGGGGGGAAATGGGTCGTGGAGAGCCAGTGTCTGGGGGCCGGGAGGTCTTTCTGGAAGCCGGGGAGTGTCTTCTGTGCCAGGTGCTTCATCTGCCTCGGCTGGCAGGGGCTGCTCACACGGGCAGCCTCAGGCGCGGGGAGGACGCGGGCAGCTCCCCCCAGCTCCCTTCCCCAGCAGCCCGTCCGGCCCATGGTTTTACCCCCGCGTCCCTCCCAGCGTGACCTTGGTGCAGCCTCCGGGCCGGGCTGTCCTCGCCTACTAACCGGTTCGGAAACTTGAACCGCTCCGCGGGGTTGCGGCCCAGTTCAGGATGTTCCTGAAGCTCGAGGCCACGGAAACATGTCCTTCCGGGAGCCAAGGAACCATTCTGTGACCGTTTTTGCTCGCCGCAGGCCCGGGACGCGTGCCCCGTAAGGTACCCACTCCGCAGCTCCGCCGCTCCTGGGCCCTGCTTTTGGCTAACGTGACGCCAGGCCACGACGGAAGGAGACACATTGGCTTTGGCTCTCGGCCGGGCCTTTCCCGGCCGGTCAGCACGTGATGGCGCAGGGGCCCGGGCACTCAGCCTCTGCTTTGTGATGGGCCGCTGTGGTGCCAGGGATGGAGCGCGGCCTCGCTTCACCGTCGGGGACGGAGGGGGAGCCCGAAGCGTGACTGATCGCCCCGTCCCGAGGGATGGACAGTTTCTCCTCAGGAGATAGGAGTTTAGCAAGACCAGGGGGCAGAGGGGACGGCAGGACGGCAACCCTAGGGGACGTTGCGGAGACTGGCTGGGGCTGGCCCCGGGCCTGGCCGCTCGGTACACAGAGTCGACATCCGTGGGCCCCGTGGCGCCGTGAGCCACGACGAGGTGGGGTTTGGACGCCGTCGACGGGCTGTAGGGCCTCCCCTAAGGCTCTGGGCCGAGAAGCCGCATGGCCACGGCGACCCCTGGAGCCTGGAGAAGCTGGATGAGCACCGCAGGGAGGGCAAGGCCGGAACCAGGGTGGCCGTGGAGGACGTGGAGAGGAAGGGGTGACTTGGCGCTAAGACAGACATGAACGGGAGCCTCGTGGAAAGGGTGGAGTCAAGCCTCCAGGCCCTGCTGAGCGAGAGCTTCCTAGAGCTGGCCCAGGGGGTCTGTTACTTACGGGTCTAAGCGGAAGGAGCCTACTCCAGCAGCCTTGGCCAACATGAGAAGTTGCCCAGAAGGTTCCTGGGGCATCCCCTGGGTCCGTGGAAGAGTGGGATCCTCCAGAAAGGTGACCAGCTGGGCCACTCACTGTAAGAGACCCTGCACCAGGAATCCCGGCCCTGTCCCCCAGCCTTGCACCCAGCAGCCACCCCCCGTCCTCGTCTCGGGAGAATGAGCCGCTCAGCCCCGGGTGGCTCCTGTCCCTTCGCAGTCAACTGCGTTCAGATCAACTCCAGTAGCTGCTAGTGGCTCACCCCGTGGACTGGGGTCAGTTCCTAGAGAACCCACTTTGAGCAAACACTCCGGAAGGCTCTGCCACGACGGGCAGGACGGGAGCTTGGATTTGCCGGGGCTGAATTTTAAAAGCCACCTTGTGGGAGAGGCGACAAGCAGCCATCGGAAAGCAGAGATAAAGAAAGTGGCGCGCTCGGGGCGGGACGTTGGCACCGCTGGCACTGCGAGCGAGGACGGGGCCTCGGAGCCTCGGGAGGGGCAGTGCCAGAGCGCTGAGGAAGGAGGCAGGTTGCCCGGAAAAGGGCAAGTTGTCCAAAAAAGCCAAAGAGCCGGGTCCACGGGGGAAGAGGCCAGGAATCCCGAGGGAGCTGCAGCATTGAGGGGATGAGACCTGCTGGATCTGGTGGTTTGCTCGTCTGTGACCCTGCAGGTGGTGGGGGGCACGAGCTGGACGGGGTCATGTGGGCAGGCGGGAGTTGGGGGGCTGCTCCAGGAGGCGCCCACCTAAAAGGAAGGCTGCGCCTGTACCCGGAGGAGAGACCCGGGCGGGTCTGTAAGGCCGCGGACGAGAGCCCGCTGTGAGGTCAGTGAGAGGAGGCCCGAGCCCCAGGGACACAGATGTGGGATCAGGGGCGCTGGCTGGTGGGTCGGTTCTGAGGGAAAGGTGACGTCCACCCTGAGACCGGAGGGAAGGAGCGACGTCCGGGGCACCCCCTCGGCGCTGCCTCTTGTCCGCAGACCAGGGCCGCCGGGGGTTCTGAGGGCACCTCGCTCCGGGCGCAGGCTGGGCACCGCCAGTGACGGGAGGGAAGTCGAGCGGCTCCCCAGAGGTCGGGGAGCTGTTCCTTTTTGTTTTTAAAGATTTTATTTATTCATTCATGAGAGATCGAGAGAGGTGGAGACCAAGGCAGAGGGGGGAGCAGGCTCCCTGCGGGGACCCGGTGCGGGACTCGATCCCGGGACCCGGGGTCATGGCCTGGGCCAGACGCCGACCCCAGCCAGTGAGCCAGGTGCCCCGGGAGCTTCCACTAAGGGCCGTGGATCCGGGAGGACCGCGGCCTCCCTGCCAGTTCTGCGGGCGCCCTGGGTCTTCCCGCGGCCGGAGGGAGGTCGGCCAAGGAGCCACGGGGCCCGCTCACCTGCTTCCCGAGAGTCGGGGACCGCAGGGACCACCCGAGTGGCCGTGGCCGAGGCGCCCCTGCAGCTCCCTCCGGGCGCCTGCCACCTGCGGTGCTCTGAGCCCCTTGCAGACCAGGGTCGCCAGCCCTGCCTTCACGGCGAGGAGTGTCCGTCACCGCGGTGCTGGGACTGCGTGGGCCGCCCGGTGACCCGTCACTTGTCCTGCGGAGCCTGCGGCCCAGCCTGATGCAAGTGCGCGGGAAGGTCCTCTGCTCGTGCAGCGCGGGTGCGGGTGCGGGTGCGGCCGCGGTGCCCGTGATTCACACACACACTCACCCAGACCGAGGAGCCTCCCGCAGCTCGGCAGCGCCCCGTGCTCACCGCTCTTCACGTGCACGACAGACACGTGGAGCAGACGCACGCACAGGCACACACGTACACATACATGCACGGACACGCATGTGCACGCACAGGCACACACGCACATACACGCACCCACAGATGCACGCACACACGTGCACATACACATGCGCCCCCACCCACACGTGCCCGCACACGGCCGGGGCTGTTGCGCTCCCCCTCGGTGGTTCCGTGACGAGGAACTCCGTGCTGCACACGCTGCCCTAATGTCCCCTCGACGGTCCTGAGGACAAGGTCCTGCGTCACATACTAGGGAGCGAGCCTGGCCGTGACGTGACCGGATGGGGGCTGAGGAGGCCTCCGCTCAGGTCCCCGCGGGGACGGCGTGTTTGCAGCAGGAGCCCCCGGGCCGTGGGCCGCAGCTTCCCCCGCGGGCCTCCTCCTCCGGTTCCGGGAAGCTCCGGCCCAGGCTCCATCCGCGGCAGGTGTCTGCCCTCTGCTGGCGGCAGAGGATGGCGGCAGCGACCTGGAGCGGGGACCTGCGGGGGACACCGGGGCTGGAGGCGCTGGCCACAGCGGGTGGGGGAGCCTCATGGACCGACCCCCGCCCGCCCAGAGCTGCGCTGTTGCAGGCTGCCAGGCCGCTCACTGCCCGCACTTCCCTCTAACCTAGAACTTGCCCTCTTCACCGGGAGCTCCTCTCGGTAGGAAGCTTGCGCCTGCCCCGACTACCCACCCCGCGGGCAGGGGCCTGCTCCCCACGGCCTGCCCCGCGCTGCCCAAGCGGCCCTCCTCCATCCGGGACGCGGGAGCCTTGGGAAGGGGCTGGGCGGCCCTCGGGGGCTCGGTGGGCACCCCCCCCCCCCGCCCTGCTCTGACCCAGCCCCGGGGCACAGCAACAGCCCCTGGGCACAGCCCAAGACCCAGGGCACAGCCACAGCCCTGGGGCACAACCTCAGCCCCAGGGCACAGCCCCAGGGCACAGCCCCAGCCCCAGGGCACAACCCCAACCCCAGGGCCCAGTGACAGCCCCAGGGCACAGCGACAGCCCCAGGGCAGCAACAGCCCCGGGGCACAGCCACAGCCCCAGGGCACAACCCCAGTCCCCGGGGGCCCAGTGACAGCCCCAGGGCACAACCTCAGCCCCAGGGCACAACCCCAGTCCCGGGGGCCCAGTGACAGCCCCAGGGCAGCAACAGCCCCGGGGCACAGCCCCAGCCCCAGGGCACAACCTCAGCCCCAGGGCACAACCCCAGTCCCAGGGCCCAGTGACAGCCCCAGGGCACAGCCACAGCCCCTGGGCACAGTGACAGCCGGACAGTAGCTCGCAGGGGCCCCCCGGGCCTCCATGCGGGGCGGGGGGGGGCGGGGGCGAGGAGCGAAGGCCCTGCGGGGTGCCCCATGTACCTGTGGCTCCGGGACCCGCCCGAGTCCACAGCCGCCGGGGTGCGGGCCCATCAGGTCCTACAGCGAGTTCACTGCGGCGGGGAGGCCCGGCCACGGAAATGCGCTGCCCGTGTCACCGCTGCAGCCGCAGAGCAGGTGCCGTCGGGGGTGAGCCTTGTGCTGGCTCCGGCGGGGGTGTGGGGGTGTGACCACGACACTGAGAGCGGGGACAGCGGAGGGCAGGGGCAGGACGGACAGCGGGGGTGCAGGTAGGGTGGGCCTGCGGGGAAAGGGAGTAAACCAGGTGGGGCCAGAGGTCCAACTGCTGCCAGTCATTCCAGGTGACACGCAGGTGAGTGTGGATGGCTCAGGGGGAGGGTCCCTGGGATCAGGACGGAGGGTCCCCGGGGCTCAGCGGGACGGTCCCCGGGTCAGGATGGAGGATCCCCGGGTCAGGATGGAGGGTCCCAGGGGCTCAGGACGGAGGGTCCTTGGGTCAGGACGGAGGGTCCCTGGGGCTCAGGGGGAGGGTCCCTGGGTCAGGATGGAGGGTCCTTGGGTCAGGATGGAGGGTCCCCGGGGGTCAGGGGGAGGGTCCCTGGGTCAGGATGGAGGGTCCCCGGGGCTCAGGACGGAGGGTCCCCAGGTCAGGACGGAGCATCCCCAGGTCAGGATGGAGGGTCCCCGAGGGTCAGGGGGAGGGTCCCCGGGTCAGGATGGAGGGTCCGCGGGGCTCAGGATGGAGGGTCCCCGGGCTCAGGGGGAGGGTCCCCGGGGCTCAGGACGGAGGGTCCCTGGGTCAGGATGGAGGGTCCCCGGGGCTCAGGACAGAGGGTCCCCGGGCTCAGGGGGAGGGTCCCCGGGCTCAGGGGGAGGGTCCCCGGGTCAGGACGGCCCCAAGTCCCCAAGAAGCGCTGCGCCGGGCCCCGCGCGCCGTGGCCTTTGCCGCCCTCTGCCGGCGCCGGCGCGTCGTGGCGCCTTGGGGAGCCGGTGGGCCGCGGAGAGGCCCCTGCGCCCCGATCTACTCAGCCGCGCCCTGGACTCGCCCTGGACTCGCTGTCCCAGGCCCGGGCCCAGGACACGGAACTTGGGTTGACGACACTAGTCCCTTTTTTAAAGGATTTTAGTTATTCCCGGAGGGGCAGGCTCCCTGCGGGCCCGATGCGGGACTCGATCCCGGGACCCGGCCCCCCCCCAGCCCGCAGGCGCTGCACCGCGGAGCCCCGGCCGTGACCTGCGCCACGCACCGCGACCTGCTGTTCCCGGGCGAGGTGCCCGCCGACCCCTGTGGCCCCGGAGCAGCTGCGGCCCCAGAGGCCGTGGGTCCCGGGAGCGCCGGGCAGCAGCAGCCCCGCGGAGCCGACACGGGGCTCGGCCTCGCCCCGGACGACCACGAGCCAGCACCGCCCCCGCCCCGTGGAGAGCTCCGGGCTCGGCAGGTGCCCCCCCCAGGGAGAGCTCCGGGCTCGGCAGGTGCCCCCCCCCGTGGAGAGCTCCGGGCTCGGCAGGTGCCCCCCCCAGGGAGAGCTCCGGGCTCGGCAGGTGCCCCCCCCCCCGTGGAGAGCTCCGGGCTCGGCAGGTGCGCCCCCCCGTGGAGAGCTCCGGGCTAGGCAGGTGCCCCCCCCCCGTGGAGAGCTCCGGGCTAGGCAGGTGCGCCCCCCCGTGGAGAGCTCCGGGCTCGGCAGGTGCCCCCCCCAGGGAGAGCTCCGGGCTCGGCAGGTGCCCCCCCCCGTGGAGAGCTCCGGGCTCGGCAGGTGCCCCCCCCAGGGAGAGCTCCGGGCTCGGCAGGTGCCCCCCCCCGTGGAGAGCTCCGGGCTCGGCAGGTGCCCCCCCCCCGTGGAGAGCTCCAGGCTCGGCAGGTGCCCCCCCCCGTGGAGAGCTCCAGGCTCGGCAGGTGCCCCCCCCACCGTGGAGAGCTCCGGGCTCGGCAGGTGCCCCCCCCCCGTGGAGAGCTCCGGGCTAGGCAGGCGCTCCCCCCCCCCCCCCCCCCCGTGGAGAGCTCCGGGCTTGGCAGGCGCCCCCCCCCCCCCCCCGTGGAGAGCTCCGGGCTCGGCAGGTGCGCCCCCCGCCCCCTCTCCCGCCCCCGAAGCGTCTGGAAGCTGCTGCGGCCCGACCCGCGCCTGGGATTCGTGCGTCTCCTGCCGCGCAGTGGGCGCCCCCCCCCCCCGCCGGGACTGGACGGGACGGGATGACCCGACGCCTCCCGGCCGGACCAGAGCCCGGGGCAGCAGGACACAGGGCGGGCCTCGGGGTGCGCCCCGCGCTCGGGGGCCTCCTCCACCTGGGGGCGGCGCAGCCCCAGGCTCCGGGTGTCCGAAGACGACGCGCCT
Source organism: Vulpes lagopus (assembly GCF_018345385.1). NCBI lineage: Eukaryota > Metazoa > Chordata > Mammalia > Carnivora > Canidae > Vulpes > Vulpes lagopus. Next base: position 100,824,310 of record NC_054826.1, on the reverse strand, counting down.
CCGCCTCTGACCTGTGGGCGCGGGAGGACGCGGATGCGGGTAGCGGGGGCCTGGGGGCGGGCGGGGGGGCGGTCAGCCTGGCCGGGGACCTGAGGCTCAGAGGGGCCACCATCCCCGGGGCCCCCAGGGCGGGGGGGCATGACTCGGTACCCCTGCTCTGCACACAGTCAGCACCTGGGTGGGGGCATGACTCGGTACCCCCCTCCGTGCACAGTAAGTACTGGGGGGCATGACTTGGTACCCTTGCTTTGTGCACTCAGTACTGGGGGGCACAACTTGGTACCCCCGCTCCGTGAACAGTAAGTACTGGGGGCAAAACTCAGTACCCCACTCTGTGCACAGTCAGCACCTGGGTGGGGGCATAACTCGGTACACCCCCTCCATGCACAGTAAGTACTGGGGGCATGACTCGGTTCCCTCACTCCGTGCACAGTCAGTACTGGGGAACATGACTCGGTACTCCCACTCCGTGCACAGTCAGTACCCAAGTGGGGAACATGACTCGGTACCCTTGCTCCAGACACAGTCAGTACTGGGGGAAGCATGACTCGGTATCTCCATTCTGTGCACAGTACTGGGGTGTGTGATGACTCGGTACCCCCACTCCGTGCACAGTCAGCACCCGGGTGGGGGGCGTGACTCGGTACCCCCGCTCCAGACTACGTCCCCAAGTGAGGGCAGCACGGTAAACTGAGGCGCTCGCCTGTGGGGCCCAGGGACCCCCAAGTAGCTTCCTGAGAAGCGGAGAAGGTGCATCCCTGGGTTCCGTCGGGCCCTGGGCTGCGCGGCGATGGGGGGGGCGCCTCGGAGACGGGCGGGGCAGGTCCCCGGGATGCAGACCAGCAGGTGCCCGAGGCCCGGCGGCCCGGGAAGGGACCCCGAGGAGACAGGTGGGGGCGGCGTCCCCCGCAGGGCAGGAGGACGGACTTGCGTGGGCGCGGGAGGCCCCTGGAAGTCCGCTGTGGCCAGCGCGGCCGGGCCCAAGCCGAGCGGTGCGGGTTAGTCCTGCTTGCGGTCTAGCCTGCACCGACTGACTCCGGGGCCAGCCAGCCCCCCGGCCCGGCGGCGGCGAGGCCCTGCGTGGGCACCTGCCGCGGGCTCCTCCGGGCCGCATGGGCACCCGCCGGGGGCCACGGTGGCAGCGGGAGGGAGCCCCGGCACCCGGGCGGCGGCCCTGCGAGGTCACGCGCTCCAGCCCCACCCGCCTTGGCCTGGGGCCCTGGGCCGGCTCCCAGCTCTAGGGGCGGGGACCCCGGGACGGGGAGCACCCCTGGAGCTGCTCTGGTGTCCGCCACTCACCTGGCACCTGGATCTCCGCGTCCCGGTTCGTAGAGGGGCTGAAACCAGGAGCCAGGCCTGTGGCTCAGTTTCCTCACGTGGGACCTCAATACACTGCTCAGCGCAGGCGTCGCGGGAAGGAAGAGGAGTTAGGGCGGCGCTGGCTCCTAGGGGCGGCGCGAGGGGTCAGCCGGGCCCTCCTCCCCTCCCCCAGCGTCGTCCCCCTCCCCCATTGTCATCCCTTCCCCCATCATCCCCTCCCCCCTCCATCATCCCCTTCCCCATCATCCCCTCCCCTCCCCCACGACCCCCTCCTCCCCCCATCATCCCCTCCCCCATCATCATCCTCTCCCCCATCATCATCCCCTCCCCTCCCCCATCATCCCCTCCCCCATCATCACCCCTTCCTCATCATCATCCCCTCCCCTCCCCCATCATCACCCCTCCCCATCATCATTCCCTCCCCTCCCCCATCATCACCCCTCCCCATCATCATTCCCTCCCCTCCCCCATCATCACCCCTCCCCCATCATCCCCTCCCCCATCATCCCCTCCCCCATCATCCCCTTGCGCTCCCCCATGACCCCCTCCTCTCCCCATCATCCCCTCCCCCATCATCATCCCCTTCCTCTCCCTCCCCTCGCCTCCCCCATCCCCCCCCCTTCCCCCATGACACCCCCCCCCCACTCTGCGGCTCTGGACCCTCCCTGGTGCCCTCGAGGACAGGTGAGTGACGGCCCCTGAGTTCCTCCCGCGCGCAGCCTTCCCGTGTCTGCCCCACAGCCCCACGCAGCAACCCGAGCCGGCGCCAAGGCTTGTCCCCCACGCGGCGACCACCCCACGCGCGGACCCCGGGGCTCTGGAGGGGCTCGCGCGTGGGCAACTGACCGCCACGCGGCCCGGTCCTGCGGGCGCGCCCCTTGCCCCCGCAGTCGCCTGTGCTGTGGTCGGGGGGAGGATCCCGGCGGGCGACCCCCTGGGACCTGTTCCCGGGGCTGCGTGGGGGCCACGCGGCTCCTGAGTTACCGCGTGGGGGTGACTGGTTCCCCGGCAGCGCTCAGACTCGCCCCGTGCTGGCCCGCCCGGCCTCGCGCGTGACCCCGGCCCCGTGACCCCCTCCAGCGACCCCCAGCTTGCCCCCCGGGGTTACGAGTCTCTTGTGCTTCGTGTCACCCCCTCCCCGTGACCCTGTGCCCGAGATTCCTGGATGAGCGGGACCGCGTGGCGCTGCCCCGCCTCTGACCTCCTTCCCTCCCCTAACACCCTGCACGGCGGCCTTGCACGGGCAGGACCCCAGGGGCCCTGACGCCTGACTGGGACTCACGCACGCACACACATGCACGCGCACATGCACACACACATGCACACACATGCACGCACATATGCACGCACGCACATGCGCGCGCACATGCACACACGCACATGCACGCACATATGCACACACGCACGCACATATGCACGCACACACACGCACGCGCACATGCACACACGCACGCACACACGCACGCACACACATGCACGCACATATGCACACACGCACGCACATATGCACGCACGCACATGCACACATGCACATATGCACGCACACACATGCACACACACATGCACACACATGCACGCACATATGCACGCACACACACGCACGCGCACATGCACACACGCACATATGCACGCACACGCATGCACGCACATGCACGCGCACGTGCACACACGCACACGCACGCGAACATGCACACGCACACACACGCACGCGCACATGCACACACGCACACATGCACACACATGCACGCGCACATGCACACACGCACGAACACACGCACGCAATGCACGCGCACGAAAACATGCACGCGCACGAACACACATGCACACACGCACACACATGCACGCGCACATACACGCACATGCACGCGCACGAACACATATGCACGCGCACATGCACACACACGCACACACATGCACGCATATATGCACACGCACGCACATATGCACGCACGCACATGCACGCGCACATGCACACACGCACATATGCACGCACACACATGCACGCACATATGCACGCACGCACATGCGCACGCACATACATGCACGCGCACATGCACAGATGCACGAACACACGCACGCACACACATGCACGCGCACATGCACACACGCACACACATGCACACACACATGTACACAAGCACACACGCACATATGCACGCACACACATGCACGCGCACATGCACACACGCACGCACATGCACACACGCATGCACACACACGCTCGCACATATGCACGCACGCACATGCACGCGCACACGCGCACACACGCACGCACATGCACGCGCACGTACACACATGCACGCGCACATGCACACACGCATGCACATACACACGCACATGCACACACATATGCACACGCGCACATGCACACACGCATGCAGTCACACACGCACGCACATGCACGCACACTCAAGCGTACACACAACATGCACACACACATGCACGTACACACACGAACACACATGTACGCACGCGCATACGCGCACGCACATGCACACATACACACATGCACACACATATCCACGCACCCGCATGCACGCGCACAGGCAGGCGCACCCATGCACCAGGCACGCGCACACACGCCCGCCCGCCACATTTTCATCCGTTGGCGGGCGACCCCCGGGCTCTTAGGACGCAGCTGCCCTGCGCCCCGTCGCCAGGCGCCCCTCCCATCACGGCGGCCACGTCCCCTGGATGCACCCCGGTGGCACGGCCGCTGGGTGCCTCGGGTCAGGGCCGCGGGGTCCTGGGCAGCGCCGCTCCCACGCCCACCCCCCCCCGGGCCTCCGCATCCAGACAGGACCTAAGAGGCGCCCAGCTGCTCGGAGGAGCCGCACCCGCGGCCCAGGACACGGCGTCTGTGCGGAGAACCCGACGGCGGCGGCGCGGCCCAGCCGGGAAGCCGCGGGGTCCCCGTGGACGCCAGCTCGACCCCGGCTCCTCCTTGCGGCCGCCGGGGCTAGGGGCGCGCCTCCCGCCAGCCCGGGCGCGGCCACCCCACGCGCCCCGCCCCCGGGGAGCAGAGCTGGGCCCCACGCAGCTGCGGCGACCGGGCGGGGGCACCTGCGTCCGGGGGCTCCCAGCGGCCGCCCAGGTGCCGTTGTGGGGCGCGCGCACTGCACACAGCGCCAAGGGGGCGCGGCCCAGCCCCCAGCCCGGACGCGCCTCGGAACCGCCCGCCGCCGCTTCGCCGCCTCGGGGAGGACCTCGCCGCAGCCGCAGTCACCGCGAGCACCTGCGAGGCGGCGGGGGGACGTGTGCACGCGGACACCGCGGCCCGAGGCGGGCGGGGGCCTAGGCCGGGGACAAGCGCTCCTCCCCCGGGCGGCGGCACGGGGCTCCCCGGGTGTGCCCCCCGCCCCCTGCGGCCCCCGGAGCCCCCTCCGCGCCCTTGCTCCCCCCCCCCCGGGGTCCCCCGGCCCCACCCGCCCCGCCTAGGCAGCCGTCCAGGCCCTGTGCTCGCGCCCTGAGCGCGGGGCGCCCCCCCCCCCGCAGGTGCAGGTGCAGGTGCAGGTGCCGCCGCCAGCGCCCTGGTGCCTCAGTCCCGAGGGGCCCAGGCTCCTCCCGGGGGGGGCACCTGCGCCCAGGGGCCCCCCTGCAGGCCCCGCGCCGCTCCCCGCACCCCTGCGTGACCCGGGGGCTCCGCGGCCGCCCCAGGCGGCGAGCTTGGGGCTCCGGGCGTGGGCTACTAGCCAGTGGTGGTCACAGCCCCGAGAGGGGTCCTTGTGCGGCTGTGGACGTTCCTGCGAGCAATTAGAGGAAATGCGGAAAGCCCCCCAAAGCCTGCGAAAGCCCCCCAAAGTCGCTGTCCCGCCCCTGAGCTGTGGGCAGGTGACACGGGGAAGCGCCCAAGGCTTCCTCTGCTTTAGTTTTCCTTTGCCTGATTCCTCCGTTGTATCACCTCCGTGTGGACGTTTAAACAATGTTTTGTTTGCTTTGGACATCAGGGAAAGGTAATAAGCTGCACGAACTACTTTTTTCTAGAATCGGAAACTACCTGGGATGCATCCTGAGTTGGTCATATAGTTAGTTTTACTCATTTCACATTCTTTTTTTCTTTAAGATTCTTAAATTTTATTTGAGAGTGGACAGAACTAGCAGGAGCAGGAGCAGGGAGGGGAGGGAGAAGCAGCCTCCCAGCTGAGCAGCGAACCCCAAGGAGGAGCTTGCCCCCAGAGCCCCCGCGGCCTGAGCCCCCCACGCCCCTCTCCTGGGCCTTCTTCTCCTACCGCCTCCTCGCTGGTGTGTGCCGGCATCCCCCTAGTTACACACTGAGGAGTGGAGCTGATGGGCCATAGAAAATGCAAGTTTTCAACTTTATTAAATGCTGATCGTCTGGAAAATGATCATACAGATTTCACTGCTATCAGCTGTGCGTAAAAGCTCCCGTTAACCCACATCCTCATAAACACTTGCCTTTGTATTAATTTCCCCCAATCTAGTGTGTGATCTAGTGTGTAAAATAGTGTGTCATTGGTCCTAGTTTTCATTTTCCTGATCACTGAGATTAAGCATACTTTCATATCTGTATTTATGTTATTTCTTCTGTAAAATGCCTATTTGCATTCGGTTTCTATATTTTATTGTGCTGTCCTAATTGATTTGTAGAATTTTTAAGAATACAATGTGGACGTAATTCCTTGTCAGGTACATCTGTGATATCTGTATGAATATCCTTCACCAAGGCATTTGATATTTTTCACTTTCTTATGGTGTGTTTTGGTGATGTCAGGGTAGTCGATTTATCAGTTTGAGGGGTGGTACTTTATCTTTTTAATAAATCCTAAGGTTATAAATATATTCAGTTTTTTTAAAAGATTTTATTCATTTATTCATGAGAGAGAGAGAGAGAGAGAGAGAGAGGCAGAGACACAGGCAGAGGGAGAAGCAGGCTCCATGCAGGGAGCCCGACGTGGGACTCGATCCCGGGTCTCCAGGATCATGCCCTGGGCTGAAGGCGGCGCTAAACCGCTGGGCCCCCCGGGGCTGCCCAGATATTCAGATTTTCTTCTAAAAGTTTTGAAGCTTCACTCTCCGTGTGTAAGATTTTATGCCATCAGAAATCAATTTTTGGATATGAAAATAAGGGTAGTCCTTCCTTTCCTTCCTATCTGGCAGCCAGTGACCTCGCCCCGTGTATTCCGTCCACCCGTGATTCCTACCACCTGCTTCCTCCCGGAACTTACCGTGTTCGCGTAGTTCTGTGTCTCTGGGGTCTTAATTACCTTCGCTCCGTAGTTAGTCATGCAAGTCTAGAAAATCAAGCTCCTTTGTCCTGTTTGTCTTCAAAACGTCTTGGCTCTTCTTGGACATTTGCTCTTCCATCTCATCATATAATCATGTGCCAGTAAAACTATCTGAACTTCTTTGCAGAAAGATTTTGGGCTCCTGTGCCAAGTTATTTCGTAATGACAAGGCTATTTGGATTTTCTGGTTCTCTTTCAGTTACTTTCAGAAGTAATATTTTCCCAAGAATCTTTTTTTCATTTCTTTGAAAGTATCGGTGTGAATACTTTATTCTATTCCCACCTTTTAAAAACTTCTGCCTATCTGTGGATATGGCCCTTTGTTGATGTGTGTTCTTACCTTCTCTCTTCTCGATCTTACCAGAGATTAATCTATTTTTATAATCTTCTCAAAGAACTTTTACTTTGGTAGTTTCTATTTTATCTTAGTCCTATTACACAAATTTCTCTATTATGTCCTTCCTTCTACTTTACTTGTGTTTCTTTTACTAGAAAATCAGGTTGATTCCAAATCAGCTTTTTTTTTTTTTTATCAACAACTGAGTATTTGGCTTTCTTAGTTCTAATGACTATTATTACTTGTTCATCTGCCTTCCATTTTGTAAAAGTTTGTTGCTGTTATGTTTTCTCATATTCTGCTCATCCTTGTGGGTTTATAGCAATTAAAAAAAAAATCCCACTACCGTAGTTTTAATGGTTTGGGGGAAAGGAATAAAATTATATGTTTTCAATCTGTTATTTATATCTGGAATATTTTTTATTAATTTTTATTTTATCTGGATCATTATTTATTAATCTTTCTTATTTATCATCTTCTAGTCCTCCCTCAGATATACCTTGTTTAATTTCTTCAACTCTGTCTTTCATTTCACAAATTCTTTTTCTGTTTAACCCACCCACTGGGTTTTATTTGAATAATAACAATTTTCCTTTATAAAAGTTATGTCTAATGGTCTTTGAAATCTCCCATTTTGATGGCATTGCATGCTTACTTCTGTGAGTTTACATTCTATTTAACGATTTAATCCATAGCTATTTTGCTTTAATATGTGATTATTCCACTACTTAAAGTCCTTCAAGATCTAAACTAGGTGTTCTTTGTTTCCTCTTCCTCTCCTCATAGTGGTTTGGCTTCTTGTGTGTTTGGTTCTATTTTCTGCAGAGCTGATATTTACCTTATTGATCTTAATCAGTGACCATCCTAGAAAGCCAAAGTGAGGAAGCTCTCCCCTAGACAGGGTTTGCATTTGCATTTGCTTTTGCTCAGAGCCAGAGGGTGCTCCCCACCTGTTAAAAACTCGAGCCCCAGCTCGAAGCCCAGGCTTAATCTCTCTGCCTTGTTACTTAGCTTTCCACTGAGGTTTTAATTAACCCCCGCGTTTGCCAGCGGGCCCGCTGCGGAGGGCTGTGGGTGCACTGCTCGCACCTCCGCTTCTCACGTGTTGCGGGGTTCTGGGGCGGGAGGGGAGGCGTCCTACATCTCTTCCCACAAGCCCGGAGATCGAATTAAAAGCATGGTCTCGGGCCGTGTGGGTCTTACGGTAGCAAGCGCTCCATCAAGCTAGTTCTCCGTCGTGTCAGGATGCGTTTCAATCTCGGGGTTCTGCTGTCATGGGGTTTCGGCGTCGATGTTCACTCAAGACAGAAGTTCTCTGATCTTCGCAGTCATCTCTCCCTCCCAGCCAGTGCTTGAGTACCTTCAAACATTCCCATTTCCTCCCTTTATCTTCCTTTGGCTTTTCTCCAAATTCACAACCGCCTGGGTGTGCTAATTTTTCTAATGATACAAAAATCTCCCCCAAATTTTTCAGTCCTTTGACTTCTGTTTTACCTTCTCCAGAGAATGAGCCTATAGCCCTGAGCTGTTCCATGTGGTAGCTACTAATTCCATGTGACTACTTATTTATTTTTCTTCTTCTTCTCTCTTTTCTTTTTTAGAGGCGGGGGGAGAAAAGAGTGGGGTGAGGAGGGGGAGAGGGAGAGAGAAACCCTCAGCAGGCTCCACACTCAGCACAGAGCCCAATGGGGGGCTCCATCTCATGACCCCGAGATGGTGACCTGAACCCGAATCAGGAGTCAGCCACTTAACTGACTGTACCACCCGGTTCCCCCCCCCCCCCCACCATGGGGCTGATTAAAATGAAGTAAAATAAATTCAGTTCTCCGTGAAAAAAAGATCTCAAAAGAGGAAGATTCTGAGTGACTCCGTTCTGCATGTTGATGGGTTCCTTTGAGTTCAGCTCACCACCTGTTAACTGCCCGTCTCGGTCCCATCGTAGCGGAGAAGGAAGCAGGCGAGACCCTGTGGAGCCTAGAGACGCGTGGGACTGTTGGTAGGGAGGGGTGAGCACTGGCTTGGGGGGCGAGGGCAGTGGTGGACACTCCTGGAGTTCTCTGACCGCTCTGCTCCTCAGTCCTGGGACATAGCATGATGACCCCCACTAATGACCCCTTCTAGAAGATGAGGGATCTGAGAACCTGAGAAGTGAAGGGAGTTGACCGCAGCCGCATAGTTATCACGTGCAAAAGCCAAGATTCAAAGCCAGGTCTTTCCTTTAAGGGGCAGCTTTGTCCAGTGAGCTGGGAACCGGCCGTCCAGAGTCCTCTCCATCCCGAAACCCAGCCGGCGAGAGGCTCGGGAAGCCAGCGGTCCCGGCAGAGGCTTAGCGCGCCCGCGGCAGAGCTCCCGGGGCCGAGGGAGCGGATGGAGGGCACAGCTGCCGCGTGGACCCGGGTCCAGTACACGTAGGGGTCATTATCCGCCATCCTCAAGGTCGGCCAAAGCCCCGTTGAGCCTGGCTGCGAGGCGCACCAGGAGCACTTTGCCTTTAGTGTTGTTTCCGCCAGACTCCGTTTGTCCCCCAGAGAGCCGGGTACAGAGGGCAGGGATGCTTCTAGGCTGGCTTTCTGCAAAACTGTGGGACAGCCCTTCTGCATCGAGTTCACCTCGGAGCCCGGGCTTCAGGTCGGGCGCACCTGGGTCCAAGTCGCCGTCCTGCCACTTCCAGCGCCGCGCCTGTGGTTGGACAGACTGGGCACCTGGCTCACTTTCCACCCCTGTGAAATGCGAGTCCTGGGACAGTTCGTGCCATATAGGTTTGCCACGAGGGTGGAAGGTCCCCGCCCGAGGCGTACCAGCGACTGTGTGAGGCTGGTTTGCTTTGTCTCCATGTGCCCGTGTGCATGTGCGTGTGTTTCTATGTGTGTAGAGGACGCAGGCATTTAATGCCTGAGAAACACAGAACTTCCTGCCCTGAAACCTGGCATTGTTGAGCAGCTGGTGGTGAGGTCCTAGATTCCCCAAGTTTCTGGAATAGAGTTGGGATTAATTTTCCCCCTGGATGAAATAAAGCCACAACCCGCTATCCCAGGCAAGGAAGGGTGGGTTACGGGCCTGAGGCCACTGAGCCTGGGGTTGTACCTCTGCCCAGGGGTGCAGTCTTCATCCACTGCACTGCACCCTGACCCTAACCCTAATCTCAACCCCTAACCCTAACCATAACCCCTAACCCTAACCCTAACCCCTAACCCCAACCCCTAAACCCTAACCCTAACCCCTAACCATAACCCCTAACCCTAACCCCAACCCCTAACCCCTAACCCTAACCCTAACCCCAACCCCTAACCCCTAACCCTAACCCCTAACCCTACCTCAAAACTTAACCCTAACCCCTACAGATACCCCTAACCCCTAACCCTAACCCCTAAGCCTAACCCTAACCCCTACAGATACCCCTAACCCCTAACCCCTAACCCCTAACACTACCCCTAACCCTAACCCTAACCCTAACCCCTACAGATACCCCTAACCCTAAGCCTAACCCTAACCCCTACAGATACCCTAACCCCTAACCCTAACCCCTAACACTACCCCTAACCCTAACCGGTGCAGGGGCCACACAGAGTGCTGGGAACCCGGAGACTACTGTCTTCCAGGCACACTTTGAAGGCCCTTGGGGTCTCCTCGTAGCCATCCCTGCCCGTGCAGACTCCACGTCTTGCTGGAGCCTTCTCCCCGGCCTCCCCCGGCCCTGGGGGCCCGGGGCCCTCCCTAGCCCCCTTCACATTCTTTAGGACTAAGTGCCTTTTAGTAAGTCACCCGAGAATGCACGTAGTGTTGACGTACCCATGTTGTAAATGGGCAGCATTGCTATGGGAGTGGCCGTTGGTTGCTTTTGGCGGGATCCTTTCGAGGCACGAATCTACGCCAAGGAGTTCTAGAATTCCAGAGCCATGCGCTTGGCTTCCTATAATCAAACGTGGACAGCAGTGCCCCATGTTAAGGTCATTATTCTAAAAGAATATGGCAGGAAAGTGATGGCGTGTCACCATCTTTTCTGGCCTCCCGTCCCTGGCAGCTCAACACCCAGCCCGCGCCCCTTCCCCTGCCGCGAGGTCTCCGTGCCCGCGGCCTTCCGAGTGGGGACCTGTCCCCGGCGACGCACACTCGGAGCCTCGTCCTGTCCCGCCTCCTGTTTCCTTGGGTCAGGCCCACGCGGACTCTGCTCCAAGGCCGAGGTGACTCACACACCCACGCTCCAACAAATACGTCCTTTCTGGATTTCTGGTTTTACCTGGCAGCTAGTTTCCTAATAAATCTGAGCAGAATTCGGAGAAAACTCGGGTCCCTTTCCCTCCGGGCTTTGGACTTGCTGGATCCCAGGCCCCGGGCGGTGATTTCTGCCCCGTCTCCCTGTTAGAATGGGCAAAGCTGCCGCTCAGGATCGCTTGGTCCTTCCTGGATTCTTTCTCTGCAGTGAGGCAGCCCCGGTTCTGCTCAGTGGTGCAGGAGACTCTCCGTGGGAGGAGCCTGAGCGACAATTTAGCAAATGGGCCCGCTCTCAGGGACCCTGGAGCGCTGTTAAAATCACGGAGCGCAGCCGGGCCAGACAACGGAGGATCTGCAAAAGGCGGGGGCTCAGGTGGGAAGTCTTTTCCCAAACTCCTAAGCTCTTACCTCTCACAAGGGCAACGCATTACCCTGCAAACTGACTGTGATGCTTCCACTGATTCTAGAAAACGCGAAACTGCTCAGCTCCTGCCTTTCTTCCAGCTTTTCTGTCAAGGAACCGGAAGGAGAGAGGATAGCCATTGACAAGGGCCAGATAGACCTTTAGCCTCCGAAACACGCTGGTCCGGATAAATTCGAGTCGAAGACACAGGGCCACGCAGATGGGATCAGTTATCCACGGGTGGTGACGGCCTGGGGCCTCCAAACGGGGCGGGCTGCCAACGAGCCCGAGGCGGGATCGCCGTCCGCGTGGGTCCTCGTCACGCCGAGGTAAACCGACCCCTCGATCTCAAATCTTACAATGCTGACGCTCAGCTGATGAACTTGACGGTGGAAGAAGCCACGGGGCCAGAGGGCCCTGGACTCCCACAGACTCGGCGCGGGCGCGGGAGCTGGGTGCTGGTGCGGCCGCCGAGGACGACTAGCCCGGGGCCACTGTGGTCCCATGGAGGCCACGTGAGTGACCGCTGGGATACACCTGCCACGGGCCAAGGTAGAGTTCAGCCACGTTGGTGGAGGTGTTTCTGACCCCGGGGTCCTGGGATCGAGTCCCGCGTCGGGCTCCCGGCATGGAGCCTGCTTCTGCCTCTGCCTGGGTCTCGGTCTCTGCCTCTTTTTCTCTCTGTGTCTGTCATGAATAAACAAAAAAATCCTTAAAAATAAATAAATAAATAAATAAATAATTAATAAATGAATAAATAAATTCCAGTTAACAGCAAGGTTATATTGGTTTCAGGTGTAGAACTCGGCGACTCTCACCGACATAAGCACCCAGTGCTCATCACCACCCCCTCCTAAACACCCACCACCTGTATCACCCCCCACCTGCCCTCCAGGAACCTCAGGCTGTTCTCTACGTAAGAGGCTGTTTCTGGGTTTGCCTCCCTCTCTCTTTTATTTTCCTCCTCATGTTCATCTGTCTTGTTTCTTAAGTTCCCCCTGCGAGCGGAATCCTGTGGTGTTTGTCCTCCTCTGGCTGCTCTCACTTAGCGTAACGCCCTCTCGCAGTCTGGGTCTTTGCAAATGGCAAGATTTCATTCCAAACCCATTTTAAAATGAAGAGTCCTTGCAGACGTTCTTTAATCTTTCCCTTCGCCCTGGGGGCTGCTGTCCCCCCACCCCGGCTCTGCTCAGTCCCCTGATTCCTGAGCACAGAGGGGGGATCTGCACTATTTCATCTTTCTAGGTTTTCCACCCACGAGGGAGGCACCAGAGCAGTCCCCATAGCTCCCTCGTTAAGCCCTTTGGCTTTTTGTTTTTTTTTGTTTTTTTTTTTTTAAGGATTTTTATTTCTTTATTCATGAGAAACACAGAGAGAGAGGCACAGACACAGGCAGAGGGAGAAGCAGGCTCCATGCAGGGAGCCCGACGTGGGACTCGATCCTGGATACCCAGGATCAGGCCCTGGGCTGAAGGCGACCCTAAACCGCTGAGCCACGCAGGCTGCCCACCCTTTGGCTCTTTGGCAAAGCAATGGAAAACCCTTTGTAAGGACCGTGGACACATCACGGTGGAAGCCAGTCCGTGACGGTTCCCTCCTCACCTGCTTCCCAAAGTCAGCTCAGCCAAAATCCCTTTGAAACAAAAAGCACAAATCACGGCTAATTTAGGGCAATTACAGGATTTACAAATTAAATGTATCCGCGCCGGTTTCCCTAGCAACCATCTCTGAATCACAAGATGACGAGCTTGAACTATTGTTCTATTGAACGGACCCCAGTATGGAGAGAAGGCCGCGTGCCTGAGCCGTGAGTGCCCACCTGCGTGTGGGCAAGAGGGGCCCGCGCGTGGGCAGGACAGTAGGGTCAGATCCATCCCAAGACGCTGGTGGGGCTTCAGCCGCAGAGAAAGGGGCTTGAGCGGAGCTTGGCAACGGAGCAGGCCGGGCAGGGCCCTGCGTCCCGCCGCCAGTGCCTCGCCGGGGCTGGGGGCGTGCCCCGTCTCAGCTTTTCACCTACGCAAGGGGCTCGAGCTGGATCCTTTCTCTGGCTTCTCCAGCTCTCTAAGGAGCATGACTTTTCTGGTTCTGGACCAAGATGTCGCATTTACAGTCACCAACGGTGAATGAGGCAACCTTAGTGGTGGTCATGCTGGAGCCCTCCAACGGGACCTGCCACCAAAGGGCTGAGTCTGGACCCCCATGGGGCAGCCTGGGGGCAGATGCATGGGGGGGACAGCCTTCCCGAACCCATGAATTCTGGAGAAAGAGGCTCTCTGGACCCTAAACTGGGATCCAGCCGTGTTTCCCAGGGGGCAGCAGCTGCAGCAAAGAAGTGGCTCCAGCCTGTGCACAGCCACCTGAGAAGAGGGTGCGCCAGTCGGGACCATAGTGGGGGCTCACGGGAAGAGGGTCCCTCCCTCCCGTTGGAAGAAGCGAGGGAGAGGCTCTCGGGGCCCGTGTGTATACCGGCAGGAGTGCCGCAGAGTCTCCTGAGCTCCCTAACTTGGGGTGGGGCTCCTAACCCACGGGGCAGGTGCAGAACGGAGGCCGAGGGCGCACGTGGGCCATGGGGGCTCCTCCTTGCGCCTCCTTCCTCCCGGAGGACGGACGTCCGGCCAGCACACCTCTGCCTGGAGACCCGCGAGGAAGGCGGCCCTGTGCCCGCACCATCCGGGGCCCAGTCCCCGAGAATGAGGACGTGCCAGGAGATGCTTCAGCTCCCCCCGTGACAAGTTTGGGCGGGTGCAACTCTGGAGTCACTGAATTTTAATGGGTTTTCTACGGTTTCTCAGCATGAACCAGTGGAGTTTTGTGATGTTTAAGGGGATGTGCTTATGAGCGTGCAGTTTGCGAGCCCTTTGCTGCCAATCACGCGGGACTGTCACCATTGGGAGTGTCATCCGTCCTCGCTGCACTCTTTTAGGTTCTTCCGTACGATACTTCAAAGTTCCCACTTGGGAACCAGCACATAAGGAGGCAAGAGCCCTGTGACGTGCTTCGCCCTGGACGGCGGTGGGTGACTGTCCATGAGTTGCCCTGGACGGCAGTGGGTGACTGTCCACGGGTCAGACACGGGAAACACGGCGTTCAGGGACGAGCTGCCGCGACCACCTGCACTGGGTGGGGTGGCCGACCTGTGGCCGTGGCCACCCTGCTCCCCGTGGGCCTGAGTGACCGGCCCCCAGCCCCCGTCCTTCCATCCTGTGGCCTCCGCCAGGAACGGGCTGTGGAGGAGAAGCCGCCCGGGTGCCACCTTCCGAGGAGGAATCCAGGCCCCCGGTTTTCAGAGTCAAGGAAGAGTCTGCAGGGTGGAGGGTGCTGATGGCAAAATCCAGCGCCGGTGACATCGATCAGCCCCTGCCCCTGCGCCAGGCGTGGTGCTCAGTGCCTCACCTTACGTCCCCGACCTCGACGGCAATCCTGTGGCAGGTGGGGCACGCGAGGCAAGGAGGCTCCGAGGAGCTTGTGTGCGGCTCCAACTAGAAGGCGGAGGGACTCAGCCAGTCCGGTGTTGGCTTTCACCTTCCCGCCCGCCCCGTTCCTCCCGGCCCGGCCCCAAGTGACAGGTGCGTGTAAAGGAAACGTGCCTGGAATTGGGATGTTCCTTAAGTGTTTGGGTCTGCGGGGCACCCACACCTGACCGATTGTGTTCGTTGCTCTCCGGGCTTGAGAAGAGACGGCAGGTGAGGAGGAGGCGGGTGGCGGAGCAGCCTAGATGCGGGGGCTGTGGGCACAGGGGTGGGCCTTCCCGGGGACCCTGCGCCCCGCCAGCTCTGGCCATGGGGACTCGCCGGGGCAGCAGGACTTCCACTGCCTGCCTGCAGATGTCCTCGCTGCAGCGCCAGCTGGAACTGGGAGCTCGCCAGGCTTCCCCCGGCACCCTACAGCATCCGTGACAGAAACTGCTAGAAAGGCCGCTGTTTTCTCTGAGCGACCGTATCTGCTTGTTCCTTGGCAAATGCTTAGGTGCCTATGCAGGAGGCTGCTGCCCCTGCCGCCCAAGCACCTGCTGCCCCTGCCGCCCGATGATGCTCCCCTAGGCCCGTGTGCTGGCAGCGCTAGTGCCCCCGGCGTCCTGCTTGCAGGCCCGGGGTGGCTGCGCACGGTGCTCTGCTCCGGGTCCCAAAGCTGGCGACGGGGGAGGCAGGTCACGGCCAAGCCATCCAGCCCCAAACTCCACGGGCTTTACCTTGGTTTTGCTCGGAGACCATGGGCTCCCGCGGCTGCCCACACGGCCCCATGAGCACCGCTTGCTCCCACCTTTAGCAAAAGGGCGAGCCCCGGGGTGTGTGTTCCAGGTACGGGGTCCACCTCCAGCACCCCTGCCGGCCTGTTTTCCTCCGATCCTTCACCCCACCCGACATCCCCCGCCCCCGGGTACGTCTGTTTGCACTTTTACCAAAGCATCCTTCTCGGAAGAGGATAAGAACATTTAGAAGAGTAACAAGAGTAAAGGTGATTCGATGACGTGATTCGGGATCTCCCCAAGTGGCTTGCCGGTCCCTCAGCGCCTGGGCTGAGACGGCCGTGGGGCATGGGGTGAGGGAGGCAGCCCTGCGGCGACCGGACCTGGGGCAGGCTCTGGGCTGGACGGCAGCGGTGCTGGGCAGTGCTGGGAAACGTGCGGAGGGTGGGGAGCCGACCCCCACGTATTAGGGTGCTATTGGGGCTCACTGGACGCACGACGAGTCTGCTGAGGTGCCGTGGTGAAGGACACGGGCCCACACATCCAAATGCTCCCCCAGAGCTTCCTCGGGGTGAAGCATCTCTCCAGCTCCCAGAGCCCAGCACCTAACTGCACGCACAGATTTTTAGAAGGATGTTGTACCCGGTCCTCAAATGTACTGAATTTTCCAGGAATACGACTCCCATGCAAACCAAGGCAAGACTGCACTTTGCTCGAGAGCTTTACCAGGAATGTATCATCACCTCCAAATGTGCCACCGTCAGGGACCCTGCTTCGGGCAAGCGAGTCAACAGCACAATCCACCTGCCGCGTCTGCATTTGCGCGGGCGCGTTCGCGACGACCCTGCGATAGGTGCACGCTCGCTCGTGTGGCCTTTCCCTCTAGATGTGCAGCACGAAGAGCGAGCCGACGATACACATTGTCCGAGCGCTGTCTTGCATGTCCTACCACCCGGGTTATGCACCGTAAGGTCACGCACGCGTCTCCCAGCTCCACGATGTCTCCGGGGTCCTCCTGCCTGAACACACACGTTCGGGTTGAAATACATATTCTGGTTTTTTTTTTTTTTTTAATGGAGCATAGTTGACCTGCAGTATTAGCTTCAGGAGTCCAGCCTGCTGGTCCAACAGGCCCGCACGCTCCTCTCTGCTTGCCGTGATGACCGTGGCTGCCACTGTCGCCGTCCGACGTCGTCCCGGCATCGCTGGCTATGACCCCTGTGCCGACCTCCTCCTTCCCGTGACTCCTCTCTGTTACAACCCTGAGTTTGAGCCTCTTCATCGCCTGTTTTGCCCCCGACCCCCCAACTCCCTGTGCTCTGGTGATTACTAGTTAGTTCTCTGTATTTATGATTCTGTCTCTGTTTAAATTTTCTTTTTTTTTAAGATTTTATTTATTTATTCATGAGAGACACAGAGAGAGGCAGAGAGAGGCAGAGACACAGGCAAAGGGAGAAGCAGGCTCCACGCAGGGAGCCCGACGTGGGACTCGATCCCTGGTCTCCAGGATCACACCCTGGGCTGAAGGCGGCGCTAAACCGCTGAGCCACCCGGGCTGCCCCCTGTTTAAATTTTCATGTAAATTCTAGTTCGTTGACATACAGCACGGTATTGGTGTCAGTCGAATTCAGTGATTTATCACTCACATGCAACACGTGCCCTCCTTTGTGCCCGTCCCCCACCTCCCTCCATCAGCCCCCATGAAGAGTCTCGTGATTCCCACCCCTCCTCCCCCTTCCCATGTGTTCCTCTGTTTGCTTCTTAAATTCCACATATGAGCGAGATCCACGTGGTTTTGTCTTTCTCTGACTCACTTCACTGAGTGTGACCCACTCTCGTTCCATCCACGTCATTGCAAATGGCAAGACTTCATTTCTCTGACGGCTGACGTTCCAGCACGTCTTTGCCGTGCTGGGAATGCCCCACTGAGGGGATGGATTATACTGAGAAATAGGCTGACGATCTGTTCTTGTTTATTTTATTGTATTTTTTATTTTTTTAGGCTGACGATTTGCACACTCCTCCTTGTGCGAGATACATTTCAATAATTTAATTCAAAAACCAGCGCTGCCTTAGATCGGTCGCAAGGAGCTGTTTGCTTACGCTACCCGTGATAATAACGTAATAGTTGATGTGACGGTTGATGAGCAACATTGATGAAATAAAAGGGGGAATCCTCCAAGATCAAGAATTACTAATAAAAGAATTAAGTTGAACTCTTGGGGGGGAAAAAAAGGCCACACAGAATGTAACTTGAACGTTTTGGCTCCGGGTGCACTCTCTGGGTTGGGAGATCGAGGCCCGTCAGGCTCCGTGCTGGGTGTGGAGCCTGCTAACCTCCCTCCCCCTCTGCCTCGGCCCCACTCACCCCCCCGTACTGCGAGGGTCTTGCTGATTTGCGCCCAGCCTGCGTTTCCTCTGGTCCCGGAGGCACTTTGGTCTTGCCCTTGGTCTACCCGAGGGCAGAGGCTCTACACCGACCGGCCAACGGCAGGACCAGGACAGGAACGGCTCCAACAACACGGAGCTGCGTGATCCACCCGAGTGAGTGCAGCCTCGGGAAGCTCCACTGCAGGAGGAACACGCTTGCCAGTGCCTCGGTGCGGGCCACAGGCTCCCCCGTCTACGTGGGGGATACGGAGACTTGGGGCTTAGGTTTTCACCTGAGTGTATGGCTTAGTAACGGGGCTGTTCTCCCCTGAGGGGCTCGGTCTTGGCCGTTGCTGCTCTCGCTGTTGCATAAGAGAAAGGCGAGGGGTGAAGGGATAGAGACGCTGTGGTCCGCGTGTACGCCGGGATGTTCCTCAGCCGTTAGAAGCGACAAATACCCACCATGTGCTTCGACGTGGAGGGACCTGGAGGGGGTCATGCTGAGTGAAATAATCGGAGAAGGACACACATTATATTGTCTCATTCATTTGGGGAATATAAATAATAGGGAAAGGGAATAAAGGGGAAAGGAGAAAAAATGAGTGAAAATATCAGAGAGGGAGACAGAACATGAAGACTCCTAACCCTGGGAAACGAACTAGGGGTGGGGGAAGGGGAGGAGGGCGGGGGGTGGGGGCGACTGGGTGACGGGCACTGAGGGGGGCACTGGATGGGATGAGCACTGGGTGTTATGCTATATGTGGGCAAATTGAACAATAAAAAATTTTTTTAAAAAAGAGAAAGGCACGGGGCAGGGGAAAGTGCCCATTCCCTTGCCTGCGTTTCGAGGCCCTTGTAATCCTTCCTTAAGCGGACTGAGAAGTCAGCGTATCCCCCACTGATCCCTCGCTGGTGCCTATTAACCAGACAGAAGCCACCACCGCAGAACACGGTGTGCTTGTTACGTTTAAGCTTTTGTCTAACTGGCCCACTTATCCCTGGATGAATCAGTTCTGCCTTCGGGGCTGAATTGAATGCGGCTTCGTCTGAAAGCTCCCGAGCAAGCTCTTCCCCGTGCGCTGCAAGGGCTACGTACTGGCTCTATTTCCACGCCCTAAATCAGAGAGCATGGTCTGCAGAGGATTTGGCAACCAGTTTTGGGTATGAGTAGCTATTTCTGAGATGTTTGAAGGTGGAAATACCGGAGTTTCCCAGGTCAGCCGTTTCCCTACTATGGAAGTGCATTTCATATGGGGTGGGCACTGGTGTTAGACGCTCATATACGTGATTTCCTTGAATCCTCATGAAGATCCTGGAAGGTACATGTTACTCCATATTTGCCCAGGGCTGTTCTAAAAACAATGAATTGCAGGGCCGGAGGCTGTCTGATTCTTCAGGACATGCCCCCCCGCCCCGCCCTGCACGGAGCTGCTCACAGGTGTGGGGAAGGGCAGTGGCCAGGATGGAGAGAAGCGGGGGGAGGTGAGGCTGCGCTGGCCCCAGGGCTTCGTCCAGGTCAGATGGGTGCGTCCTGAGCCAGAGCTCTCCTCAGGCAGCAGCAAGACCCTACGTGTGAGTCCGAAGGCTTCGGTGACACATCTGGAAATCCGGGGCTGGCAGCCGCTCATCGTTTCAGAGCTGGTGTAGCCCAGTGGCTGCACGCGCAGCCCCAAGAGCCACGCCGAATGCATTTCCATCCTGGTCGGGGGCTCTGACGAGTCACTTGCCCCCTTTGAGGTCACTCTCAGCGCCCGATTCTTTTCATCTGCAACATGGAGGCGACAGGGCTTACCTCTCCGTGCTGGGCCTGACCAGTCTGCAGAATATCTGGCCAGCAATCTTCGGAGCTCTGGAGGTCAGGGGCAACAGGGAAGGTCTGCGAGACCGTCACAACCAAGGGGACCGTAAGGAAACACGAAACCTGCATCATAGACAAAGGACATTAGACAAGGAAATGAGGAAATTTGAATACAGAACGGAGTTTAGTTAAAAATAATTGTACCAATATTGGTTCATTCATTGTAACAAATATGTCATGATAATGTAAGATATTTGTAAGAGGAGAAACTGAGATTTATAGGAACTCTCTATACTGTCTGTGCTGGTTAATTTTATGTGTCCGCTTGGCTAGGCCATGGCCCAGCTGTTTGGTCAAGCACAAGTCTAGATGATTCTTTGAAGATATTTTTTAGAAGTGACTACTATGGAATCAATAGACTCTGATGAAAGTAGATTACATTCCAAAACGTGGGTGAGACTTATCCAATCAGTTGAAGGCCTTAAGAGAAAAGCTGAGGTCCTCTCAGCAGAAATCTGAATAAAGCACAGACTTGCATTCATAATTATGTATCAGTATTGGTTCATTAATTGTGACAAATGTACCCTACTAATTAAGATGTTAATAATGGGGGACACTGGCTGTGGGGTATACGGGGTATATCTCTTTACTATCTTTGCTCTAATTCTGTAAATCTAGAACTGTTATAACATTTTAAAAAGTGCTTTAAGAAAATCAGTCTTGCAGAATTCAGCTTTACTGACAGAAATAGAATCTTGCTTTCAAACACTGAAACGAGGAGCATATGCCATTTTGTTCCACAATAGCATCCAGAGTCTTGCTGTAGTGACACAAAGGAATGAAAATGGGTTTCTCTTTATGGACTTGCACAAAAAAGTACTTTTTGTTTAACCAATGAGTGTTTTATAGCAGAAACACTGTGCATATGGAAACAATCAAAACGGAATACACTGGGAAGCAGAATTCTGTTACTTAAAAGGGACATAAAACGTGCTTCTTGTTTTTAATGGGGTAATTATTTTTCATTCTTTAATCATTTGTCCTCTCTTTCTAGGTAGCTCTTTTCTGTCACTTTAATAGCCCATAGTGGTGAAAATAAAGAACTGGGAATGGGGTTAAAGTAAATGTTGGGATGAAAGGTCTTAGTTCCGTCTGGCAGGTCCTGTTCAGAATGTCAGGCAAGTTGAAGATGAAACTATTCATTCAGAAATATTTATTGTTTGCCTACTGTATACCAGGAAGTGTGAGACTTCTAAAATGAATCATTTACAGGTGCTATCCGCAAGCATCACTTTTTTAAAAGATTTCATTTATTTATTCATGGGAGACACACACAGAGAGAGGCAGAGACACAGGCAGAGGGAGAAGCAGGCTCCCCACAGGAAACCTGATGTGGGACTCGATCCCAGGACCCTGGGGTCATGACTTGAGCCAAAGGCAGATGCTCAACCACTGAGCCACCCAGGTGCCCTACCCTCAAGCATCTTAGCATTGTTCATATATAAAGCAGACATGCTTTATATATGAATATATAAATTATATATTGTAATTTGTAATAAAACATATAAATTATATCCTTATATATCATGTGTGTATAGCAGTTGTAAATATGTAAATCATATATATATATATCTCCTACATATCTCACTCTTTCTTTGCCTCCCATAGGCAACTTTTCTAACGTGTTTAGTATGTATTTTATATGTGTGTGTTCCTACAAAAATTTATAATATTGATTTGTAGGCATATATCTTTAGTTTATATAAATGGTGAGGTGCCATATATCTCACCTCATTTTCTTTTTTCAGCAAAGTATGTTTTTTTTTACATTTTTATTTTTTTTAAGATTTATTTATTTACTTATGATAGACACACAGAGAGAGGCAGAGACACAGGAGGAGGGAGAAGCAGGCTCCATGCAGGGAGCCTGACGCGGGACTTGATCCCGGGACTCCAGGATCACACCCTGGGCCAAAGGCGGGCGCTAAACCACTGAGCCACCCAGGGATCCCCAGCAAAGTATGTTTTTAAGACCCATTCTTATTGTTATGTGAATATAAGGCACCCTTATTGCTACATAGTATTCCAAGGTGACCATCTTAAGAAGAAAGCAAGCAAAATAAATGAAAGAAGGATGAGAGAAAGGAAAGAAAGAAAGAAAGAAAGAAAGAAAGAAAGAAAGAAAGAAAGAAAGAAAGAAAAGAAAGATTGATTCTCTTTTTTTGGTCCAACTGTGGTATTGGACACTCTCCTCCCACCTACCTCCTCCTCAAGGAGGCTTCAGTTGGCTTGTGCTTTCCCTTGGGTCTAGAGGGTAAGTATTCACTTACATAGACCTAATTATCTAGGATTCCAAGGGAGGATTCCAGCTCATTTCATTAAGAAGACTGTGGGTAGCCTCTTCAAAGCTACAATTAGTGCTACTCTATAAACCCTCTCTGCTTTCTGAGAATATATCAGTTCTGATTCCTATGGAACTTTTTCTTCCCTGACCCTAGAGGGCTATGATAATTCCATCTCTAAAACTCCCATAGTATTTCTGAACATTAATTATGTTTCAGGATGTGCACCAGTGGTAGAATGACGGTGAAGGGTCTGAGAGACAGGGGCAGGCCTGTCCTGGCTGAGACTGAGGGTCTGGGCCCTCTTTAACGGGTCTTAACCTCCTTCTGTGGTTAGAATAGGTGCTGAAGTTATTCTTCCTGTGTTTGAATCCTAGTTCTGCAACTTTCTAGCTGTGTAAACTTGAGCAAATTACTCATCTAGGAAATGAGGTAATTAAACCACAGATGATTTATAGGGTAAATTCCAGTTCAACTACCGCTTCATCCATAGATACTTTCTTGCCTCTGTGCCCTTTGACATCATTCTTTTCTCTGAAATGTCTTTTTCCCAGTGCTCTTCTCTCCCTTCAAGGTTGTCTCCAGACAGCATGTTCTCCAAAAGGTTTTCCTTAGAATTCAGATTTAAATAAAGAATGAAAGAGTGTTGAAGATGGAATAAATAAAGGTAAGATAAAATCTTTTTTAAATTAATTGATCCAACTAGATCTAACTGACATTTCTAAACAGATAACTGTTTAAAGTATCAGTAGTAAATAATACAATTTATTAGGTGATTACAGCATACGGGTGAGTGAAATGAATGACATTAATGGTGCAAGGGATGGGACTGACAAATTGGGGATACTGTGTTATAAGGTACCTGCATTGCATGTGAAGTGGTACAATGTAATTTGGAAGTGGACTTAAAATTGCTATAAATATATATTGTAAATTGATATGCTTAGAGAGGAGAGAAAATGGAATTATATAAAATGCTCAGCTCAAACCAGAAAGGGCAGAAAAAGGGAAAAAAATAAGCACAGGATAAACACAATGAATAGAAAACACTTACAGACATGGTAGATAGTAAACCCCCCAAAATCATTAATCACGTTAAATATAAATGATCTCAACATATTAATTAAAAGATAAAGACTGTTGGGGTAGATTTTAAAAGATCCAAATATATATATATATAGTTTTTTTCAATAAGAAACCCATTTTAAATATAAAGAAACAGATTAAAAGTAAGGGGATGGAACAAGATATAATAGTACTAATCAAGAGAAAGCTGGAATAGCTATAGTAATTTCAGATAAATTAGATTTTAGAATAGGGAAATTATCAGGGATAAAAGGGGTCATTACATAATGAAAAAGGAGTCTATTTCCCAAGGAAATATAGCAATCTTCAACACGTATGTACCTAATAACAGGACATCAAAACACATGAGGCAAAACCAAAATGAACTGCAAGTAGAAATAGACAAATCCATTGTTACGGTTGGAAACTTAAATATTCTTTCAGTAGTGGATAGATCCAGCAGACAGAAAATGAGTAAGAATCCAGTTGAAAAAAAGGAGCACCATTAATCAACTAGATCTAATTGACATTTATAAAATACTTCATCCAAAACCAGCAGCATACACATTTTTTTCTTCAAACTCATGTGGAACGTTTGGGGCCATAAAGCAGATTTGAACAAATGTATACGACTAAAAGTCATACAAAGTACATTTTCAGACCACAGTGGAATTAAACTAGAAACCAGTAACAGAATGATAGCTAAAACAAAACAAAACAAAAAAAACCCCAAACCCTCCCAGATATTTGGAGATTTAACAACACGCTTTTTATTGGATGTAAAGAAAACAGTGCTCATAGGGGAAATTTATAGAACGAAGTGCCCATATTAGAGAAGAAAAATCCAAAAGCAATCATTTGACTTTTCACTTTAGAAAACCAAAGAAGAACAATTTACAACTAAATCAAGCAGAAGAAAGGAAATTTAAAACATTAGAGCAGAAATCAACGGAATTAACTGGAAAACATACCCCCATAAATCAATGAAACAAAAAACTTTAGCTCTTTGAAAAGATTAATAAAATTAATAAACCACTTGCCTAGCTAACCAAGAAAAAATAGAAAGAAGACACAAATTATTGATATCAGAAATGAAATAGGGGTCATCGCTACGTACACGATGGACACTGAAAGGTCAGTAAAGGACTACAGTGATCGAGTAAGGAACTACACGGGTGGTTTTAAGATTTGCTGTATCAGAAGTACCTGAGGGGGCCTGTTAAAATGCAGACCCCGCCCCCAGGTCTCACCTATATAATCTTTTTTAATTAATTAATTTATTTATTCATGATAGACACACAGAGAGAGAGAGAGGCAGAGACACAGGCAGAGGGAGAAGCAGGCTCCATGCAGGGAGCCCGACGCGGGACTCGATCCCCGGCCTCCAGGACCGCGCGCTGGGCTGAAGGCGGCGCTAAACCGCTGAGCCCCCCAGGGATCCCTCACCTATATATTCTGATTCTGTAGCTGTGGGTTCTGTATTTTTAACAAGAACCGTAGGTAATTCCAGTACACCTGATCCTAGGACCACAGGCTGAAAAGCACTCCGGGGCTCACGTGAAGGCCTTAACCCCGGTCGGAGAAACGAGAATATAAAGTAGGATATGTCTGGGCCAGGGGCTGGTGGCGTTTTCTCTGGGGGCCTCCTTTCTTTATGAGGTAGAGGAAGATACCTCTGTGGACAAGGGGTCATTTACAGCTGCAGGAAGCGGTCAGGCTGGGAACAGAAGTGGTAGGAAGGGGGGAAATGCTTGCATGGGGTTCTGAAGCAACCCTGATCCTGGAAATCGGCATTATAAAGATACCACGTCCTTGTGAAGGATGGAGAACACAAGTGCCATTAGTTTTCTTTTTTTTTTTTTTTTTTTGCCATTAGTTTTCTACAGAGCTTAAAAGGGGGAGGAGCCTAGAAAAAAAACTAAAAAAAACCCAGGCTTCTAGAATTATAATTGTGAGGATCCTGAGCACCACCACCTGTCTCTGCTAAAGAGGCGAGCCAGCCTCCCCAGCCTCTACCCCAGAGTCCTCTCTCCCCGCCCCGTCTCCTCAGTGGTAAAGTGCAGACAAAATAGTTTCCACTTCGTAGGCTCAGAGCGGGGCCTGAATGGGCTCACGCACCGGAATTATTAGAGCAGCGCCTGTCTCGCGGCAAACCCTCACCTGCACATCAGCTCACTCTCGCTCCACAGGCAACACCCTGCTTGACTTTACACAAATAAGCCAATTAATCTTACTTCACACATGGCCACTTTGTCCCCATCTTACAGGTGAGGAGATGATGGAAAAGGAAAACCCATTGTCTTAAGTCCCCACAACCAGTCCCCGAGCCAAGGGGACTGGAGACTCGGTCTCCCGACTCCAGCCTCACTTCCTGAGAGTTTACTTGGTGCCAGGTATTGCTAAAAGTACTTTTCTCTTTTTCTTAAGATTTTCTTTGTTTATTTGGGAGACAGGACATGCGTGAGAGCGCCAAGCGTGAGCCGGGGAGGGGCAGAGGGAGAAGCAGTCCCCGCTGGGCCAGGAGCCCGGGATCAGGGCCTGCGCCAGGGCGATGCCAACTGCCGAGCCCGGGCGCCCGAGGAGGGTACCTTGGAGCACGCAGCTGTCGAGGCTCCAGGGAAATGCCCTAAGCAGCAGGCCCGGGGCAGCCGGGCTGGCACCTGCGCCCCTGGGGACCCTCGCCTGCCCCCGTCCCGCCCCTCTGAGCCCCACCTGCACCTGCGAGAGCATCGGAGCTAAGGAGTCTCAGCCCCGCCCGGAACAGCTCCTAACCATGCGGAACCAGGAAACTAGTGCCTGCGGGGCCACAGGTGCGCGGGCTGGGAGGGCTTCCTGGAGGCGGGAAGTAGTTTGCAGGTGAGCCTCCGGCAGGTGGAGCGGGCTGGGGACGGGTGCGGGAGGAGCTGAGCACAGGAGGCCACGGAGAGCGCTCGGAGGATGGGATCCACAAGCCGGCTGTGCCAAGGCTCGTGGAGGGTAAGCTTTGAAAGGGATTCGGGGTCTGTCCAAGGGAGCGCGGAATATGGGCGAGACTTTGGGCTTTAATGGGAGCCACGAGTCGGTTGTTTGGGCTTTTTTGCGAGCGCCTCTCAAAATGAATGGCTCTTTACCTTGACCTCACGGAAGAGTCAAATGCAACTCTAAGAAAGGACAGAGAGGCCGAGTAACCCAGTCCGTGTCGGTCAGCGGTGACACCTTGCACAAGGTGCCGGGGTACTAACGTCCACGCAGTCCCCGTCGTACTCCGATCCCGCAGTGTAGCTCACACCTGTGTACGTATTTGAGTCTGTGGGATTCTCTCGCACCCGGAGGTTTGCGTATCTATAACCACGGTCGAAATATGCGTCAAAGATGATGCCCTTTTGTCCCTAACGACTTTATCATTGGGCACGTTGTATAGAAGTTCCATTATCCACTTTAATTTTACAAGGTGAGAGATTTGACTTGAGCTTTTTGGTTGCAAATGTGTTTTTGTCTACGGATGCCCGACGGCTGGCACCGTTTACTGGGAAGACCGCCTGTCTGCGTTCAGTTGCTTTCGCGCCTTTGTCAAAAATCACCGGAGCCAACGGAGCCCGCCTGTGTGCCCTGCCCTGGGTTCCCTCGTCCGCTCGCTGGCCCAGTGTCCATCTGTCTGCCAGTACTGCGCTGTCTTCATCGCTGCGGCTGCGTCATTTTATCCGACCCCTTCAAGAGCATTCGCTGCTCCAGGGGCTTTGCCTTTCCCTGTGAATCTCAGAATAAGCCTGCCTGGTCCTCAGAAGCCCGGCTGGGGCTTTGGCAAGAATCGCGCTAGATCTTAGGTCAACTTGTCCTTCTCCCTCTCCGTCTGCCCGCTGCAGCCTCTGCTTGTGCGCGCGCTCTCTCTGTCAAATAAATAAATAAAAATCTTAAAAGAAAAATTAAAAAAAAAACCCTTAGATCAATTTGGAGGGAACTGACATCTTTCAAAGTTGAACTACATGAACATACTCTCTTTTTAAATTTGATTTCTTTTTGCATTTAGATCCTTTGTGTGTTTTGTTAAGTGTATGCACAGGATTTCATTTTATTTATTTATTTATTTATTCATTCATTCATTCATTCATTCATTCATGAATAAGAGAAACAGAGACAGAGAGAGGCAGAGACCCAGGCAGAGGGAGAAGCAGGCTCCATGCAGGGAGCCTGACATGGGACTCGATCCCGGGTCTCCAGGATCAGGCCCTGGGCTGAAGGCAGGTGCTAAACCTCTGAGCAACCCAGGGGTCCCCATATTTCATTTCCTTTTTAGCAACTGTAAATAATACTGTTTTTAATTTCGGTTTCCACATAACCTGTGTTACTGTATAAAAACACCCTTTAGCTTTTTTTTTTTTTTTTTTAAGACTTTATTTGGGAGAGAGCACGTGTGCACGAGTGTGGGGGCGAGCAGGGCAGAGGGAGAAGCAGACCCCACTGGGCGGGGAGCCCGATGCGGGGCCTGAGCCCAGGACCCCAGACCACGACCTGAGCCGAGGGCCGACGCTCAACCACTGAGCCCCCCAGGCGCCCCCATCCTCTTACTTTCAACCTACCCTCGTCATTAAACGTGAAGTGAGTCTCTTCTCACCGTAAACACCATGTATCGGCTTGTGCTTCTTTTCGTCTGCTTGTTCTAATCCACGCTGCCAACCCGATTTTTTAATTGGTGTATTTACCCATTTACATTGAAGGTGAATCTTGATAGATTTGAGCTTAAGCGTGCCGTCTTACCATTTGTCTTCTGGTTTTCCTGTTTCTCCTCTCTCACCTTTCTGTGGGTACATTTTTCAGAACTCCACCTTAATTTACCTTTAGAGTTTTTGAGTGCATCACTTTTTATAGAAAAACTTCCATTCTAGGTGTTATAATGTGTGGATGCGACTTACCACCTCGAGTGGAGCGCAGAGGCCTGGGTGGGTCCCTTGCCTTCCTCAATCTCTAACAGGATTACCCGGAGTGTCAGATGTTTTCATCACCAAATGTGATTGTAAAAACTCATGACAAGGATCTTCTATTTACCCCAATTTTTACCTATTTTAAGATTCTTCTTGGGTGTAGAATTTACAACGGACTGTTCTTTTCTTTCATCACCTGAAAAGCGTCCTGCTATTTCCTCCGCCTTCTGTGGTTTCCCACGAAGTATCTGCGGTCACTGAATTAGTGTCCCTCTGTCATGTTGCTTCTTTCCATTTGCTTTTAAGAGTTTTTCTTTGTGTTTAGTTTTCAGAATTGAATTATCGGCCTGGATTTCTTGGGAGTTATCCTGGCGGGATTTGCTCATCTTCTTGGAACTGTAGCTTTGTGTCTTTCACCAAATTTGGAAAGTTTTTCAGCCACAATTTTTTTCTAGTGCTCTTTCAGACCTTCCGTCTTTCTCCTCTCCTTTGACTCTGATTCTGCAAAGATTGGAATTTTGATTACTGTCCCACAGGACCTTGTGACTCTGTTCATTTATACCCAGTCTGTTTTCTCTCTGTTGTTTATTTGCAATGAATTTACAAATTCATTCACAATGGATTTGATTACTTTATATTCAAGTTGACGCAGTCTGTCCTCTGTCATCTTCATTCTACTACTGAGCTCATTCAGGAAATTTTTAGAATTCCTATTATTGTAGTTTTCAGTTCTATAATTTCCATTTAGATCCTTTTTATGCAGTTTATTTGCTGAAATTTTTTTGAAGGATTTTATCTGACTGAGAGTGAGGGAGCACACACAGCTGGATGGGCAGGGGGAGAGGGAGAAGCAGGCTTCCCGATGAGCAGGGAGCCCGATATGGGGCTCGATCCCAGGACTATGGGATTATGACCTGAGCCACCCAAGTGACCGGAGACTTTTTAAATTTTAATTTGCTTCAAGAAAATCTACAAGTGATTCCGGAACTATTCCTATGATGGCTTTAAAAAATCCTTGTTAGGTAATTCTAACATCTGACTCATTTCGGTCTCGGTTTCAGTTCTGTCTCCCTCCCTCTCTCATACATCTCCAAACTTTGGATCACAATTAGCTGCTATCTGCTCCTTCAGGGCTGTTCTGTTCCTTTGAGGTGTTGGCCCAGTGCAGTGTTGGTTCCCTGGGTTAGGTCGCTTATTAAGATTAAATCTTTTATACTGTCTTTTGGGGTACAAACTTGATTTTGATGTAGGAGCTATGATTTCATATTTTCATCATTCCTTGTTAATTCTATTTAATAATCTCTTAATTTGACCTTCCTAGCATTTAAATGTTTTAGCTTTGGGATACATAACCTGCAACCTGTGGGGCGCCCTGGCTGCAGTGGGGTCCTTGGGGGGGAGCACAAGGAGGACAGCCCCCCCCCGTCTATTGCGGTCCCAGCCCCCTGATTGCGGGCTCAGCCACCCCCACTGCGGGCTCAGACCCACCCCACTGCGGACTCAGCCCCCCCATCGCGGACTCAGCCCCCCCATCGCGGGCTCAGCCCCCCCCATCGCGGACTCAGCCCCCCCCATCGCGGACTCAGCCCCCCCCATCCCGGGCTCAACCCCCCCATCGTGGGCTCAGCCCCCCCATCGTGGGCTCAACCCCCCCCCCCCATCGTGGACTCAGCCCCCCCCATCGGGGGCTCAGCCCCCCCCATCGCAGGCTCAGCCCCCCCCATCGCGGACTCAACCCCATTAGCGGGCTCAACCCCCCCATTAGCGGGCTCAGCCCCCCCATCGCGGACTCAACCCCCCCCATCGCGGACTCAACCCCCCCATCGCGGACTCAACCCCCCCATTAGCCGGCTCAGCCCCCCCATCGCGGACTCAACCCCCCCCCATCGCGGACTCAACCCCCCCATCGTGGACTCAGCCCCCCCCATCGCGGACTCAGCCCCCCCATTAGCGGGCTCAACACCCCCCATCGCGGGCTCAGCACCCCCATCCCGGGCTCAACCCCCCCATCGCGGACTCAACCCCCCCATCGCAGACTCAACCCCCCCATCGCGGACTCAACCCCCCCCATCCCGGGCTCAGCCCCCCCATCGCAGGCTCAACCTCCCCATCGCGGACTCAACCCCCCCATGGCGGGCTCAAGCACCCCCATTGCGGACTCAAGCACCCCATAGCGGACTCAAGCACCCCCATCGCGGACTCAGCCCCCCCATTAGCGGGCTCAGCCCCCCCATTAGCGGGCTCAACCCCCCCCATCGCGGGCTCAGCACCCCCATCCCGGGCTCAACCCCCCATCGCGGACTCAACCCCCCCCATCCCGGCCTCAGCCCCCCCCATCCCGGGCTCAGCCTCCCCCATCCCGGGCTCAGCCCCCCCATCCCGGACTCAGCCCCCCCCATCCCGGGCTCAGCCCCCCCATCCCGGGCTCAGGCCCCCCATCCCGGACTCAGCCCTCCCCATCCCGGGCTCAGCCCCCCCATCGCGGGCTCAAGCCCCCCCATCGCGGACTCAAGCACCCCATAGCGGACTCAACCCCCCCCATCGCGGGCTCAGCCCCCCCATCGCGGGCTCAGCCCCCCCATCCCGGACTCAGCCCTCCCCATCCCGGGCTCAGCCCCCCCATCGCGGGCTCAAGCCCCCCCATCGCGGACTCAGCCCCCCCATTAGCGGACTCAGCCTCCCCATCACGGACTCAACCCCCCCATCGCGGGCTCAACCCCCCCCATCGCGGGCTCAGCCTCCCCCATCGCGGGCTCAGCCTCCCCATCCCGGGCTCAACCCCCCCATCGCGGGCTCAACCCCCCCATCGCGGGCTCAGCCTCCCCATCGCGGACTCAACCCCCCCATCGCGGGCTCAGACCCCCATCGCGGACTCAAGCACCCCCATAGCGGACTCAAGCACCCCCATCCCGGCCTCAGCCCCCCCATCCCGGGCTCAGCCTCCCCCATCCCGGGCTCAGCCCCCCCATCGCGGACTCACCCCCCCCCATCCCGGGCTCAGCCCCCCCATCGCGGGCTCAGCCCCCCCATCGCGGGCTCAGCCCGGCGGTTCCCGCAGTTCCCCGAGCTCCCGCTGCCGGGGTGTCGGTCCGGCCCCCCCCCAGGCTGTGATTGGTCGCTGCCGCCGCCCCGCCGCCCCCCAAGCCGGGAGGTGCCGCCCGCGCTGCCAGGGGCGCCGTCGCCGACGCGGACCGGGCAGCAGGGAGCCTGCGGGCCGCGCAGCACCTGGTCCCCGGGCAGAGGTAGGGGGCTGGGGGGTCGGGGGGTCGGGGGGCTCGGGGGGATGCGGGGGGATGCGGGGGGATGCGGGCAGGTGCGCGGGCAGCGGTGCCGGGCGCCCTGGGCGCGGTGGTGAGGAGCGCCCTGCCCCGGGCCCCGACCCCCCACCCCCCGCCCCGCCGCAGCAGGTCCCGGCCCCGGCAGCCCCCAGCGAGGCCCCGGGCCTCAGGCGCCGTCAGCGTGTGCAGGCCGCGGCCCGGGCACGGCGCTGGGCGTTACAGGAGGGAAGGCGGGCGGGGGCTGGGCTCGCGGGCGCGGGGCCGAGCCGTCCCTTGGGTGGGCGCCGGGGGTCGCGCTCCTGCGGCAGGTGCGGCGGGTGCAGCTGGCAGGCGGGCTGCGCGGCTCCAGGCCCTGCAGCAGGTGCGGCGCCACAGGTGCGCGGTCGGGGAGGGCCGGGGAGGCCCGGGAGGTGCGCGCGCCCGCCCACCCTCCCCGCGCGGGCGCCTGGGGGGCACCTGGGGGGACCTGGGCGTGGGCCGGGGGGATACCCGGGGGGGCACCTGGGCGGGGCCGGGGGGGCACCCGGGGGGGCACCTGGGCGTGGGCCGGGGGGGATACCCGGGGGGGCACCTGGGCGGGGCCGGGGGGGCACCCGGGGGGGCACCTAGGCGGGGGCCGGGGGGGCACCGGGGGCACCTGGGCGGGGACCTGGGCGGGCACCCGGGGGGCACCTGGGCGGGGGCCGGGGGGGGCACCGGGGGGCACCTGGGCGGGGGCCGGGGGGGCACCGGGGGGCACCTGGGCGGGGGCCGGGGGGGCACCGGGGGGCACCTGGGCGGGGACCTGGGCGGGCACCCGGGGGGCACCTGGGCGGGGGCCGGGGGGGCACGGGGGGCACCTGGGCGGGGACCTGGGCGGGCACCCGGGGGGCACCTGGGCGGGGGCCGGGGGGGCACCGGGGGGCATCTGGGCGGGGACCTGGGCGGGCACCCGGGGGGCACCTGGGCGGGGGCCGGGGGGGGCACCTGGGCGGGCGAGCGGGCCGTCCCCCGCGGCGATGCCCACGCGTCCTCGCCTCTTCCTCCCCAGGCAGCCGCCCCCCGGCCGCGCCCCGCCGGCTCCGCCATGGGCAACCAGTGCTTCGGCTTCCGGACGCGGCTGCTGCAGCGCCTGCGGCCCCTGCCCGCCCTCCTGGTGGTGCGCGGCGCCCCCCCGCAGGGCCAGGGCAGGGACTACCACGTCGCGGTGCTCGGCGCCGCCGGCCTGGCCAAGGGCGCGCTGGTGCGGAGGTGGGTGCGCGGCGGCTTCCAGGACGCGTGCCTGGCGGGGGCCGAGGGGGCCGAGGGGGCCGAGGGGGCCGACCAGGGGGCCGACCAGGGGGCCGACGAGGGTGCCCCGGGCGCCCCGGCCGCCGGCCCGCCCCGCGCCCCCCGCGCCCCCCGCGCGCCCCGCGCCCCCCGCGCCCGCCGCGCCCTGCTGCGCCGCCTGGCTGCCGGGGCGCCCGCCTTCCCGCCCGCCGGCGCGGCCTCGGAGCAGCAGATCCTGGAGGAGCTGCAGCCCTTCTACGAGCTGCTGTGCAAGGTCAAGGGCCGGAACGTGCGCCAGTACCCGATCGTGCTGGTGCTGGGCAGCCGCGGCGAGCAGGGCCGCTGGGAGCTGACGATCCGCGAGGGCGTCGCCTGCGTCGAGTGGGACTGCGCCTTCCTGGAGACCTCGGCCGCCATGGGCGTGGGGGTGCAGGAGCTGCTGCACGCGCTGCGGCGCCACGAGCGCAGGCCCGGCCCCGCCGCCCCGCCCGCCCCGCCCGCCCCCCGCGGCGCGCGCCCCCGGCTCGCCAAGGCCGCCGAGAAGCTGCTGGGCCACTGCCTGGTCCTGTGAGGCCGCGACCCGCCACCCGCGACCCGAGCGAGCCAGCGACCGACCCCGACCCCGACCCCGACCCGGCCGGGCGGGCCGGCGACCCACCCCGCGCCGCCCCCGCAGCTGCCCTCATGCTCAGCCCTTCGTTTTCCCACCGAGAATCCCGATGGTTAGGGCCTTGGCGTTGGGGGAGGGGAGGAGGATGGGGAGGGGAGGATGGCGAGGAGGGGAGAGGAGGGGAGGAGAGGAGAGGAGGAGGGGGAGGGGAGGAGAGGAGAGGAGGGGAGGATGGAGAGGAGGGGGAGGGGAGGAGGATGGGGGAGGAGAGGAGGGGAGAGAGGAGAGGAGGGGAGGATGGAGAGGAGGGGGAGGGGAGGAGGATGGGGAGGGGAGGATGGAGAGGAGGGGAGAGGAGGGGAGGAGAGGAGGGGAGGAGGGGGAGAGGAGGATGGAGAGGAAGGGGAGGGGAGGAGGATGAGGGAGGAGAGGAGGGGAGAGAGGAGGGGAGGATGGAGAGGAGGGGGAGGGGAGGAGGATGGGGAGGGGAGGATGGAGAGGAGGGGGAGGGGAGGAGAGGAGAGGGGGAGGGGAGGAGAGGAGAGGAGGGGAAGATGGAGAGGAGGGGGAGGGGAGGAGGATGAGGGAGGAGAGGAGAAGAGGAGGAGGGAGACGAGAGGAGGAGGGGGAGGAGGTGGGAAGGGGGAGGGGAGGAGACGGGGAGGACGGAGAAGAGAGGAGGAGGGGGAGGAGGAGGGGCAGGAGGAGAAGAGAAGAGGAGGGGGAGAAGAGGATGGGAGGAGGAGGGGGAGAGAAGGAGGAGAGGAGGGGAGGAGAGGGGGAGGGGAGGAGGAGGGAGAAGGAGGAGGAGGGAGAAGGAGGAGGAGGGAGAAGGAGGAGGAGGGGAGGAGGAGGAGGGAGAGGAGGAGGGGGAGGGGAGCAAAGCCCTATGCAGTGGAAGGCTCCCGGGATACGCCTTAGACATGAGTGTTTGAAAGCCAGAGCCAAATGCTGAAATACATTGGAAGAGGCCACCGCTCTTCTTGTGACTCTGTTGTGTGAGTTTTAAACATTCCAAGTCCTATAAAGTCTCCACTGTGTACCTAATTGTCAAAAAAAAATGTGTTTTTGCAAAAAATGAAAACAAACCTGGCAGATGACGTCCAGCCAGACATGTCAACCAAGGTAAACGGACGTTCTTTAGCTGAGCGGTGAAGCTGGGGCGGAGAGAACAGTGTAAGTGGGACTTGTTGACTCTGCGTGTGCCACTTGTTTCCAAAGTCGTGTAAAAATGTTTGCTGTTCCACATAGCAGTTTTTGTGAATTAATAAAGCTTTTCCTGCAGACAATCAGCTTTATGACTTCTTTTTCACTGGATAACAACAAAAATACCTGTTGCATTAAAATTTGAACCACATCTAGGGAAGGTTCCTTTTTTATGTTTTTATGATTTTATTTTGTAAAAATTTGAAAATATGGAAAAATAGACAAAGTATAATCACCCATTATCCCCCCCGAATAATATTTTGATGCTTTCTTTTAGGTTTTTAAATATCCCACTAAAGTGCTGCTGTTTTCAGATATTTCCATAAACCTATTTTCCCAAGTTTAAAAACTCTTCCATTTTCAGTAGTTCAAACACACATTGGAATCGCAGCCTACTTTCAAGGTTTGTTTATCAGGGCGCCTTAAAAGTGCTGTTCCTTCCTCCTGTAGCACTCGCGGTGTTTTAAACCTAAGTCCACCTTGCCCACATATGGGGTAACACCCGGTGCAGCTGGCCGCCCGTGCCCTCCTGGCGCCTGTCCCCCCCCACCCCATCACCCCATCCCCCGGCCCACCCTGGGGAAGGTCTCTAACAGGAACTCATTCCCCCCGGGCCCCAGCCGGCGGGGTAGGGGTGCAGGTCAGGGGCCCCTGCGCTGCAGAGCTGGTCTCTGGCCATAACCACCCCTGCCCGACGTTGAGACCCCCCTGGGTCTCGGGGAAGGCTGCTCACCCTGTTGCTGTCTGGGGACCCGCCGTGAAAAGCCAACCTCAGCCTTTGGCGGCCCCAAAGTCTTCCCTCAAGAATGCTAGACCAAGGGATCCCTGGGTGGCGCAGTGGTTTGGCGCTTGCCTTTGGCCCAGGGCGCGATCCTGGAGACCCGGGATCGAGTCCCACATCGGGCTCCCGGTGCATGGAGCCTGCTTCTCCCTCTGCCTGTGTCTCTGCCTCTCTCTCTCTCTCTGTGACTATCATAAATAAATAAAAATTTTAAAAAAAATTTAAAAAAAAAAAAAAAAAAGAATGCTAGACCGAGGGAGCGGGGAGGGGGCGCGAAGGTCAGGGGAGAAATAGAATGTGGAATTTGAGAAATTCCTCCTTAAGGGAGGAATATATATTAGTTTTATATTTGAACATAATTTTTTGAGTGCGGGAATACGTACCTGTACGTATCTTTTTGAGTTGTTTTTTTTTGTTTGTTTGTTTGTTTTAATTGGAGGAAGGAGGTTCCACCGCGGAGCCAGCAGGCGCCCCTGATGTGGGTTTCCAACGTGGAGCTGGTGTCCAGGCTGTGCAGGGGGGCCAGGAGGCGGGATCGGAGGCCTTGGAGCAGAATCCTGGGGAGCACAGCACGTCAGAAGGAGACTGGCCCGGAGGAAACCGCGGCACACGGAAGCGAGCAAGTGGTAGGAGGAAGCCCCGGGTGTGCGGTGGAAGAGCCGAGGGAGAAATGAGCTCCGAGGAAAAGCGTGCCGTGTCCTCCACCGTGACAGAAGCTCCTTAAAAATAGGATCAGATGAGGTTAGGGATGTTGCTCGCATTTAGCAGTTAGGAGGTTCCTGGGGGCAGCCTACACTGCTCTCAGGTACTACCTCTCACTGCCAGACCACCCCGGACAGAACCCCTAAGCAGAGGAGAAGGCGCACGGACGGAAAGAAGGGGGCTGCCTGGGAACCTGGGCGAGGGCAGCGCCGCCGCAGCGACTGGAGTGTCCTTCTCGGCTCCCACCCGCACCCTGAGACCTGCGGAGTGTCCCCAGGTGGGCGCTGCCCGCACACCCGGACTGCAAACACCGACGAGGGCCCAGTGGCTTAGCCACAGAGAGCCTCTTGCTGCCGCACCCAACACGGAGCAGCATCAGCCCACCCCGCTCTCAGTCCTCCCCCGGGGGAGCGTGCCCTGCCCGGGGAGGCTGATGGCAGTGCCCTGGAGCCCCTCCTGGTGCTGGACAGCAGGACCCTGGAGCCACGCATGCCCCAACCCCATCCCCGCCGGCACAGCGACGTCCCCGCGGTGAGCCCAGTCCATGCCCTCAGCTCCCTTCCAGGGTCGGGTGGGCAGGTGCGTGGTGGGAGCGGAGCCTCCCTCTGCAGCTGTCGGCGGCGACGCTGAGTGAGACGGTGCGACCCAGAGCGAGTCAACCATCCCGCCCCCCCTGGAGTCTCGGCCGCCTTGACCATAATCAAGACTTCGGGCCGTGATCTCTTACGTCTCTCCCGAGGAATCATAAGTGAACGACTTTACACGTTACTGCCTGGCTGGGAGCAGGGAGGGTGTGAACCATTCTAATCCCGCTCTGAACGAACGGCGCTATTCAAAGGAGCCAGAATCCTCTATTTTTGCACCATCCAACATAGCAGCCTCTGGCCTTGTGCGGTGCCCGCACTTAGTCCGGACCGAGACGTATTGAAAGTGTAAACTACACCTGAAGCTAACTGCAGAGGATGAATGTACACTAGCCCAGATTTTTAAATGGCTGTTACATGTTGAAATGATGTTTTATGTTTTACTTTTTAAAGATTTTATTTATCCATTCACGAGAAACACAGGCAGAGGGAAAAGCAGGCTCCATGCGGGGAGCCCGATGCAGGACTCGATTCTGGGACCCCGGGGTCACGAGACGCTCCACCGCGGAGCCACCCGGGTGACCCCAAATGATAATATTTTAAATAGGGTAAATGAAACATACTATTAAATTAATTTGGTGTTTTTTTCTACTTTTTAAAAAAATGTCATCTTTAAGTGATCTGCACACCCAGCACGGGACTTGAACTCACAACCCTGAGCCCCAGGGTCTCGTGTCTACTGAGCCAGCCAGGTAGCCATCTTCCTACTTCTTCTTTTTTTATTTATTTTTTCCCGTCTTCCTACTTCTTTACAGGCGGCTCCCAGAGGGGCGTCTGGGTGGAGAATCGGTAAGTGTCCGACTCTTGCTTTCAGCTCCGGTCGAGATCTCAGGGTGCTGAGACCCAGCTCCGCGCTCAGCCTGGCGTCCGCTTAAGCCCCCCTCGCCCTCTGCGCTCCCCTCTGCTCGTGCTCTCTTGCTGCCTCTGAAATAAATCTTAAAAACAATGTGGCTACCAGAATATTTGAGGTCACACCTGTGGCTCCTCATCATCGCGTCTTGCGTCATCTGCCGACGAGGCAGCGCTGCTCATGTTCAGAGCAGGGATCACGTGTGATTCCTAATTTGCATTTGGCCACATACATTAGCCAGGATCAACACTCAGGTGCGGAAAACCGTCTGTTTTGTGCAACCCACACCGTATTGTAGTTGTCGGCTACCCAAGCGACTTCACGAAACCCGAGATCAAAGGAAATGCAACAAAGTCCCTGAGTACATGGATCTGAGCCCGTCGGCGACGGCCGCAGACCTGGGCCCGGAGGCCCGGACTCGGGACGATAAATAGGAATTCAGTGACTTGGTGAGGATTAAAGTAATGAAAACTGAAAATATGCCCGCCGCACGGGTACGGCGTAGGGCCCGGAGGCTGCGCTGCGGACAAATGCCGTCTACTTGACACCGAGAAGTGGAAAGTGGAGGGAAAGCCGGTGTAGGGACGGCCCAGTCTTCAAAGTGCGTGGGGCTGCGTGGACCTCGCACCCCGAGGGGCATCAGCAGGCTCTTCCCGGCGGCAGCGGGCCCTTCTGGCACCGGGTGAGCCCCCACGGCCCCGTGGCCCCGCGCCCTATCCCCGCCCGCCCGCGTGGTTGGGAATCGCCCTTTGGTTGCGTGGCTGCTTTCCCACAGGCCGGCGTTTGGCAGCTGCCGGACAGACGAGCACAGGCGTGGGAGCACTGACCTTCCCAAGGCCGCACTTCCCTGGGGCGTGAGGGGCGGTGCTGCCCCCGACGACTGGGCCCGCCGTGGGAGCGCACTCCACGCGCTGGGAAAGCCGCCCGCCGCCCTGTGGGCCGCCCGCGGGTGGGCAGGACCCTGCAAGTTACCCGAGTGACTTTCCACTGGGGCTCGGCTGCATTGAAGTGCTGAGGGTTTTAGGGGCCGACACGTAACATCTTCAGGATTGATCTCAAATTTGCTCCCGTCTGAGGGCTAGTGTGTGCCTGTGTCCGTGTGGCATTGGCTTGGACGACCAGAATGGCCACTTTTCGTTGTTTTCTGACCTTTAATATAGTGTGAATTAGATTACTGTGTATTTATATTATTTTCCTAATTATTGAAGAGACCCCGGATAATTTCCTTATGGGTCCCAACAGGAAAGGACAGGCTAGGGGCTACAATCCACATTTCCTGGCACCAATCCCAGTGTGGGTTGTTTTTTTTTTTCGATTTTATTCAACCTCAAAGCTCCCCCTGTGAGGAACCCCGGATCTAATCGAGAGAAGACAGCTGGAGCGCACTGTGCCTCTCGTGCACAGCACCCCACAGACAAGAAGCAGAGCAGGCTTGGGGTGGTTAGGCCCACGGCCCCAGGCTGAGGTCACCGCAGCTGGGGTTCCCCCCAGGTCCCCCCGGCGTGTCCCCCAGGATGATTGCAGAGTTCACAAACGTGGGTTAACCCCGGGGCTTTTCCGTCCATGCTTCCTGGCCAGCCCGGCCTGGGGAG
The DNA here is from genome assembly GCF_018345385.1 of Vulpes lagopus. NCBI lineage: Eukaryota > Metazoa > Chordata > Mammalia > Carnivora > Canidae > Vulpes > Vulpes lagopus. The sequence continues at coordinate 100,785,222 of NC_054826.1, read as the reverse complement.
CTGCATCCCCTTGTACCCAGGGCCTGGTCTCCATCTCCGTCTCCGTCTCTGTCTCCGTCTCCGGGGCCCTGGCTGCAGGGTTGGTACAGGTCTTGCTTCACCCCGCACGCTCCGCGGCTCCTGGAGTCTGGGTTCACCTGTGGCGCCTTCGGGGGAGAAGCACGTGGAAACCCGCCCCCGAGGGCTCATCGTGGGCACGGGGCCAGCAGCCTGCACCTAGCGCTCGGCCTGTGACGCCTCTGGCCCTGACAGCGCGTGAACCCTCGGCGAAGGTCACTATACAGGGTGAGGGGCACAGGCGACTCCGTGAGAGGGCAGGTGATACGGGGCCCTGTCCACTGTGTCTTTCCCTCTGCCATGCAGGGTGCCCACCTGGGTGACCCCGGCCTGCTGGTGGGATGCCCGTGTGCTGCTAACGTGGGTGTGGGCTCGGCTGGCCGGAGGCTCTGGAACCTTCAGGGGGCTGTGTCTCTCCTTCACCTGCCAAGTGAGGGGTCTCAAATGCAAGGTCAGCAGCCAGCAAGTAGGGGGTCTGAGGGTGGCAGGAGGAGGATCAAGGCCAACCCAGAGAAAGCTGCCTCTGCTCACTGCAGGGAAATGTGGACTTAGGGTCGCAGAGTCTTGCCAATTTTTGTTGCAAATCTAACAGTCTTAAATACCGGCAGCTAATTAGAAATTGTTCATAGAACTATTTGGGCTGAATTACGTCAGGCCGGCCAGTCACCCGTTAGAGCCAGGCTAGCGGATATGGGAGGTTCCTTACTGTTCACGGATGTTGCGAGGCGTTCACAGCGGCATGGGTGAGGGGTGTGGAGAGTAGACCAGAAGCTCGTGATCCAGCCCACTCCTCCTTCATAGCCGTGTTGGCGATTCCTCCTTTCCAACCCCAGGTTCTTTACCTGGAAGACGATGATACAAGCAACCTCCTCACATCACTGGGCTACGCGAAGTGTGAGTAAAGCTGTAAATGTCACACGGATAAGGGACAACTACGATTATTGCCTCAAGAGGGAAGAGGTCAACATCCAGGGTAAAAAAAAAAAAAAAACAATAATAAAAAAAATTGCTGAGGTTGACGAACGGAGGTACCCAGACTGGACCTTCTGCGAAGTGTGGTGGCTGTGCTTCGTGGTCAAGAACAGAGTCCCTGGGGTCACACCTTCTGAATTTGAACTCAGGCTTTCCTGCTTACTAGTCACATGAATTTGGCCAACTGCCTTTGTTTCCCCATTTGCAAAATGAGGATAATAATAGCTCTTCCCTCGGTGTTGATGGGCATAAGCCTAAAGTGAACCCCAGGGAGCCTCATGGTGTTTACAGTCTTGTCGAATCCCCTCTTCTTGAGTGGGTTCAAAGAAAGGCGCCTCTGATGGCTCCTAACCATAGAGTACAACGAAGGTCACGGGATATCACTCTTGTAACGATGTTACACGTCACAGGACTGCATCTTGACAAACCGGGGCTAGAGCCTTCTGTGCGCTCGGTGAGGTAAGGAGCCATGTGGGAGAAGCGCCCCCCACCCCGGCTAGGGACTGGGAGTAGCCTCCACGAGCTGCTGGTGGCCCCTGGGACCTGAGGGCAGTCTCCGGCCAACAGCCAGCAAAATCACGGGGCCCACAGAGATACAGATACGAGGAGATGAATTCAGCCAACAACCTGAACGACCTCAGACTCCCCCCGCCCCAGATGACTCTCCAAATGAGAGCGCAGCCAACTGACACCTGGTTGCCTCCTGGGTAAGACTCTGAGCAGGGACCCAGTTATGCTGTGCCTGGACCCCTGACCCACGGAAACTGTGAAATAATAAATATGCATTATTTTAAGCAGCGATGTTTGTGATGATTTGCTACAGAGCAGTAGAAGGTGAATAGACTCTCTTCTATTGTTATACATATTACGTGAGTCAATATTTGTAAAATGCTTTCATTTAAATGGTATGAAGGTATTAACATAATCACATTCTGCATGACCGGCCCATTATCAAGCTCTTGAGTGCTATGACTGCGCTGGAGACGTGTGTTACTCCTTTATCTGAAACCCATGAACAACTGCTGTATAATGAAGATCCTACCCTTGCCCTCATTTGGTAATACAGCACTCACCACCCACACTCCCACCAGGGATTTCTGAGAGCCTCGTTGGGGTGCCGCTCTGCACAGACTGGTCAGACCCACTTGGTATCCGCCACGTTTTTCCAGAGCTGCTCAACCCCCCCAACAGCAAGGTCCAAAGCCAAGCTCACATGATGCTGTTCCCAACGCTGGAGAATATCAGGGCTTCATGAAGAAGTTGGGATAATTGTCTTATGTCCAACTCGTGCACTTTTGTCATGTGACTCCCAAAGGGACTTGGCTTTTCCAAGAGTCTCACCAAAATACTTAGGAAAACAGAATCTTCACCTCTGGCCCCAAACCATAGCTCAATAATAGGCCTGAAACCTTTCCTCTTCCTTGCAACCCACTCACTCACATCTCTCCTTGGCCTAACTCCATTTGATCCTACTGCCTCCGTTAAACCTTCCCTGATTGTCCAGACCGGGTTATGTCTCCACCGTAAGTCCCCACCACCCCCTGCCGTTTCCCATTGCATTATTATTTTTAATTGTTTTCCATGCAGTTAGAGTATAAAATTATGGGCAGGAGGTCATGTGTGGCTTTTGCTCAGTGATGTATCCTGAAGTCTAGCACAGTGTCGGGAACTTAATAGGTGCTGAATAAATACATGTTAGTGAAGGAAGTCACATAGAGGAAATGGAGGCTTGGAAAGGTTAAGTACCTTCCCAAGGCGTAGAGCTGGTAAGGAGCAGAACTAAGATTCAAGCCCAGATTTGTCGGATTCCAAAAGTTCTGATCTAACCACCATGACCGAGAGCAGCAGAGCTCCACGTTCAACTTGCCAAGTTCACCTTCCCAAGGAGGAGCACAAGTCAAGCAAATCTTGAAGGTAGGATTTTACTCTTAAGTCAGAATATGACTGACTTTTCTGTGCAGATCAAAAATAAAAACTGAATATATGCTCGGGATTGCCGTTACTCCATTGTTGCCAGAAACGCGTCATTTTGTGGTTGGCTTCATCAGCAGACAAGTTTTCTGGGGTATCAGGCCCTGGTAATAGACCAAACAATTTCCCAAGAGAATCAGAAAGCAAAGTTCCCAAATAACCTTCTCACCTCCCCAGAACACAGAGGAGAAGGATGGTGTCATCAAAGGGACTGGGAACTGCCACATGAAGACAGGTCAGGAACTTGAGGAGGCCTGGCGAGAAGGCTCTAGATCCCGAATACAAGTGAACCACCTGAAGGGACCCCTAATCCAAAGAGAAGTATTTGAAAAAAAAAACTATGAAGTTATTAATAACCAATACACATATTGGGCTCTTCACCCCTCCCCATTCATCCATCTGTCCATCCATGCATCCATCTGTCAAATATTTAGTGGGGGCCTACTAGATTCAAGAACTTTTTTAGGTGCTGAGGATGTGGGGTATAGAAATGAGTGCAGCAGACTGAGCACTTGCCCATAGGGAGCACACATTCCAGTGGGGTGGAGGGCAGGGGAAGGACATCGTGGACAAATAAGGTAGATATTATATGACCTCAGGTCAGCAGTATATGACAGGGGAGCACATGTGACTGTGACCATGACTGTGGCTCTGTCCTCTGAGGTGCCTACTAGTACTGCTGCCCAAGAGGAACCTGGACAGTGGTCCCTGACTTGAGTGTCCAAGAGGCAGACTCCCAACCGGAGCCGCTGAAGCCACGGCCTGCACTCTTGGCACGGAGGCTTTCCCGTCCCAGGGATTCGGGCGGGTCGGAGAGGAGCCAGACAAGCCCCGGTTTGCTGCTAGCAGGTTCGCTGGAGCGCGGATGGGTGAGGTCTGTCTCTGTCTGACTATGGGACTGTGCCAGGCTCTGGAAATCAGACTCCGCACCTGCCCCGGGCCTGCAGCCAGGCCAGGAGGCCGGCGGCGAGCCGAGCGCTCGGGATGGGCCGGACCCAGGGTGAACCCTGGCCCTGCGGGAAGGGCCGGTGCAGGTGCCAGGATGGGGACAGAGCCTCGAGGCCCGCCCTGCGCCCCGCACCCTCCCCGCTCCGCCCTGCCTTCCTCTGGGTCCCCTAGGCTCAGGTCTCTCTCAGGTGCTCGCCCCCTGCACGCTTGCTGTCCCTCAAGCCCACCCAGCTCGTCTGGCCTCAGACCTCTTACCACCCGCTGCAGCACTTCCCACTCCTCACCGTGTTTTACTTTCTTCCCAGAGTCATCACTGTCTGCAGGTGTCGTGGGACCGTTTGCATCTGTTTCTGGGCCACCTCCTCTCCTTGGACACCGGGAGCTGCTCAAGAGCAGAGGGGGTTTGTTTCCGTGTTTGTTTTTGCTTTCACTCCGCATTACCTTCCAGGCACCTTCATTAATGGGCCAGGCACACCCTAGGCCCTTAATAAACGCGGGTTGAGCGCCTGAGCGCAGGGAAGAATGTGCAAATGCCTCTCTGGGCGCCTGATGGTATCTCAGGGGCTTGGTAAAACCACGAACGCCTGCCCCCCCCCCCCCCCCCCGCCCCGGAGAGTTAGAGTCACTAGTTTTGGGAAAGAGCTTGAGCATCTGAAATTTTCAATTGCTAAACAGTTAATTCGGAGGCACAAGAGCCAATCGTTAAATATCGAGAAGTTTTGTGAGCGGTTGCTCGACACGCCCATTGTTAAAAATGAGAGTCTATAGAGTCACAATGAAATAAATCGTTTAAGTATGTTTGAAATAAGTACTCGGATTCAGGATCCCGAATCCTCACTGTGGTTCCTCGTTGTGCTTTGCTGCACTTTACAATCAGCTGCGCCCCCGAGGGTTTGGTGTTGGTTATGCCTCAGGCGGACGCCCTGGAGGGGCTGCTGCACATCCCTTACCGCGTCCCTGTCTGCAGATATCACGTCACGGCCACCGCGGGAGTGTTTACACCACAGGACGTGCCAGACACTAGCACTTAGGGCCTGGTCCCCTGGGGAGCCGGTTATTGGACGTTTACGAGCAAAGCAGCAGGCACACCCAGGGATGCCAACCACTGATGGTGGGAAGAGGATGGACTCCGATCAGCTGCGCCCTCACCAGCTGTGTGACCCGAGGGTCTCTAAGCCCCTCTGGGCCTAACTTTCCTTAACTGCTCTCTGGAGCCGAGTGTATCTTCCGCCCTCCCTGGCCCCCCTGGCCCTGCCTACGCCCAACTCAAAGGAAGAGAAAAGGAAGATAAAGCAATTATTTCTGTGCTTGGCACCTGAGAGGCCCTCGGCAGAAGTCCCGTAGCTGCTCTGGGGAGCTGAACGGAGTCTTTCCCGGAGGGTGACTCTTGATGGGCCCTGAGGTAGGCAAAGGTATGGGCTCGGCCGACGGGACCGGGGAAAAGTGCTCCTGCCAGAGTCCTTGAAAAGAAGCCTGTAGGAGTCAAAGGGGAGCATGACACTTTGGGATATTCTAGGTGGTTCCATTAAGCTAGAGCAGCAGCTCTCACCCTTTTAAGTGTTGGGACCCCCTTCCAACGTTAAAAATCATTGAGGATCCCCCAAAAGGTTTTCTTTATATGGGATATATCTACTGGCATTTACCGTGTTGAGTTAAAACTTCAAGATATTTAAAACGATGTGTTTATTAATGTAAAACAACCATAATAAACCCTTTCTGCGCTCGCATAAACAACCTATCTTTTATGAAAAATAAATGTATTTTCTAAAGCAACAACTATTTCGTGAGGAGCTGGCATGGATTTACATTTTTTGCAACTGTCTTTAATGTCTGGCTCAATGGAAGACAGCTGGATCTCATACCTGCTTTTTCATTCACTCGGTTGCTACACCCCGTAGCCTTGGAAAGACGTCGCTGTAAACTCGGGGGAGGATGGAAGTGATGAAAGCAAAGTGTCTTAACGTTATTATGAAAATAGTTTTGACCTCAGACCCTTTGAAAAGGCCTGGCCTGGGGGGCCTCACGGGTCCTCAGACCACACTTTGAAAACCTCTTGTGTTGCCTGTGAAGCCCCAAGGGTGTGGGAAAGGAACGGATGAGTCTGAGACACAAGCTGGGGCCCGCTGGCATCTTACGGGGGACACGGGGCGCCACTGAGGGCTTGGAAGCCAGAGGGACGAGATCACTTTGTTGTTTTTAGAAAGACCATGGATTATAAAGGGGACAGTAGATGAGAAAGGCCAAGAGGGCTTGGGGTAGGGGCTCAGTGAGGAGGCCGTTGCCATAGAGCAGATGAGACATGAGCGTGGCCTGCACCACCGCTGGGGCCGCAAATCTGGAGAGCGAGGCTGGGATGGCAGGTAGCAGGATGTGATGAGTCGTGTGTGAGGGGGAGGGAGGCTCGGGTGCCCCCCGCCCCAGCCTTCCGACGTGGGCCGCCGGGTGGGTGCTGGGGACGCAGGGACAAGAGCGGTTTGGGAGATAGAAAGTCATGAACTCGGCTCTGTGTGTGCAGTCAGAATTTTCTAGTAGACAGTCAACGGTTGGATCAGAGGTGGGAGAGGTAGGTGAGCAGAGAGTATGGTGGTCTGGGGACAAGCCAGGGCTTTGAGGACCAGCGGACTGGACCGTGATCACACAGCTTCTAAGCACCTTTAACATTTTTCGTCAGGACAAATGGATGAAGTGTTGCCAGCGTGCCTGGCACACGGCGGCCGCGCGGGTAAATTGGTTCTTTTCTGCCTTCGGTGGTTTCGGTTTTTCTAACAGGCAAACGAGTGGCGCGCAGGCCGCTCCGCGTGGGGCGTTCAGCTGGGGCGCTAGATGGGTGGGCTTGCCCGGCAGCTTGGTGCCCGTTTCTTCCGCCTGGTGGCCCGGAAAATCGGGGAGGTCGGGAGGACCTGGCAACGACATGGCAATTCTGCAACCTGCCGTGGACAAACGTGAACGGGGTCGGCACCGGGAGCAGGATATCAAGTATCCGCCCCTGCGGCGACCACCCGGGGGCCACTCGCTGTGGCGGGGGCCGGGCTGATGGGGCTGCGTGAGCCGTGGCATGGGGCCCACGGGCGTGCGTGGGGCCGGAGGACCTCCTCCGGCTGCCGGTTCGGCGTGTGCTGGCCTGACAACTGCGCCCGAGTACCCGGCTGAGCACGAGGCAGGACGCCTGGCCCTGCGGAGCCCCCGAGGGAAGTGGGCCTCGGCGGCCAGCCCCAGCGGGCGCTTCTGGGCTCCCGTGAGCCAGGACCGCTGCGCACCGGCCGCGTGGGCTCCTCTGATGTCCACGGTGAAGGCCGAGGTCACAGGGTGGCACCGCGGTTCCCGGACGCGGGTGGGAGAGCTGCAGGGGGAAGGGAGGGAGGCGGGCACGCAGACAAGGACAGAGCCCGCAGACTGGTCGGGGCGGCGGTGACGGGTGGGGGACATCGGGACGTGAGGAAAGCGGGGGCCAACCTGGCCCAGGGCTGGCGCTTCATAAACGGCCGCGGAGGGAGGATCTGCAGAGAAGAAATGCTAAAAGCAGACAGTGTGCTGGGACCGGTCGGCGCGGGCCCGAAGGCCAAGTCACAGCTCTAAGCCGCTCGTGCACGTGGACGCGTGCCTACAATGTGTATGTACGTGTGCCATGTGCAGTGGCGTGTTGTACGTGTGCGTGTGTGTATGTGTGTGCACACGCAAGTGCTCTTTGTTTTTTGACCATTTTGCTTATGTATTTGGGAGAGAGCGCGAGCAAGCGAGAGGCGTCCGCAGGGGCAGCGCAGGAGGAGAGGGAGGAGCAGGTGCCGGCTGAGCGGGTCAGGGGATCTTGACGTGGGCTGAAGGCAGGCGCTTAACCGGCTGAGCCTGCGGCACCCCGTCCTCAGAGTTCTTGATCCGTGGCCTGTGTCGCTCCCCAGAGCGACGGCACCAGTCTGCACCCCGAGCGCCCCGAGCAAGCCCCGCCATGGGTGCACCCTGTACATCAGCCCAGAGCTTGCAGCCTCGAGCGGGCCAGGGTGCCAGGCCACGGTGTCAACTGGATTTCCAGTGTTTTGACCTGGATTGTGTATCGGATCCGGACACTTCTTCCTCAAAGCAGGGTTGCGAGGTGCTTGGAGTTGGGTAGGTGAGTATTTACGTTGCGGAGTGAACCGAGGGCTGAGGTCTTCTGGCCCGACCTCATGGAAAGGCGCAGCGTGGGGGGCCGAGGGGACGGGGAGAGGCCCGTTGGTGCCCACTTTGGGGTAAGTCGGCCTTGGTGGAGAACCCGGGTCATCCGTTGAGGAGTGGGAGTTTCATCCCTTTTCTGCGTCCCCAGTGAGCTGGGGTCTGACGACCGAATTCTGGGGGAACGTCCTGCAGCGGCCAGAGGAAGGCCCAGGGGGAGACCAAGGGGGAAGGCCAGGAGGAAGGCCAGGGGGAGGCTGGGATAAGGCCTGGAAGAAGGCACGGGGAAGGTCCTGGGGTGGACAGAGAGAAGGCTGGGGGAAAGCTGAGGAAAGGCCCGAAGGAAGGCTGGGGGGAAGACACGGGGGTAGGCCTGGGGAAGGCCCTGAGGAAGGCTATGGGGAGGCCTGGAAGAAGGTGAGGGGAAGGCCCCATGGAAGGCCTGGAGGAATGCCAGGGGGAGGCCTGGAGGAAGGCCCAGGGAAGGCCCGGGAGAAGGTATGGGGGAAGACCCAGGGGAAGGACGGGGGAAGGCTTGGGGAAGGCCCAGAGGAAGACCAGGGGAGGCCTGGAGGAAGGCACAGGGAAGGCCCAAGGGAGGCCCCAGAGGAAGGCCCAAGGGAAGGCCAAGAGGAAGGCCTGGTGGAAGGCCTGGGAAAGGCCTGTGGAAGACACGGAAGAAGGCCTGGAGGAAGACCTGCAGGAAGCCCGAGAGAAGGCCCAGAGGAAGGCCCAGAGGAAGGATGGGGAAAGGCTTGGGGAAGACCAAGAGGAAGGCCCAGGGAAGGCTGGGGGGAGGCCTGAAGAAGGCCTGGGAAGCCCAGAGGAAGGCGTGGGAAGGCCCAGGGGGAAGGGCGGAGGAAGGCCCGAGGGAAGGCCCAGAGGAAGGCCCAGGGGGAGGCCCAGAGGAAGTCCTGCTGGAGGCCCGAGGTCAGGCCCAGAAGAAGGCCTGGGGAAAGGACCAGAGGAAGGCCCAGGGGAAGGCCCAGGTGAAGGCCCGGCGGAAGGCTGGAGAGAAGGTCGAGGGGAAGGCTGGAGAGAGGCCCGGGGAAGGTGTGGGAGAAGGCTTGGGTAAGGCCAAGAGGTAGGCTGGAGGGAGGCCCGTGGAAGGCCCCAAGGAAGGCCCGGTGGAGGCCCAGAGGAAGTCCTGGTGGAGGCCCGAGGGAAGGCCCAGGGGAAGGCCCGGGAAAAGGCCCAGAGAAAGGCCTGCTGGAAGGCCCGGGGAAGGCCCAGAGGAAGGCCAGGGGGAGGCCCACAGGAAGGCCTGGAGGAAGGCCTGGGGGAAGGCCCAAAGGAAGGCTTGGTGGAAGGCCCGGGAAAGACCCATGAGAAGGTCTGGAGGAAGGCACGGGAAGGCCCGCATGACAGCCCATAGGAAGGCTGGGGGAAGGCCCAGAGGAAGGCCAGGGGGGAGGCACAGAGGTCGGCCTGGAGGAAGGCCGGTGAAGGCCCTGAGGAAGGCCTGGAGGAAGGCCCAGAGAAGGCCTGCGTGAAGGCCCGGAGAAAGGCTGGAGGGAAGGCTCCAGGGAAGTCTTGAGGAAGGCCAAGAGGAAGGCTAGAGGGAGGCCCAGGGAAGGCCTCAAGGAAGGCCCGGGCGGAGGCCCAAAGTCCTGCTGGAGGCCGGAGGGAAGACCCAGGGGAAGGCCTGGGAGTAGGCCCAGAGAAAGGCCTGCTGGACGCCCCGGGAAGGCAAGGAGGAGGGCCAGCGGGGAGGCCTGGAGGAAGGCCTGGTGGAAGGTCTGGGAAACGCCCAGGGGAAGGTCCAGATGAAGGTCTGGAGGAAAGCCCAGAGGAAGGTAAAGAGGAATGAAGGGGGGAAGGCCCAGATGAAGGCCCAGTGCAAAGCCCAGAGGAAGGGCCAGGGGAAGGCCCAGAGAAAGGCCTGGAAGAAGGCTGGGCGATGGCCGGGGAAGGACCATGTGAATGTCGGTGGAAGGCTAGGGGGAAGGTCCGGGGGAAGGCTTGAGGAAGGCCAAGAGGAAGCCTGGAGGGAGACCCCAGGAAGGCCTGGAAGAAGGACTGGGGGAAGGTCCAGAGGAAGGCCTGCTGGAAGGCCCAAGGAAGGCCCGGAGGAAGGCCAGGGGGGAGGCAAAGAGGAAGGCCTGGAGGAAGGCCAATCAAGGGCCGGAGGAAGGTCCAGGGAAAGTCCAGAGGAAGGTCTGGAAGAAGGCCAGGGGAAGGCTCAAATGAAGGCCCGGAGAAAGGCTGGGATAAAGGCAGGGGGGAAGGATTTGGGTAGGCCGAAAGGAAGGCTGAGGGAGGCCCAGGGAAGGCCAAGAGGAACTCCTGTTGGAGGCCCTAGGGAAGGCCAAGGGGAAGGCCCGGGAAAAGGTCCAGAGGAAGGCCCAGGCGAAGGCCCAGAGGAAGGCCTGGTGGAAGGCCCAGGAAAGGCCCGGGAGAAGGTCCAGAGGAAGGTCTGGAGGAAGGTCTGGGGAAGGCCCGCATGAAGGCCCAGAGGAATGCTGGGGGAAGGCCCAGAAGAAAGCTGGGGCGGGGGGGGGGGGGGCACCCAGAGGAAGTCCTGATGGAGGCTGGATGGAAGGCCCAGGGTAAGGCCCGAGGGAGGGCCAAGGGGGAGGCCCTGAGGAAGGCCTGGAGGAAGGCTGGTGAAGGCCTTGAGGAAGCCCTGCGGGAAGGCCCAGAGGAAGGCCTGGAGGAAGGCCCAGTTGAAGGCCTGGGGAAGGCCCAGGGGAAGGTCCAGAGGAAGGACCATGGGAAGGCGAAAGCCCGGGGAAGGCCTGTGTGAAGGCCTGGAGGAAGGCAGAGTGGAAGGTCCAGGGGAAGGCCTGGGAAAGCCAAGAGGAAGGCTAGAAGGAGACCCGGGAAGGCCTGGAGGAAGGCCCGGGGGGAGGCTCAGAGGAAGGTCTGGAGGAAGGCCAGTGAAGGCCTGGAGGAAGGTCCGGGGGAAGGCCCAGAGGAAGGCCCAGAGGAAGGTTGGAGGGAGGCCTGGGGAAGGCCCCAAGGAAGGCCAGGGCAGAGACCCAGAGGAAGTCCTGGTGGAGGCATGAGAGATGGCCCGGGGGAAGGCCCAGAGGAAGGTGCGCTGGAAGGCCTTGGGAAGGCCCGGAGGAGGGCCAGTGGGGAGGCCTGGAGGAAGGCCCAGAGGAGGGCCCTGGGAAAGGTGAAGGCGTGGAGAAGGCCCAGGGGAAGTCTTGGGGAGGGCCAAGAGGAAGGCTGGAGGGAGGCCCGGGGTAGGCCCCAAGGAAGGCCTGTGAGGAGGCCCAGAGGATATCCTGGTGGAGGCCTGGGGAAAGGCCCATGGGAAGCTCCAGAAGAGGACGAGGAAAGGCTTGGGGAAGGCCGGGAGGAAGACCTAGGGAAGGCCGGGGGGAAGGAATGGGGCAAGGCCTGGGTAAGGCCCTGAGGAAGGCCTGGGGGCAGGCCCGGAGGTAGGTCTGGAGAAAGGAAGGCAGGAAAGCCCGAAGTGGTCCAGAGGAATGAAGGGGGGAGACACAGAGGAAGACACGGAGGAAGGCACGTGGGAAGGCCCGAGAAGGCCCAGGGAAGGGAAGAGCAGGCCACGACGGCCCTGAGGAAGCTGAGGGAAGGGCAGGCCCAGGGGCGTCCTGAGGAAACTGGGTGAGGGCAGCCTCCCCGCTGCACGGCCCGACTCTGCCCCATGACCGAGGAAGCAGACACCCATCGGGTAGGCGCGGACGCCCGGGCCGGGGACAGTCACCCGCAGGCGAGGGCCGGCCCCCCGCCCCCGCGCAGTGAGGGGAAGGACGCGCAGAGCAGCAATCCCGCACTGCAAACCTCGTGGCGTCTCTTTAGTTTTTCTCTACTTGGCTTTGGAAATGCCTCCTGTCCTGGGAGGCGAAGGAAGGGGTGTCTGTGCCCCAGGAAGGTCCCGTAGACACCCCAGGTGCCAGCAAGGGCGCAGGGAGAGGCAGGCCTCGTCGCCGCCCAGGCGTTTCCTGCCTAGACTTAAAGCCACTGGGGCAAAGGGAGGCTTGAACCCGTCCCGCGCTGGGCGTTGGGACGAGGGCTCCAGGGAGAGTCAGATGACATCAGCGCGTCCTAAGGAAGGTCCGTCTGCCCAGGCCCCTCCCCTCGATCCCGGGACCCTGGGGTCACACCCTGAGCCAAAGGCAGACGCTGCCCACTGAGCCACCCAGGCGTCCCAAATTATTCTAAAATTCATATGAAAACGGGGGTGAGCTAGAATGGCCAAAGTAATTTTTAAAAAGAGAAATAAAGTGCGAATCCAGCATAAAGAATCTCGGTTTTAATTGTCAGTGTTAAGGCGCAGCCGTAGCCACAGTAGTAGTCGGGCGGCGCGGTAGCGGCAGTCAGATGCAGCGGCCGCCCCAGGGGACGCAGCGGCCGGCCCCACAGTGGCCCCCACTCGTGTGCAACTGATTTTTAGCAAAAGTACGAAAGCAGCTCAGCATCGGAAGGACGGTCTGTCCGCAGACGGCGCGGAGCTAGGGCCTCGCTGTGCCTGCGGCGTGTCCCCCACGTGGCGCCCCCGCCAGTCCTGGGCTGAAGCTCGTGGCCCCAGTGTGACCGTGTTTAGGGTTAGGGCCTTACCTAAGGTCATGTGAGATGCTAAGGGTGACTACGCCGCTGGGCTTGGGACAGGGCAAGGGGGCGAGCTGGCGCCTCCAGGGAAGACCAGGCCCGCCCCGAACAGCCCGCCCCGGGCGCAGCCCTCGCCTCAGACCCCTCTGCCGACCGGGGAGAGAAGCCCCTTCTGTGTAGGAGCACGTGGGGGCAGCCGGCTCGGGCCCAGCCGTCCACAAGCAAAAGACCGAGAACTTCGACGTGAACTCCACACCTGGGGCAAAAGTCAACGCAAAGTGGGTCTCGGACTTGAACGGAAAATGCAAAACTATAAAACTTTCAGAAAGAAAACAGAAGAGAGAATCTTTGTGACCGAGGACGAGGTAAAGAGCTCCTAGACGTGACGCCGTCTGCTCTTGAAGAGGAATAACGGAGACGTTCTATCAGCCTGAAATTCCATCTTCAACACCAGATGCTGGGGAGGGGGAGAAGCTGGCCTACATTGCTGTTGGGGATTTAAAATGGTGCAGCTGCTCTGGAAAGCAATTTGGCAATTTTGTAAGGTTAAGCATACGGGTGCCCGGGCGGCTAAGTCCGTTGGGCGTCTGCCTTGGGCTCAGGTCACTCATGGTCCTGGGGTCCTGGATCCTGCATCGGGCTCCCTGCCCAGTGGGAGCCTGCTTCTCCCTCTCCCTCTGCGCCTCCCCCTGCTCATGGTCTCTCTCTCTCTCTCTGTCAAATCAATAAATAAAATCTTAAAAAAAGAAGTTAAACATCAATTTACCAAATGACCCAGCAACCCCACTCCCAGATACATATCCACGAGGAGTGGAGCGGATTCACACAGGCTTGCACACGACTGTTCAGAGCAGCAGCTCTCCCCGTATCACCCGCCACGAGGAGATGACTCTTACACGGATCTCGCGGTGAAGGGGTAAGCAAGGCGCCCGCCGGCGAATGGACCAGCAAGTCGTGGTACATGCGCATGATGGGACGCCACCCAGTGACGACACAGAGCGAAATGTTGGGGGGGGCACCCAAAAATATTATGTCTCTTGTCTCTGCCTCCTAGAATATCCTTGATATGCTTCACGGATTGTCCCCGGGCCCAGGATATTTATTGTTTTCTAACAAATTATTATGTTTCGGCCCCTCTACAAAGCCATGGCCCTGGCGGAGAGCTCAGAGGGTTTAATTTGACTTTGTAAGTCAAGTTAGTCCTGGCAAAGTTTCTGTAAGTGAACCTGGAGAAGGATCCAAATGGGTTGTTTCTCTTCTGGTTGGCCGGGCTGGGAGGCTCTGCGGGGAACAGGAGAAGCTAGACACACACAACCACATAGGATGGGATTCCATTTGTAGAGGACGTCCCGAAAAGGCAAATCCGTAAGAAACAGAGTAAATCGCTGTTTGTTCGGGACTGAGAAGGGGACGCAGGAGCAGAAATGGGCAGGAGGGATCCGTCTGGGCGAATGGAAATGTTCTAAAATTCCAGTGTGGTTACAGTTACGCAACTCAGTAAATTCACTAAAACTTCTCAAATTTACGTGACTGACTTTTGTGTTATGTGGGTTAAACCTCAAGAAAACCAATGAGCACTGGGTGTTATTCTGTATGTTGGCAAGTTGAAGACCAATAAAAAAATAAATTTATTATTAAAAAAAAGAAAACCAATAATTTTTTTTAAAAACCTGAATGCTTAATTTGAAAGTGAATTCATGGAAAAGCTTTAAAGGAACGAACAGTGGACTTCATATGCAGCTGTAGCCATAAGCTGACTCGCACGTCATAGAAACTGGGGAGACCTGTTTCCATTCGGGCACGGACCTTCCTGATGCTAAGCTGCTGGGTTGAGATCAGAATTTCTCATGGAGAATCACAAACACAGTGGACCTGCGATTATCTCATGGCCTACGCTGCAGACTCAGATTTTCAGACCTCCGTTTCCCAGAGCTGACATTATTAAAGAAATTATAGGTTTTTGGAGAAATTGTTCTGTCTTCGAATTTCCATGTTAAATCAAGAAATCGGGCCAGTAGCGGAAATCAAAATAGTGCATCTAGAGCCTGTCTTCTGCGCTCGCTAGAAAAATTTCACCCAGTGCAAGATCATAATTGCGGTTTTACAATTTTCCCCATTTCTCCGGCGTTCTTAAATCCTCTCCCAGGCTGGGAAAGTGTGGGAAATCGCTGTTTATTGCAAAGTTCAGCTATACTTAGAGGACGGATGAGCCAAACGAGAGAATTCTAGTGAGAGATCAGCATATGGGTTGCCATTATATTTGCTAAAAATATGTTTACCGTAGTAGAACGTATTTTCAGACTGCCAGGGTGTGGATCCTCAGCTCATTCTTTTCTCTCTCCATCTGTGCAGTGCTCTGCCACTTTCATTCTTGTCGCGTGAAGATGATTTAGTCTCAATAGAACACGAGAGTAGGAACAGAGCGAGGTGCGTGTGTGCTACAATGTGCACCAGCCTCGGTTTTTAATACAGTTAATAATTTTTCTGTGTTTTATTCTAAAGAGAAGACTCCACCTTAATGGTCATGGGTGATGTTTCCCAAAAATGTCTGAAAACGAGTTTTGACTGAAGTACAGGCTGACACACAGGGATGTCTGAGGAGCGCCACGGGGCCTCGGGTATTTGAACCGGCTGTGTCTGACCCCGTGGGCCAGCCGCTGGGCGTCCGGAGGCCTTGCTTCCCTTGCCTCTGAAGTTCTGTAAGAGATTTAGGGGAGATAATCTCGAAAGTGCCGTCAAGGCCTAAAATCTGTGTTTCAGAGACTTTTTTTTTTTTTTTTTTAAATAGGATTGGTTCAAGAGAAGATTCAAGAGCAGTTTTTATGTAGGACCATGGAGACTTGTGGAAATACAAAGGTCCCTGGAGTCCTAATCCTGGCTCAGCCACGTTCAGGGTTGTTCCCCGGGCTCAGCTGTTCTATCACTGTGAGCCCTCACCTCTCTAGCTCCTCTAAGCGTGAGGGTAATGACGCGCACTGCGCAGCGTCGGAGCATGGTCACAATCACACCCGCTGACGTGACGGATAAACCCCCAAGTCTCGGTGGGTTACCCACATGCAAGCTTATGTCTTGCCCTTAAAAGACGACAGTGGTGACAAGGGGCCACGCTTCTTCCACTTTATGGTTCACGCCTCATCAACACAGTTTCCCAGGTCTCTGTAGAAGGGAAAGGAAGAGTAGAGAAGTCATGCGTGCTTCCTACCCACCCTACCTCCGCTCAGATTTTATTAGCAAAATCTCATCAGGTGGCCACACCTACCCACTAGAAATGTGGTCTCTAGTCAAGCAACCGACTTCTAGAAACAACTGCACCATGAAAGGGAAGCACACGTTTAGTATCAGAGGCCACCTCTCTCTACCACAAGGTTGGTAGGAAAATAAAATGAGTCTTCATTTGTAAGGTTCTTAGGATAGTGCCTAGTGCATCACAGACACTGAAAAAAGTTGTTTTGGTAGAATATAGGAAGAACGGAGAAGTTTAAAAAAAAAGAAAAGAAAGTATTTGTTGGAATAAATTTTGGTTGGAATATTTATATATATTTATATTTTACAAGATAAAACGTGATCTTGAAGAGTACGAGGTGCAATGGGACATTTTATGTTTCCTATGGCTGCTGGAACAAATGACCAGGAACCTAAGAGTTTAAGTTGTGCGAATTTATTGTTCCACGGTTCTAGAGGCCGAGGGTGTGGAATGGGTCCCTAGGGCCAAGATCAATGTCAGCACAGCTGCATTTCTTCTGGAGGCTATAGGGGAGAATCTGGGCCTCGACTCTTCTGCTTCTAGAGGCTGCCCTCGCTCTTCGGCTCACGGCCTTCTCTCTCCAAGCTCTGCGTCCATTGTCGCATCCCCTATCGGACTCTGATGCTCCTCGCTCTCTCTGATAAGCCTGTACAGATACTCCCGTGGTTACATCGAGCCCATACAGATACTCCTAAGAACAATCTCCCCATTACAGGATTTCTTTTCCTTGACTATATGTGCAAAATCTCTTTAGCCTTGTAACGTATTCACAGGTTCTGGAGATTAGGGTGTGGATACCTTTGTTGGGGGGAGGTGGCATCATTTTGCACAGCATCAGTACCAAAGGAAGGAAAGACATTGGTTATACTTTACATCTGGAGAGTGACATGGCCTTGAAAACCAGCTCTGACTTTTGGTAGCTGGATGATCTTGACATTTATTCCACTTTCTCTTCTATAAAGTGGCGATGGCGATAGTAACTACCTCACAGACTTGCTATGAGGATTTAAGAAATAGTGTATGTAGGGGGATCCCCGGGTGGCTCAGCAGTTAAGCGTCTGCCTTCGGCCCAGGGCGTGATCCTGGAGTCCCAGGATCGAGTCCCGCATCGGGCTCCCGGCACCCTCTGCACTTCTCCCTCTGCCTGTCTCTCTCTCTCTCTCTCTCTCTCTCTCAATCTCATGAATAAATAAATTAAAACCTTAAAAAAAAGAAATAGTGTATGTAAGTGGTGGTAGATGCTCAGGATAAGAGAGACATTATTATCCTACCACTTAATGATCCAAACCAGAGCCTGTACACCTCCCTTTATCATTCTAGGGTCCTCTAACATCCCAGTTGAATCAGGAGTATCACATTATTGTGCACCGTGAGGGTAAGAAGACACTGACAGTCTCTTGGAAGAAAAGCAGATTAATGCATTTTAGAGGACTTTGCACCAGCCAAGAATGAGCAGTGTGGCTCTTCTGCTATGTCTGGTAAGCCCTATATTCCAGGATGTCGTCACGACTTGAGTTTTCTAAGGACTGTGGTTTTGTTGTGTACTTGACCACACAAGTGACCCCGTGTACTTGAGCCTGTACACAAGATCCCTTTGGCACTTCACCCGCCGCCGTCTGAGGTGGTTTAGAACCTTCCCTCTTCACGCTCGCCACAGCTCTCAGATGTCATTTCCTGTTAAAGAAATCTTCTGGTTGAAACTCGACCGCACACCAAAAGATTTGTAGGCTCAAGGTTGTCATAAACAATTGGCTTTTTCAAAGGGCTATGATCATATTTTAGTGCTGTCAGTAGGGTCTAATGGCTTCAGAGTTTATCCATTTCCCCATCAGCAAAATAATTGTTACGACATACGTAGGAGCAACTCGGTCGTAACATGGGGAAGCCTCCTCACAAGGTTAGTTTCCAACGTCAAAACCCTTAGGATTCTCTCTCTCTCTCTCTCTCTCTTTTTTTTTTTTTTTTTGGTATGATCAAAGAAAGCTCTATTATTCACACAGGTAGAGAAGTCCCGAGGTGGGGGAGCAAGGGGATAAGTCTTCTGGAGAAGGGCCAGAGAGAGAGAGTGCAGAGGGTATGCGGGCATTTATAGGGGTGAAGTCCCGCCAGTGGGAGGAGAGCCCACCTGCTGCAGCAGTTTGAAGGAGGCAGGAAGAGCACACGTGAGTTTAAAGGACAGGAGCGGAGGGTGCGGACCTATGATAATGTTGTACAACTGGGGTTGTCAGACACAGGAATGTCGGTCGGGGTAGGGGTGTCCCAGTTTCTTTCTTAGGCTCTTCACAACTCATCTGAGATATTTCGGTTAATATAGAAACCTCCTGGTTTTCCTATAAATAAACATGTATTTGAAAGGAAACAAATTTACAAAGTCAACCCAAAATAAGACCAGCGATTGTTATTACAGCTCCCTGCGAGGTACTGGGGCGTTACTTGCCCGGGCTGGAAGAGCAGACATGAATGGAGTCCTGGGAATGTCTTAGGTATTTTACTACCGACACAATTTTTATTTGTTGCTTTATTTATTGGATTTTTGTGCAGCCCTTTGACCTACATGTAGTAGGAGGTTCACTTCGAGGCACACACTGCACTTTGAGGCGTCGGCAGTGGCCTACTGCCAGGCTGCTGTAGACTACTTCACACCTGGGGAGTTTTGTCTCTCACTAATGACACCTGTGGCCTGGGCTGTTTGAAGTGTCTGGTCTTTCAGAGGCAGTGACGTTGCCTTTGGGGCCTCTGAGTTGAGTCTGTGTTACGGGATTGAAAATACCTAAGTCAATGCCCGTTGTACCAAAGACGTGATGAGGTCCAATATAATAGGTAAAGGGTGGCCCTTTTGAGGGAAAGCTCTGTGAGAGAAGTGAATTCTCTGGTTGGAGGTGAAGTGATCTGGGTGCTGACAGCAGCAGGACACAGGCCAGGTTGTATGGGTGAGGAGGGACCGGGTGGAGGAGGAGAGTATGAGTCCCTACCGAGCAGGAATAGTGCAATAGGACAACCAGTAGCCCCAGGGTCTTAGAGGGCAGAGTTTCCGGTGGGCAAAGTCATATTGATGCAGACACGTGAGAGCCCAATAATCTCAATGGGGCTTACAGGGAACCACACTATATATAATATATATGGTGGGGGAGTCTGGGAAGGACAAGGAGCCCAGAAGGGAAGGTTAGTGGGAAAGCATGGGGTGAGACAAGGGACTGCTAGGAGATGTCCAGATGCTGGGGATCGACTGGAGAGGATGAGTAATTAGGATGGATATTGCAGACCTGTAAAAGAGTGGAAGTTAGCTGTATAAGTGGTTTTCCCAAATCAAATAATTGAAGAATCCTAAACCCCTGAAACTTCTGTGCCAAAGACTTGGAATGGGGCTGTAATGCGGGTGTTGTTTGAATCACCCCTATTTTACCTTTCATTGTCATTGGGATGATTATAAATTTTATTGAGACTGTTCTTCGCTTGCGTTGGGTGTACCGTGTCATCTGCAACACATGAATGTGCAGGTAATAGGTCTATTATATCTAGAGCCTGGCAGCCCATCAAATGCAATAATGAGGCTCTGTAAATGCAAAGAGATCCTTGCAAGAAGAGGTGGAGGATATCTAAGTCTAAAGGGACCTATTCGGGGATGGTTGGGGTATCTCTCCTTCAGAGTATTTGGCTTAGTGATAGGTCTGTAATAGGGCCAAACAGGAAAAGCCTATTTTCCGTAGTATTTGGTAACTCTCCTCTGAAACAGTCCAATTACTGAGGACACATGCACTAAGAACAGTGGCGGTTGGATGGGCTCACCTCCACGCCGTCAACATCCACTGGAGGAGGGGGAAGGCCAAGGTTATGTCTTGCTGCCACACATGGGAAGGTTTGGGCTGCGGGCGGAGGAGCCAGGTTGGGAATCTCAATACATTATTAACGTAAAGGGCCCTAGAGACACTGACATCTACCTAATTTTGCGGTGGCAAAGTTGAATTCTGAGTCTGTATTAAATAAAATAACCAATAGGCTCTGGTTATGAGATAAGTAAGCACTGGGGGTGTAGTGTACAACACGACAACTGCGGAATGGCGCCTATGAGAGTTGTTAACAGACCACATCCTAAGAGTTCTCATCACAGGGGGAAAAGATATTTTCTTCTTTCTTTTCTTTCTTTTCTTTTCTTTTTTCTTTTCTTTTCTTTTCTTTTCTTTTCTTTTCTTTTCTTTTCTTTTCTTTCTTTCTTTCTTTTCTTTTTTTTTTTTGGTATCTAATGAGGTAATGGCCAGTAACTAAACCTATTGTGTACTCAGGTCATTCTATATGCGACTCGGATCCTTATGCTGCACAATCTAACCCAATATCGTACAGTATGTCAATTATGCCTCAATAAAACTGGAAAAATGTGAGACACAGGATGCTACTTAAAAACCTGGAAAGGGAGGTGCCTGGGTGGCTCAGTTGGTCAAGCATCTGAATCTTGATTTCATCTCAGGTCATGATCTTAGGGTCCTGGGTTCGAGCCCCACATTGGACTCCACACGGAACATGGAGTCTGCTTGAGATTCTCTCTTTCTCTCAAAATAAGTAAATAAAATCCTTAAAAAAAAAAAAAAACCCTGGAGAGTGATACACCAATGCAAGGTAGTCGTATTATTTCACAGCTTAGTTACCCAGTAGTCATGCCTTGACCATCAGTCACCACATCACAATGACAAATGCCAGGTTGGCTGGCATGCATGGTGAATGAGCAATGCAACGGAGGATGTTTCAAAAAGTAAATTATGAAAAGTGGGTGCTGAAGGATCCTGGGGGAAGTCAGGCATGGAAGCCAGACATGACCAGAAGGTAGGAGGAGTGGATGTTGGAAAGACAGGAAGGAGGAGACAGACAGATGTCCCGTAAGGTGGCTGTAAGCAAAAGAAGAATGATTGAGAGAGAGAGTGGGCCACGCTGCCTCTCCCTGGAGCAGAGGAGGCGTTAGCGACGGGGTGCAGGGCTCTTCCTGAGCTTTCCTGACATCTTGCTCTAAGGCCTCTCCTTGAGCTTGCCATTTTTTTTACATTAGCATTCAGTCCCTTTAAAAATTCTTGAGATACTCACAGCACTTCCTCCGAGGCTACAGTGCACATAATTAACACCTCCAGACCGGCTGTATGGACATTGGAGCGGATTCAGGCTAAACATGGAAGTAATATCGTCTTAATTTTCCAAGCTGGGGGTAAATACCTTCCACCTCCGCACTTCCACACGTTTATCTGGCGTGCTGTGTACTCTGGTGTTTGTTTAAGTGAAATCACCTCTGGCAGACTGCGAGCCCTGGGGCGGAGGACCGCGTCTCTCTTACCCTTGATCCCCACTGCCAGCACTGGCTAGCACGGGGGCCAACAGTGGCTGCGGGGGCCACCAAGTGTGCCCGAATGAACGCTGGAAGAATGAGCTGTTCTTACATAAACTTAGCCTACTTCTGGGCTATTTGTTCTTTATATCTTTGTGGTCGATGGGAATGCCGACCCAGAAGAGACCCCCAACTGGAAGATATCAAGGAAGACTATTTGACCACATTTTGGAAGCAGATAATTTTTGGCATTCTGTGAAAAACAAGACAGTTTTAGTCGCAGGTTACTGGAAACTCACCCTGCCAAGGACTCGGGCAAGTCTATAGGTTATTTCGACTTGGGGGTTGGGGTTCCAGAGTGTTCCACAGGAGTTTTGGAAAATTCACCAGGGTGATCTGGATATGCATCAAAGGGGTGCAAGGGGGAACAGGGCAAAAGACCCACAAGGCAGATTTCTGTCTTAAGAGAAGTGTTGTTGGAAATGTAGGAGGTACATATTTTGAACAGTAAGAGTAAGCTTTAAGTCAGGAGCCAAACTGGGAGGCTGAGCAGAGGAAGAGGTACCTATGGACAAGTGGGGAAGAATGAAGTTGCTGTCACAAGACCCCAGAGTCCCAGGCATGTGAAGGAATGATCTGTGTAAGTTGGACCCAAGTCTCCGTTTTCTTACCTGTACAAAGGGGTTAATAATCACACATACCCTGCTCATCTGCAAGGCGGGTTCGTAAACCAAGCAGGGTCATCCATGTGAGTGCACCTGGCAGGTAGGAAAGTAGTGAGCAAGTGGCAATGGATATGGATGGAACTTGAAAAGTGGATTTTGGTATTAAGATCAGCTAAAAGGGGGATCCCTGGGTGGCGCAGCGGTTTGGCGCCTGCCTTTGGCCCAGGGCGCGATCCTAAAGATCCGGGATCGAATCCCACATCGGGCTCCCAGTGCATGGAGCCTGCTTCTCCCTCTGCCTGTGTCTCTGCCTCTCTCTCTCTCTCTCTCTCTCTCTCTGTGACTATCATAAATAAATAAAAATTAAAAAAAATTAAAAGATCAGCTAAAAGGAAGAGTAGGACATCCTAAGAGGTGACACATAGCACAAGTTATGGAGCATGGAGGTAAAAAGTTACATGAGAGAGTGACAATTCCGGCCTAATCGGAGCATGCTATGTAATGAGAACATGTTTACACTGTACGTCATTTGCTGTTTAGCTGAAATTCAAATTTAATTGTGCATTCTGCATTTCTTTTTGCTAAGTCTGGCAACCTTACCCAAGGTCCTCATTTCTGCTGTTACAGTCCAGCTCCTATCTCAAGGGCCAAATGCTATTTCTTCCCCTGGGTTTTCTGTGTCTCCTGGTTAGGAGGTATTTTATTCAGTGAGGTGGGGAGATTGGGGAAAGAGCTGGATCATTTAGTGTTTAAGAGTTTAGACTCTGGTATCAATCATCTCTCCTGTTGACCATATATGTGATCCAGGTCTTTAAAAAATCTCTCTGAGCCCCAGTTTTCTCTTCTGTATAAGAAAAGTACTTACTCCATGGGATTGTTTTGGATTTGATAAACTATAGACAGTGCTTGGCATGCTTTTGCTGCAAAGCCTCAATTATCCATCCATCCATCCATCCATACAACCATCCATCCATACAACCATCCATGCAACCATCCATATAACCATACAACCATCCATCCAACCATCCATCCAACCATACAACCATCCATCCATCCATCCGATTTTTGAGTACATACTATATGGAAGGCATCCTACACACAGAAATCAAAAGAACCCATGAGTGCCAATGGCAGATGAAAGGAGAAAAAAATGTAGAGAGATGTGAAGGGTTATGTCTTGGGGCATTGACCGCCATATCCATTAGGAATGCTGCCAGTCAACATGCACATGAGAAAATGCTCTGCATCACTTGCCATCAGGGAAATACAAATCAAAACCACAATGAGATCCCACCTCACACCAGTGAGAATGGGGAAAATTAACAAGGCAGGAAACAACAAGTGTTGGAGAGGATGTGGAGAAAAGGGAACCCTCTTACACTGTTGGTGGGAATGTGAACTGCTGCAGCCACTCTGGAAAACTGTGTGGAGGTTCCTCAAAGAGTTAAAAATAGACCTGCCCTACGACCCAGCAATTGCACTGTTGGGGATTTACCCCAAAGATTCAGATGCAGTGAAACGTCGGGACACCTGCACCCCGATGTTTCTATCAGCAATGGCCACAATAGCCAAACTGTGGAAGGAGCCTCGGTGTCCATCGAAAGATGATGGATAACGAAGATGTGGTTTATGTATACAATGGAATATTAGCCATTAGAGACGACAAATACCCACCATTTGCTTCAACGTGGATGGAACTGGAGGGTATTATGCTGAGTGAAGTAAGTCAATCAGAGAAGGACAAACAGTGTATGTTCTCATTCATTTGGGGAATATGAATAATAGTGAAAGGGAATATAAAGGAAGGGAAAAGAAATGTTGGGAAATATCAGGAAGGGAGACAGAACATAAAGACTCCTAACTCGGGGAAACGAACTAGGGGTGGTGGAAGGGGAGGAGGGCGGGGGGTGGAGGGGAATGGGTGACGGGCACTGAGGTGGACACTTGACGGGATGAGCACTGGGTGTTTTTCTGTATGTTGGTAAATTGAACACCAATAAAAATTAATTTAAAAAAAAAAGGAATGCTGCCAGTATTGTAATACTCAACAGCTAATGTTTGTTGAGTATTACAATATAGGAAACAAATATAGGTTTGTTTTTGTTTTTCCTATAACAATAAATTTGAGGTAGCTAATCACTAGTATTAGTTCACTAGTTCAGCAGCTTAATGATAACACCAACAAAATCCTTTGTGTCCTTTTACTCTGCTATGCTTAGCTTGTTGGCTTTTTGTCCTTGCATTTGTGACGTCTTGGATATGACGTGGCCATGGTAGCTTCTCACAGCTAGGAAATATCTAGGACATAGTGGTTTCTTACATTCTCTGCCCAATTTCTAGTCCTTAGCATAGGGCATGAAACAGTAAGAACAGACCCACTTATCTACTTCTTTGCTCACTCAGAGGGTACACTTTACCCCAAAGAAGATTTGATGGACTTGCCTCTCAGTATGGAGTGCTCCTATTGGGCAGACATCCTGTCAGGACCCCTTTGACGCAGAGGCCTCCTTGCTACACGGTCACACAATGGCCTGGTCCAATCAGCTGCAGCTGGGGTGTCAGGGTAGGGTTCACTGCAAGGGTACTGCCTTGGCCATGGGAATTCATACGAAAGAGAACCAAGCCCTCTGGGATTCTTTCCTTACAATGTAGCTGCGTGTATGGTGGGGTCCTGACATCTGAGTCTTGAGAAGTTCCTCCTACAACTCTTGCCCAGGGGAGTGAGGCACATTAGTGGAAAAGCATTCATAAGAAAGAAAGGAATGCTGATCATGGGAGGCTACGAGCACTGCTTAATCAGACACGGAGCCGTCTATTCTTTGCATTGAACAGATGTTTTTGTTTTTGAACACTCCCCATGTACCAGGTGCTTGGGGTATAGCAGTGATTTTTAACAGACAGAGTCCACCTGCATGTGCACACACGCAGACACACGCACACACACACAGAGCAGCCCTTCCTCTGCTCCCTTCTGTCCCGCTCTGTGCTCCGGAGACTGCCTCACCTTGGCTGCCTTGACTTCCAGCTTTCGGTGGATTCCACCAGCGGAAGGTACAGCAAGAGACTGGAAGCTGAGAGGTGAGAGACATCAGGGTGTTTCTTCCTCTCACTCCCAGGATTGGCCCATGGACTCTGGTCATGCTGCCTCCCTCTGGACCACAAGCTCCTGCGAGGCAACACACCCACCCAACGGCCCGGGCTCGGACTAGCGTCCATAATACTGTTCTCCTTGTGTGATAACATCTTCCTGTCACTGCCAGTCTATGGACCTTTCAGTATTCCTCGCTAGGTAACCCTCCTCGCTCTGGATTTCCATAACTCAGGTCTCTTGAACCACTGGAACTGCAGTTTCCTTCTAGGATCCTGGTTCAAGGCTGCTACACAGCTTGTGGGGCCCAGTGTGAAACAAAAACGAGGGGCTCTTTATCAAAAAGCAGTGTTATTAAACATATTAAAATATACAATTTTCTCCTTTAAAAGTATTTTATGACTTATGTATTGAGGTAATCATGATACATGAGTAACAGCATAAACTTACATATTGAAAAATAACATTTCTGGTGTCATAATTTCATATAATACAATAAATAATATATCAATGTGACATCTTGATGGATCATAAGATTTCTTCTGGCTCACTTTTCTGCAAATCAGTTTATTAGGTCATGAAAATGTACACATTTAGCAGCCTCATTTCAAGAAATGAAATTGAAGAAACATCAATCACTGTTGGCAAATGCAAGACTGGAAATAATGTTTGAACATTTTTAATTTTGAGAAGGGCCTTTCTGCTGATACAGCTATTACTGGAGCTGTTAAAGGTATTTTATAGGTTGTGACAACATTGAGATAAATTTTAAGCAAATTATTTTGAAATATAAGTATAATTGCTTTTAGAGATGATGATTATTATGAAACAATTTTTCCAAAAAGGTTTAACTCTTTAGACAGAAATGAGTTCTGTGGGAACTCTGCATTTAATTTTAAGTTTCATTTACACAACGGTATTTCAATGTTTCCTCTTTCTTTAAGTTATGGAGCTTGTATAAAAAACTTAAAGTGACTTCATGGCTTATACCTAATTCAAGATGCCTGTTTATGTACTCTACCACTGTATCTTCAACTAGAAGGAAAAATTAATTTTAAAATTATCTTCCTTGTTAATAACTGGTTCACCTGAAGCTTCATATGAAAACGGTGTTCTTTTCTGTCAGGTGCAACAATCTTTACATTTAATTTCTATTTCTAAGCTTGTGAATACGCATTTCTGGTAATTGCAGCACTTTTCCAAACCAGGGATCCCAAACTCTGTAGAATTATAACAATTCCTTGGTATGGCTCCTCATTACAGTTTTAATGTCTGTGCTTTTATCATTTGCCAATGAAGTTTACTGTCAGCACCAGCAATTTCTGTCCTGGCAGTTTGGCCGAAGCATTATTGGCGCAGTCTTCAGAACAAGCCGCATGGATGGAGGGACCAGCCGGCCTCGCAGCAGGTCCCCCCTGGTTGCTCTGCGTAGAGTCTCCCTACAGCTTTGGCTACTGCTGATGGTGCTGATGTCACTGTCACTGCCATGGATTAATGAGCCTCACCTTGTCCCTAGACACCGCCCGAGGTCCCCAAAGCCCCTGGAGCACCCCATGGTGTACACACATCGAGTGGCCAGGCCCACAGTGTGCACGGACATTGTTGCTGGACCACAGCGGCGCCCACGTACCGTTGTCCAGAATGTCTCCCCTGCTCATCTGCCCCTCCGTGTATTCCCCGCTGACGCACCGGACTTACTTACAGCACACAAGTTCAAGGATAAAATCATTGTGAATTTTGAGACTGCACAGCAGAGGATTAAACTAAGCACAGAAAGCTTCTGAGGATGGGTCCCTCTTTCTACTGCCCGGGTCTCATCCCCACGAAGCCAGCCCTGGTCTCACAGGTACAGTTCATGAAATTTATATTCTAGTAGAAAACACCAGAGATGAAAAAAAGTAGACAAGGAAATGGACACTGAAATACTAGTAGTGATAAGGAATTATTATAGGAAATAAAGCAGGGCAGAGAGACGGTGTCGGGGGTGGGGTACATCTCCTCTAGCTAGGATGGTCAGGTACAGTCTCCCTGATGAGATGACATTTTTTTTTTAAGATTTCATTTATTTATTCATGAGAGAGGCAGAGGGAGAAGCAGGCTCCACGCAGGGAGCCCAACAGGGGACTCGATCCCGGGACCCCAGCATCATGCCCTGGGCCAAAGGCAGGCGCTAAACCGCTGGGCCACCCAGGTGTCCTGATGAGGCAACATTTAAGGAAAGATCGGAATGAACTGAGAGAGGGGACCTTGGTAACGACGGGAGCAGAGCATTCCCAGCAGAGGGAAGAGCAGCAGCCAGTCTCGCACACGGGGACGGGGACGTGCTCACAGAGTTCCAGCAAAAGCAGGAAGGGGAGTGTGCTGGGGGGTGGGGTGGGGGGAGAGCCAGGGAGAAGAGGTCAGAGACGTAAATGGGGCCCGGCTGGCCTTGGGGCCTGGTTGTGAGAGGTGGGGAGCCAGCCAACAAGCCAAGGGCAGACGGGCTGGGGGGCGGGCGGGTAGGGGTGCATGAGGTTCCCCGGCCACCTCACTGCCGCCCCGCTCCGCTCCTTACCCTACGCGTTGCCTCCCCCACATCCATCCCGCTTCTTCGAAGGTTTCTCTCCCCTCCAAGGCCCTCCTCGATGCCCTTTTTGCTGGCGCGCTCTCCACTTCCCTCCGGATAGACTCCTCATCCTGGGAGCTCACACCTCATTCCGAGAAGCTCCCTCGTGGTTCAGCTCCTTCAGGTCTCCTCCGTGGCGTTGCTTTCTACCCACACGACCTGTTTCTTTACTCGGCTACAATATGTAGTTTTTGTTTATTTGTTTACTCACTTTTGGTGTCTCTCCCCAGCTGAAAGGTGAATTGGATGAGGACGGGGATTAGTGTCCTTGATCCCCACTAGGAAGCAGCCCCCTCGCACACGCTAGTGATCACAGCTGTTTGCCGAATTGAAGGAACCTCTCGTCTGTACTTTCGCCGCAGGACACATCTTGCATCTTGGCCATCCTGCTCCTTTGCCTTAAATTTTGCGATTTCATTCTCAAGCCGGTCGTCTAACCAGCGTGCACTGAAGTTTCAAGTGTCAGCTACGTCCTGACCTCCACGAAGGGAAGGCTTTCGTGTTTCGCACACGCACATGCACTCGCGCACTTCACCGAAGCCAGCAGCATGTCTTCCTTGCGTTTCCAGCACACTCTGCCTTCCTACCCACGGACTCGCCACATCGCGTCGTAGTATTTCTCGGTGTGTCTGTTTCCCCTTCGTGCTGTGAGGCCCTTCGGCGCCGGGGAGTCCAGCTCCGTTCGGCGGTGCCGGCTTCTAGCGCTGTCCTAGCCCGTGCAGGTGGCCCATATGTGTTCGGGAAATGAGTACAGGTGCATCTCAAAAGCCTCTTTATGGCTGGGCTGCTTCTGTGATCAAATCAAACATCACCCAGACCCACAGTTAAATTAGCATCATGTTATTTAACGGTTTTATGATGTTTAAATGAAATTTTAAATGCAATAATACACATTCATGCGCCTTTAGAGTCACTTTCCGATTTGCTATCCATCCACACCCCACTCATAATTGCGAGTATGTGGGATATTTGCAAAGCCTCAGGCCCAAAGAGATAAAGTGCTGATCCGCAAAGACGCTGTGACCAGCCAGCACTTACTGCAAGATGGAACAGACCTGGAGCAGGAATGGGAACAGCCAAGGTGAAATGGGGCTCCGCTCACTGTCCGCTCCGAAACGAGCCGGCCTAGTGATTCTTCCGTTACGGGTGCACACAGTGAGGCCGACCCGGAACTGGCCAGGCGGTAATCACCCCTCGGCCTGCAGCCCAGACCTCAGGCTGACTCTGCCCCCGCCTGGCAGATGGAACGGGCCCATCGCAAGGGCTTATTAAATTCATTAGAGATGAGGCCGCTGCTCGAGAGTGGTCATTTCGGAGTGGGGCTTGCAGCTCGCTTTAACCCTTCGCAGTAGGACTCTTGGTGACCCTCTGACAAAATCCCTCCCCTGTTGCTTTTCTGGGCCTCTCCCCGCATTTTATGAACCGTCTTACTTGAACCTCAGGACGGCTCAGGGAGGCAGGTAGGCGCTGCGATCTCCGTTTTACAGACCAGGACTTTGGGCTTCCACTAGGTTAAATAGCTTGCATAGGAGGGGGCTTAGCCAGGGTTCAAGCTCTCACCTGTAGGAAAGTGTGTGCTGATATATGTGTCAAACCGCTCAGGAGTGACTGAGAGCGAATATCTGTGTCTGAACATAGACATTTGTACGTGAATATACATCATCTGAGAAAATACATGTCTTGCCTTGGCTTTATGACTTAAGTATTTTAAGTGTGATATTTAAAAACTTAGGATCCCAGACACAAATCTTTAGCAGCTGAGAAGGAACCTCCCTATCCTCAGTGAATAGAGGAGGATTAGATGGTCAGAGAGCCCTACGGGTACACCTGGAAGCATCCAGCATCCCTGACGTCAAGCCTGTTCAGTCCCAGAGGGGAATGTGCCAGGACGGGACTGTCCTATTGAATCCCCCCTCCCAGTCCTCGGCTGTGATTAAAACCTGAGTCTGATTGGTCACGGTTTTTCAGCTTGTTCCCTTTTCATAAAACACCTTGATACCTAGTGTGAGGACAACATCCTTCCCCTGCACCCCGCCACCCCGTCCTAACACAGATGCGCTAACAACTTTCTGCTGTACCAGCTTATGAACCAATTCAGTCTCCTTCCAAGTGAAAAACTGATGTGTCATGGGAGAAATTTATAACAGAGGCATGTTCCTGCCCCAGGGGGCGAGGCCAGTGTTCTGGAAGTCCCAGAGGAAGCTAGGCCCTTATAAACAACCCAAAGCCAAGACAAACCTTTTTCATTGTTTTAAGACCTATGAAAGGAGTTTGATATACAACCACTCAAGACAAAAATAAGCTTTGTGTACAAATAAAATATATTTTATGAGATCCCCAGAGTTACGTCTTTGACCGGCGGCCTGGATGCTGAGCTTTAAAATCTATGTAGCCGGTCCCACCCTGCAAGCTCTAAGCCCAGGGGCCCATTGCTAACCCCAAAGGAAGCAGGCCTGTGCATAACCATGAGACCCAGCTCACTGTCCTGTCACAGGGCACGGGAAGGAGGAATGCAGGGCCAAAGCTCACATAAAAATAGATGCCAGACCCCATTCCAGGAGTCTGTTTTCCATCAAGCAGAGAAGACTAAACATGCTTACCAGCTTACCAGCAAAATGATTTCTGACCCTAAGAATCAGCCCAAATTCCACGTCCTCTATGACGTGTTCCTTAAATCCCCGAAGCAGTATGTGTCTGCCCCTCTAGGCCTCTTTGTAAACACACGGGCCTGCATGGTTTTATGTCTCTGATGACACAATGTCAGTGACCAAACCACCTTGTGACATAGACCTTCCCTCTCGGTCACTCCTGAGCGGTTTGTGCATATATCAACACACACGAATCAACCGAGAAGAGCTTGAATCCTGGCCAAGTCCCTTCTTATGCAAGTGATTTAACCGAGTGGAGACCTGCTACCTTCCTCTATAAAATGGGGAGTGCAATGCTTACCTCCTTGAGCTGTCCTGAGGGGTCCTACAAAGTGATTTGCATGGTATTGGATACTCAGTGGGGTGCCCAATAGTGGTTTTGCTCCCCACCCGAATCTCTTCATACAGGCGCGGGATCCATGCACAGAAACTCCTATAGCCAGAAGCCCTTGAACTCCCATATTCCTAATGCCCTCCCCCGGCCTCAGGCAGACACGATAAATCTAACATGTTAATATTCTTCAGGGATGTGTCTGAAGCCATGGCCAATGTTTCATACTTGGAATAAAGTCCATAAATGGCTTCGAGTCAGTCTGGTCAGCTTTGCTGACAAACGAGCATTGCACACTTCTAAAATAGATTTCAGCCCTCCAAGTTCCTTGAACTTTGAAACCATGGCTCAGGGATCGTAGATCTGTGTTATAGGATTGTTGTTAAGGACACCGCATCTCCCCTCGACATTAAAGACAGGTTCAGCATCTGCCTTCCTTAGTGCCTGGCTCAAAGCGGGAACTCCATAACCCTTTCCGAATGACTGAGTAAATGAAGGAAATGGTGCATACTCCTAAAAAGAAACCATGAGAGTGGCCCTTCCCCCCATCGCTCATGGGCGAACTAGCCGTCGTTCTGCTACATTTCACCTCTTGCACGCAGGCATTGGACCACACCCCGAGGAGCGAAGGTGAGTAGATCTAAGTTTAAGGACGCGCATCCTCCTTCTGGTTATGAAATGATTCTCTCGGAGAAAGAAATGTGATTCTCTGAAACACTTGACTTGAACAATTGTTTTCAGCACTGGAAAAGAAGTCAGTAACTTTTAATTGCGTTTATAAGGGATTCCCAAGACATAGTTTACAATTAAAAACTGCCTTGCACCCAAAGGAACTGAGATGTTTGTGGTTCGCGGTCGCCGCGGCGCACCGGATATTATTCTCCTGTATCTGATGCCAACTAAGCAGGAGCCATGAGGAGAACGATGCTTTGTGTACATCTAACCAGCACCAGGCGCTTTTAAACGCTGGGAAGGTGCAGGACGAGGCAGAGAAGTTGGCGTATTGGGAGAATGTTAGAATAATTCGTGAAGGAGACCCCCGAGGAGGCCAAGTCCCAAGCACAAGATGAGGGGATGGGTTGATCTTAATTGGGAAGAATAATATACTTTCCACTAATATGGGAAGAAAAGGGTCTAGAATGGGTAGGAATAGGGATATGTTCATAGTTAGGGGGTGTCTGGAGGATGAGGAAGTGTCAACCTAGTGCTTTTATTTTCTTGTTAAAATAGGACACAGGGATATTTACTGGGTGCCCAGGGTAAGAGATGGGGGGGCCTGAGAAGAGAGAAGTTGGAGACGGCCATGCGGAGAGGGGGACAGCCTGGAGAAACAGAGGGATGACTCGCTGTGGACCGTGGTGGCCTCGTTGTAATTCCCAAAGCTCTGGGGAGAACGTACTCCTCCGGCAGTGCTCGGCACCCCAGGTACAAGGGCAGAAAGAGTTGTCGATTGACTCAAGTTGAGAGGTTCGCCCCGTGAATGCAATGGGAGCATCGCAGGAAGAGAGAAGTGGGCGTATCTGCAGGGAAGCATTGAGGTCCTCAAGCGTGTACTCTAATCTTAGGAGTGAAAGACACGGTGACATGGGAAGAGACGTGCTCCTTCCCCCAGATCTGCTCTTCCAAAAGTCGGTATTGTGCAGTCCATTGTACTAGAGTCCCACCCGGATGACCTCATTTAACCTTAAATAAACTTTGTAAAAATAATTAACTGTTAAAATCATGGATAAACCTGGGGGCTTTTTTTTCTCCTTGAAATTATATCTTTAAGTAGGCGGCACGCCCAGTGTGGAGCCCAACGTGGGGCTCGAACTCATGACCCTGAGACCAAGAGTCAAATGCCTAAGCGACTGACAGAGCCATCTAGATGCCCCTATTTGAAATTAGATTTTAAAAAGACTAGATGTGAAATAAATAAATAAATAAATAAATAAATAAATAAATAAATAAAATAAAATAAAAATAAAATTTAAAAAAATAAAAAGACTAGACGTAGGTGTTGGCACCCTGTCTGGAGCACAGCAGGTGTTCCATGTGACATTGCCGTCTGTTTTTGTTTTTTTTTTTTTTTTTTTTTTTTTTTTTTTTTTTTTTTTTTTATTTATGATAGTCATACAGAGAGAGAGAGAGAGGCAGAGACATAGGCAGAGGGAGAAGCAGGCTCCATGCACTGGGAGCCTGATGTGGGATTCGATCCTGGGTCTCCAGGATCGCGCCCTGGGCCAAAGGCAGGCGCCAAACCGCTGCGCCACCCAGGGATCCCCTGTTTTTTTTTTTTTTTAAGTTTTTATTTTAATTCCAGTTAGCTGACATGCAGTGTTATATATATTAGTTTCAGAGCTACGATTCTATTCTTATTATTTTCCCTCTTGAATGTCTATCACATTCCAGGAGACATTCTTTTTTTTGTTTGTTTGTTGTTTGGTTTTTCCCCAAAACTCTTTTCTGGATCCTGGCAAAGACACTTACCGGGAGGTTTTTAGAGCACGTCTTCCGTGAGAAGGAAGTAGGCGTCCTTCCCTGTCTGCAGCCGAGCCACCTCCACCCTCCGGTGATGGACCCAGGTCCCGGATCCGTTGACTCCATTCCCTTAGCGCGGCCTGGGGTGACACGGGGCTGGCCGGCGAGGGACAGCGAGGGGGGCGTCTGCACCGGGCGGCGAGGCGCAGAGGGCGAGCCCCGAGCAGCCCAGCCTCCGGGCAGGTGGAGTCGGCAGTCCGGGGCTTCGTGCATATTCCACTCGCTCATTTCTCCCGGTCCCCGAGTGGCAGGTCCTCGGCCCCTCAAGGCCCACGGCCCCCGCTCTGCGTCCCCGCGGGGTGCACATTAGCGGGATGGGGGTGGCCGCTGCTGGAAGGCTGGCTACCCAGCCCCGCTGGGAAACCGGGGGGCACAGGGAACAGCCACACTGCCATTAAACACTTGTTCCTTTATGCGACCTTGTAACCGCGTGTGTCACACGAATGTTACCCGTGCAACATGCTGTTCCACTGCAGCAGGTCCTGGGGACCCTGGCCCCGGGCTGCTTCTGGGGACTGAGGAGGGTCTGCTCCTGGGGATCCCAGCCCGGGGCGCAGGGCTGGCTGTGGGGCGCTCCTGGCTTCCTGGTCAGCAGGGCCCAGCCTGGGTGGGAGGGCATGGGGAGGGGGCTCCTGACTGCCCCATCGGGTGGTATGACCGATAAGGACTCTGAGGCAGGGCTGGGCCATGGGGTCCCCCTTGGGCCCCTCGGGCTGGGGCTGGGGCTGCCTGTCACCCTCGGGCACCGGTCTGTCCCCTGAGCCACATCTTGAGGGAATGCACGTCAGTCAGACGGCAAGGACAGGCGGCTGGTGGCTTCCAGGTCGTCCCGACCCCAAGAGATGTGTCCTGTTTCTTGGCTCAGTGACTAGGAGATGGTGGCTGTCCCGCGCCTCCGCTGCGGAGCTCGTTTAGCGGCGTGTGGGAAGGCTCGCCCGGACGTGGGACGAGGACTACCCGTTCGTGGTTGAGGCATCGAAGGCTTTTTAATTAAGAGAAAAGAGAAGAGAAACACCCGGCCCCCGTGTGTGTGCAGGGCCAGGCGCGGGGGCGTGGGAGGCGGCGGCCCGGGCATGCAGCCAGTCGCAGGCCGCACCCACGCACAGGGACTGGTGACAGGAGGTGAGGACTCGTGCAAGGACGGGGCCGAGGTGGGAAGTTGGAGGGAGGTCCCTCGCGCAGCGGGCCGGGAGCAGGGCGGAGTTCTGGAAGGTGCCACGTGGCCGAGCCCCCGAGAACGAGGGCCGGGAGCGCCCAGACCGAGGGCACCCGGGCCCAGGGCCACGAGCCGGGGCGGGAGCCAAGGTGCCCCAGCCTTTGGCCGCCTGCCGCCTGCAGCCCAAGGTCAGAGGCCTTCCGCTCCGGGGATTTACCCATAGGTTAGAGACGGGCTGAGAGCGGGGCCAGCGCCCGGGCAGGGCCCCACACAGGCCTGGAGGCCACCAAGCCCCCTGCGGCACCGCTCGAGTCGGGGCCACCCTGTGACTCCCCGAGGCCCGGGACCCGGTCCCCGTAAGCTCCCTGCTTCAACCCTGGCAAAGAGGGAAGTGAATTCGTTGTGACCCATCAGCAATCACAAAGTCCCACCCAAGCCTTTGCTCTCTTGGACGCACACCTGGGAAAGGTCAGGTGGAAGCTCCGGATCGCTGGGCGGGCGCGTGGCCAGCACCTCCCGGCCGACGCCTCCGCGCACGACAGGGCCAGGCACTGAGGAGATGACACTTTTAAAATTTCCATTGATTTAAGGATTTTGATTCTAGTATGGAGGACACACGGCGCTCCGCTCGCCTCGGGTGTACGGCGTGGTGCTTGCACGACTCCGCAGCTCACGGGTGCCCGCCACCCGAGGGTGACCACGCCAACCCCTCCCCTTCACCGGTCTCACCCACCCCCCGCCCCCGGACCCCTCAGTTTGTTTTCCATAGTTAAGAGTCTGGGGGTGTTTTAGTTTATCTTTTCTTCTTCATTTGCTTTGTTTCGTAAATCCTACCTACGCGCGAAGGCCTACGGTGTCTGTTCCCTGGCTGGCTTCCTTCGCAGAGCTCCGTGCCCTCCAGACGCATCCACGTGGTCGCAGGCGATCTTTGTCCCTCATCTGTCAGGGGACACGCGCTGCCTCCATAGTCCACCTGCTGCACATGACGCGGCACTAAACGCGGGGCGCACAGGCCCCTTCGACTTGGTGCTCGGTGCGCTCTGGGTAAGCGCCCCGTGGGGAACCACTGGATAATGTACTAATCCTATTTTTGACGTTTTGGGGGCCTCCGCACTGTGGTCCGCAGTAGCCGCTCCAGCTCGCGTTCCCACCGACGGCGCACGAGGGCCCCTTTCGCTCCACATCGGCGCCAACTCTTGTTTCTTGCATTTTGACGTTCGCCATCCCACCGGGTGTGCGCTGCTATCTCACTGCGGTTTTGATTCGCATTTCCCTGATGCTGAGCGACGATGAGCATCTTGCGTGGGTCCGTTGGCCATCCGGGCGTCTTCTTTGGAGAAATGTCTGTATCCTGCCTTTTGCCCGTTTTTTTTCTTTTTTTTAGTTGGATTATGCTTTCTTTGGTGTTGACTTATATAAATTCTTCATTTATTTTGGAGACTGACCCCTTATCAGGCAGGTCATTTGCAGATATCTTCTCCCATTCAGCAGGTTGTCTTTTAACTTTCTTGATGGTTTCCTTCGCTGTGCAGAAGCTTTCTATTTTGATGTAATCCCGGTAGTTTATCTTTGCTTTTGTTTCCTTGGCCTCAGGAGACATATCTAGAAAAATGTTGCTACAGCTCATGTTAGAGAGATTACTGCCTATGTTCTTTTCTAGGATTTTTATGGTTTCCTGTCTAATACGTAGGTCCTCAATCCATTTTTATTTTATTGTTGTGTGTGGTGTAAGAAAGTTGTCAAATTTCATTGTTTTGCGTGTAGCTGTCAGTCTTCCCAATACCATCTGTTGAAGACACTTTTTCCCATTGCATATTTTGGCTCCTTTGTCATAGATTAATTGATCATATATTCATGGGTTTATTTCTGGGCTCTCTTTTCTGTTCTACTGATCTTGTGTCCATTTTTGTGCCGGGACCACACTGTTTTGATTATTACAGCTCTGTCGTAGACCTTGAAAACTGGAATTGTGGTACCTCCAGTTTTATTCTTCTTTTTCCAGATTGCTTTGGCTATTTGGGGTCTTTTGTGGTTCCATAGAAATTTTAGGATTATTTGTTCTAGTTCTGTGAAAAATGCTGTTGGTACTTTGATAGGGATTGTATTAAATCGATAGGTTGTTTTGAGTAGTATAAACATTTTAACAATATTTTTTCCTCCGATCCATGAGCATGGAATGTCTTTTCATTAGTATCAATTTCTTCAATTTCTTTCATCAATGTTTTATAGTTTTTAGAGTACAAATCTTTTATTCGTTAAGTTTATTCCTAGGGACTTTATGCCTAGGTAAAGATTATCCCCCCCCAAAAAAAAAGATTATCCCTAAGTATTTTATTGTTTTTGGTGCAATTGTAAATGATATTTTAATTTCTCTTTCTGCTGCTTCATTATTACTGTATAGAAATGCAACAGATTTCTAAGATTTCTATATATTGATTTTGTATCCTGAGACCTTACTGAATTTACCAATTCTAGAAGATTTTTGGTGGAGTCTTTAGAAATTTCTATACATAGTATCATGTTATTTGCAAATAGTGAAATTTTTACTTCTTCCTTACTAATTTGAATGCCTTTTATTTCTTTTTCTTGTCTGATTGCTGAGGCTCAGACTTCCAGTACTTTGCTGAATAAAAGTGGAGAGAGTGGACACCCTTGTTTTGTTCCTGATCTTAGGGGGAAAGCTCTCAGTTTTTCTCCACTGAGTTGATGTTAATTGTGAATTTTTCATATATGGCCTTTATTAGGTTGAAACCTATTTTGTTGATTTTTGAAATCATGAATGGATGTTGTACTTTGTCAAATGCTTTTTCTGCATTTATTGAAATGATTGTATGGTTTTAATCCTTTCTCTTGTTGATTGTGATGTATCATGTTGATTGACTTCCACCTTTGCATCCCAAGAATAAATCCCACTTGATCATGATGATTTTTTTAATGTATTGTTGGATTTGGTTTGCTAATATTTTGCTGAGAATTTTTTTCACTTATGTTAATTAGAGATATTGGCCTGTATTTCTCTCTTTTTTGTAGTGTTTTTATTTGGTTTTGGTATTTGAGTAATGCTGGCCTCATAGAATGAATTTGGAAGCTTTCTTTTCTCTTTTATTTTTATTTTTTGGAATAGTTTTAGAAGAATTTAAAATAGTTTTAGAAGAAGAATTTAGAAGAAATTTTAGAAGTTTTAAAGAATTCTTCATTAAATGTTTGGTAGAATTCACCTGTGAAGCCATCTGGTTCTGGACTTTTGTTTCCTGGGACTTTTTTGATTACTGATTCAATTTCATTACTGGTAATCAGTCTACTCAAAATTTGTTTCTTTCTGATTCAGTTTTGGGAAGTTCTATGTTTCTAGGAATTTATCCATTTCCTCAAAGTTGCCCAATTTGTTGATACATGACTTTTCATAATATTTCCTTATAATCCTTTGTATTTCTGTCACACTGATGTCATTTCTCCACTTTCAGTTCTGACTTTGAGTTCTCTCTCTCTCTCTCTCTCTCTCAATGAGGCTTGCTAAAGATTTACCCATTCTGTTGATTGTTTCAAAGAACTGACTCCTGATTTTATTGATGTGTTTTTTTTTTTGTTTTTGTTTTTTAGTTTTTATTTCATTTACTTTTGCTCTAATCTTTTTTATTTCCTTCCTCCTACCAGTTTTGGATTTGGTTCTTTTTCTAGCTTCTTTAGGTGTAGAGTTAGGTTGTTTATTTGAGATTTTTCTTGTATCTCAAGGTAAGCCTATACTCCTAAAAACTTCCTTCTTAGAACCAATTTTGCTGCATCCCAAAGATTTGGGGCCATTGTGTTTTCATTTTCATTTGTCTCAACGTATTTTTTTTATTTTATCTTTGATTTCTTGGATGACTCATTCATTGTTTAGCAGCATGTTATTTAAATTCCATGTATTTGTTATCTTTCCAGATCTTTATTGTGGTCGATTTCTAGTTTTATAGCAATGTGGTCAGAAAAGATGCATGCTATAACTTCAGACTTTGTAAACGTATTGAGACTTGCTTTGTGGCCTACTATGTGATCTGTTCTGGAGAAAGATTCATGCACACCTGAAAAGAATGTACGTTCTGCTGTTTTAGGACGGAATGTCCTGAATATGAATATATCTGTTAGATCCATCTGGTCCAATGTGTCGCTCAAAGCCACTGCTTCCTCACTGATTATCATTTTGGATGATCTCTCCATTGATGTAAGGGGGGGTGTTAAAGCCCCCTACGATTACTGTATTACTGTCAGTTATTTCCTTTATGGTTGTTATTAGCTGCTTTCTGGGTGTTCCCGTGTTGGATGCACAATTGTTATATCTTCTTGTGTGTGTATTGTTTCTTTTATATAGTGTCCTGCTTTGTCTCTCTTTACAGTCAAAATTCCTCTTAAAACGAATCAGGCCACAGGGGCCATAATTCTCCATCTTCACACCTCTCATGAGCACCTTTCTGAGTTCACACGTATGATAAATCCAAAGCTAAAACCACCCATTCTTCTGAACCTTGGATTTTTCTTTTTTAAAATGACCGATTTTCTTAGCAACTTTCAAATATACAGCATGGTATTATTAACTCTAGTCACCATGCTGTACCTCACATCCCTAGGACCCATTTATTTGCAGCTGGAAGTTCATATCTTTTGATCACCTTCACCCATTTCACCCCCCACCCCCACCCCCACCCTACCTCTGGGAACCATCAGTCTCTTCTCTGTATCTATGAGTTTGGTTTCATTGTTTTTGGCTTTTTGGTTTTAGATTCCATATATAAGTGAGATCACACAGTATTTCTCTGACTTGTTTTATTTAACATAATGCCCTCAAGGTCAGTCCATATTGTCACAAATGGTAAAATTTCCTCCTTTTCTAATGGCTGAATAATATTTTATTATATATCTATATATCATATATAACATATATCTGTATAGATACAGATACATACACACACCTATATCACATTTTCTTTACCCATTGATGGACACTTAGGTGGCTTCCATGTCTTGCCTATCATCAAAAAAAAAAAAATGCAGCTATGAAAAGGGGGAAATGCAGATCTTTTTTGAGTTAGTGTTTTCCTTTCCTTTGAATAAATACCCAGAGGTGGAATTGCTGGATCGTATGATTGTTCTATTTTTAATTTTTTGAGGAAATTCCCTACTGGTTTCCACAATGGCTGCACCAGTTTACATTCCAAGTTAAACTATTTCTTGCCTTTTTGATAATAGCCATTCTAACAGGTCTGCAGTAACAGTTTAGATTTTGCATTTCCCTAACAATTAGTGATGCTGAACACGGAACCTTGAATTTGAGCAAAGTGTTTGGGACTCAAGGAAGCTCCAGAGACCCCGGAGAGGAGTCACTCGGAGAAGCTCAACCCCGCGGGCACAAGGAGCTCTCAAGGCACCTGCGGCAAATCGGTTATGAAGGCAGTGACGCGAGGGCCACCTTTGCCCCGGCCCGTCCTTTCCTCTGTTCTGTCATCTACCTACTTTATAGTTGAAGAAACTGAGGCATGCAGGCTTTATAATTTGTCCAAAGTCACACAGGTTGTGAGAGGCACGAATCCAGGCCTAGGGAATCGGGCTCCGCTCACTATTAGGATCTCAGCAGGTCAGATGCTTCTCACCCTGCATCATTCTGGGCTTTTCCACTAGACTACGAGCGCCCTGTGGCCAGGAACTATGGTTTTCATCCCCATAAACCCAGGGTGACGCAGTGCTTGCAGCTGCAGGAGCTCAATAATTTAAGTAAAGAAATAAATAGCAAGAGATGAAGGAACAAAGCCGGCTGAGAAGAAGCGGCTCGCGCTCTGCTCGCTTCCAGTATGTTCTGCTGCGGCCGCTGGAGAAACTCCGCCCGTTTCCCGGGGGTGGTCCCTTCGTCCCACATGGCCACACCGACCTTACCGTCTCCCGCTTCTCAGCCAAGGTACCGGCTTCGTTTTTATTTCTGTGCTTCTGTGTCACAAACGCTTCATTTCCCACAGCTCCGGGGACCTTGATTCTCGTTGCTTGTCAATCATGTCCCTGCTCTGTCTCCAGCCCAGTCCTTGCCTTCTCATCCTTCCCAGCTTATTCCCTGGCCTGTGCTCAAGCCAGTAGCTCGGCCTGCCTCCGCGACCCCTTCCCCTGCCTGGAGCCTCCAGGCCGTCTCCTCCCTGCACAGTGCCCCCCGCCAGCCCCGGCTCCCCCTGCCCCGGCATCCACCACTGCGCACCGGATGGAGAAGCTCCCGTATCTCTGCGTCGGGAGGAAAGGAGCAAAGGACTTACCCATCCTTCCGTACGTACCTGCCGGCATCTCCCGCTCTGCAGGAGTCCACCAGCGGCCGCGGCCGATAAGGAGCAGAGCACACGTGGTGCCCGGCGCGAGGGAATCCGTGCGTCTGCACATGCTGGGAAACAGATGCCACACGTGGGGACATCTCAGACGTCAAATGGGAAGTGGGGAGGGATGTGAGCAATGACTACAGAGGAGCAACAGGAAGCTTTTGGGGGTGGCTGTAATACGTCATCATCCTGATCGTGGCAAAAACTTCATGGGCATCGACACATCCCAAAGCTCAGCAGGTCGTATACTATGTGCATTTTATTGGTGTCAAGTGTACCTCAATAGCGCTTTCAAAAAAATTAAAGTTCTAATCTATCTGGGAGGATGAGAAATAAGATTTGTATGCATGTATGAGGCATGTGTGTGCACATGTGTGTAGTGAGGGGGTGTGGACGAGAAGAAGGTGCAAGGGGCTTTTTAAAGATATAGTTATTTATCTGAGGCAGAGGGAGGGGCAGATGGAGGGGACAGAGAATCTCCAGCAGACTCTCTTCTGAGCGCAGAGCCTGATGCAGGGGCTCGATCCTGCCACCCTGAGAGCGTGATCTGAGCCACCACCAAGACTCATTCACCCGATTGATCCGCCCAGGAGCCCCGGCTGAGGCTTTTTAAAGATGCAGACGGAACCCAGACCTGATAGACATTTTACCACGTTAAATATCAGAGTTAGAAGTTGTCTAGACCCCCCACTTTTGTTTCCCTCTGGGAGTCGGAGGCCCCGAGAGTCACAATGGTTTTCCAAAGGTCCTAGAACTCCTTTCTGGTTATTAATTCCATGAATAACAGCTACCGTCATGTAGGCAACCGCGGAGAAACGTTCCCTGTAAGAGGTGCTCGAGGCCCATCCTCCCACCTGTCCTCACACTTTCCCTTCTAAGTAGACATCATTATTCCCATTTGTGAGGAGTGAGGAGAAGACTCATTAACGCCCTTCCGAAACCCACATGGCTAGAAAATTGAAGGGCTGTGCTTTCAATCCGGGTCAAATTGAGTCCAAATTGAGTCCAAAAACAGAGCATTTTTCATTTTAATAAAACCTAGCATTAATAATTACCGACAAAGCATTTTAATTCCAAGTACAAGACAAAATTACGTATCATTTTATATAATGGATGCATACATTGGGGGTGACGATAATGTTTTGGAGCTAGGGAGAGGTGATGGTTGTACCACATTGTGACTGTCCTAAATACCACTTACGTCATTTTAAAATGGTTGATTTTAGGTTCTGTGAATTTCACCTCCATCAAGGACAAACAAATATTGATTCTCCTTAAGGTAGAGCACACGGCTTTCTTCGTCACTATAGTTAGTAGAGTGGAGTTACCATTCCCAGCTCTATATTTCATTAACAGAACTGTTGTTCTGAAAGCCCTGGGAAATGTTCCTATTTTTTTAAGCTACATAATCCTACCGCATGACAAATCAGAGCACGTTAGCAGGGTATAGGGCAAATGGCAGAAAAAGCTCTCAACTGTGGCCAGGGGCTGGTATGGAGTTGGGGAGGCCGGGAGCGTGCCCACCATGCACCCTGTATGGGCCTCTTTGCTCCCTGAAAGCTCAGCCTTCCTAAAGGGAGGATAGTGCAACCTGCTTTGCTTGCCTCAAAGTCTTATTGTGAGGCTCAGATAAGGGACGAAAGCAAGATCGAGGCATCATCATCATCCAAAGCAGTGTAATTTAAGGGCCGGAGCTCCTCCATGGCACACCAGCCGGTAGCCAGTACAGAGATGATGCTCACAAAGCACCTGACGAGCTAGTGGAGCGTCCTGGCAGGTTCCGTGACTCCCGTGGCCCATATAATATGGCAAATCACACTGTGCCCGTTTCTGGGCTCAATACTTGAAAAACTGGCTTCTTTAATCCCCGTGTCTTCCTGTAAATCTTGGGGAAGCCGGTTGTTCTGCAGAAAGTTCGACTGTCCTGAGACCACCATGCTATGGGGAAGCCAGAAGTAGCCACATGGGGAGGCTGCGTGGAGAGAGAAAGGGACGCTTCTTTAGGCCCCCGAATCCAAGCACCGGATGTGCGAGTGAAGAAACCATATGAGACGCCAAGAGTTGGGACGTGGCGTCA
The DNA here is from genome assembly GCF_018345385.1 of Vulpes lagopus. Lineage (NCBI taxonomy): Eukaryota > Metazoa > Chordata > Mammalia > Carnivora > Canidae > Vulpes > Vulpes lagopus. The sequence goes on along the minus strand of NC_054826.1, from coordinate 100,742,639 downwards.
CATCAAGAAATCCAGTGGAAAGTAAAAAGTGCAGCTGCACCATAAGGCCTCAGTAGAGGTCAACGATCTCCAGGCCTTGGGCCACCCGGGGGGAGACCTCAGCCTCGGTGCAGCGGCAATGGGCTGTCCCCACTGAGTCCTGCCTCAGTCTCTCCCTGCAGAACCGTGGACATATTTAATATGGGTCGTCTGCAGCCCCAGAGATGCTCGTGCAAGCTCCATGGCCGGGACCACCTATGACCCTGAACCACACGGGGCTCCTCGCCCCACCCACTCCATCCCGGAAGCGACATTGGCACAGTCATATTACAAAACTTCATCCCCCCAAATAACCTCAAGACCTTAAGTCAGGAGAGAGAGAGAGTAAGACGCTCGGCAAGCCCCGTGCCCAGGCTGCCACATTTCCGGTCTTCAGAGTGCCCTTCGCTTCGCTTAGGAGATGCAGGTCTGAAGTTAAATTCCCAAACTTCAGCTTCTCTGGGTTTAGGCGCACATCACACTGTGGGGGCCCCTCCTCCACGGAGTCCTGATGCTGAAACCCGGGCCGCGGGGTCTCTGCGGCTATGAGGACAAATGGAGACTTTCTTACCAACCGTGTCTTCTGTCTCCTGCATCTGTCCCCCATCTCTCTATCCCCAGGATATCCTCAACCCCCTCACCAAGGGCGAGCGAGGATTGTGTCCTGACCCTTCTGGGGGCCTCACCATTCACCAATCTGCAGATCTTCCTTTCCTGCCAACCCACGGCCCGCAAGCCCCGCACCGCAGTAGCCAGTCACCATGCATCGGGCGCCATCAGGCATTTAGCAATCGTGGGTAATGCCATGGGCAGCCCGGGTGGCTCAGCGGTTTAGCGCCGCCTTCGGCCCAGGGCGTCATCCTGGAGACCCGGGATCGAGTCCCGCGTTGGGCTCCCTGCATGGGGCCTGCGTCTCCCTCTGCCTGTGTCTCTGCCTCTTTCTGTGTGTCTCTCATGAATAAATAAATAAAATCTTGAAAAAAAAAACAAAAAACTGGACTGCCATGCCTTGGGCCTCCTTCAAGTCTGCTGAAGCTACAGGGCCCCTGAGAAGTGACGTAGTAACTCCGACTCGGGAGCCAGGGACAGCCCCCCGAGAGAAGGTGGCATTTGAGCCTGGGGGACGGAGTTGGTCATGACGGGGAAAAAGCGGAGGTCGAGGCACCGAGGCTAGTGGAAGGGCGTGAGTACAGGCATGTTCGGGATCGGCGAGCAACTCGGTGGCAACGCAGACCGCATGAGCTTCGTGGGAGGGAAAGCCGGGAATGGGCTCGTGTTGGATCCTGGGGACTCTTGAACAGCAGCTTAAGAATTTGAATCCGACTCCGTAGACAACTGAGAGCCCTGAAAACTTGTGGTAAGAAGTTCACCTGCACTTCAGAAAGTCAGAGAGGCAGACCTGGAGGCCAGCAGGAAGGCTACCGCAGGACTCCAAGGGAGACAGGACTTTTTTAAAAAATATTTTATTTATATATTTATTTATTTGAGAGAGAGGGAGAGAGAGCACAAGCCGGGGAGCGGGACACGGAGACGCAGACCCTGGCTGAGCAAGGAGCTGCAGGCGTGGGCTCGATCCCAGGCCCCGGGACCATGACCTGAGCAACACTTAATGGGTGGAGGCACCCAGGGGACCCATAATGGGCACTTGTCAGCGAGAGCAGAGTGGCACTAAGCGGAGAGACCCGGGTAGCAGGTCCCTGGGGGAGCTGGGGCTTGCTTGCCGGCCTGCTGGTCGCTGGACTGGGGTGGTTTGTATGACCCAGGGACAGCGAGGCGTGGGTCCGCTACTGCGCAGGGACAGAGGAAGAATCCTGGATACAGAGGGCTTGGGGCACCCAAAACTGAGCAAACCCCATGAGCTTACTGGTTACTTTGGGGTCTTCGTGTCCCTGCCAGGAAGCAGCGTTATCCCCAGGGGCCCGCGAAGAAGTGGGAACGGCGTCATTTATTCATTGATGGGGTATTTATGGACCATGACCGTAGGCGAGGGGCTCTGCACAAGGTGTTCATGCTCTGGGGTGGCCCCGGGGTCAACGCACGCGGCCATTCTGATATGGGGGTAGCAGTTGGGGTAAAGGAAGCACGAGGCACCCGGGAGACTCGACGGAGGTGGCTGACTGACCCCGGAGAGGGGGAAGGAGCATCGTCGGGAAAAGCAGGAGGGCAGTGAGGGAGAGGCACGTAGGTCAGGCGAGCGGTGAGCAGAGTCGGGGACTGCGGGCGGGGGGTGCTGGAGGGGCACCCGCACTGTGGGGGGGACCCCGCCGGCGTTCTGTCCTCTCAGGGTCACGCAGCAGCTTCCCCGCAGATCGAGAGGAGGAAGGGGGCCTGAGCGCCCCACGCCGCCGTCCTCACCCGTCTGCCGCTGGAGGGGCGTCCGGCACCTGCCGGGTCCCACGGAGGCCGCCCCGGGAGCCCCGGCCTCCTCCCTGCGACGGGCCCGTCCAGCGGGCTGCGGCTGGGGGTGGAGGACGGAGGCTGGCCACGCAGAGGAGCCAGAGCCTGGAAGGGGAGGGTGGAGGAGGGGATGGCACGCAGGGTCTCAGCTTGATCTGCAATATCAAGGATCTGGGCGAGTCGAGAGGACATTGTTCTAGAATCCGTACCTCCTGCTCCCCCTTTTTATCCCTGGATGATACAACCTAACATTAAGCTTGCACGTAAAATGCAGCTCAGCCCAGCCCCTGCCTATTAGCCAGGCCCCGGGAGGAGCCCGGAGGGTCGCAGCCCTTGTCAGAGGGAAGCAGACCCAGGGCACAGGAGCCGCGGGCACTGCGGGGCTGGGGCCCCACTAGGGGTGTGGGGAGGTCAGCAGAGGAGAAGGACGCAGGAGGAGCTAACGTTACCCGGGAGGGCAAGGACAACTCCCCTGAGCTCCAGGGAATGCATCAGGACATTCTCAGAGGAGAGAGGAAGTGAATAAAGGCCCAGGGACTGAAGTTGCCATGGTGACAAGGGGGGGACCACGGGGAGAGGCCGCGGAATGCAGCCGGAAGTGGTGATGGGGAAAGATCTGGAAGGCTCGCTGGACGCCTGCCCAGTGTTGGGTCGCGGGGGGAGGCGAGCAGGGGCCGCGGAGCAGCGCTGTGTTCACTTACATGTTCTTTCCACAAACTTCACGGGGGCCACGTGTTTAAAAGACAAAAGGACTAGACCCTTCTGTTGGGTTCTCAGTGGATAAACGACGAGGGGCTCGGGGAGGGACAGCAGGTTGGCCACGAACGCCGAGGCCAGGACGGCCGAGGGACGGTGGCGAGGGAGGGAGTCGGAGTTGCTGCTGCTGAACCTGAACCGGGCCGCAGGGTGGGGGTGGGAGGGCCTGGAAGGGAGAGGCCGGTGCGGAGATAGGGGCTGCCCGAAGGGGACCTCTCGATGGCGGGAATGGACAGGGGAGGCTCCCCGTACTCTCTCTCTTGCGACCCCAGGGAAGCAAGTGTTTTTTAAAAAGCGGGTTGCTGAGTGGCAGAGCCAGCCTCTGCTCACGGGCCCCCGGGGTCCCCACCCCAGGGCAGACCCTCATCTTCTCCCCCGTCTCAACAGCTGGCATCCGGATGCAAGCCGCGTGCGGACACCCGCGGGTGGTAGAGACCCCGCCAACCTGCTGCGGCCTTCCCTCGCCGGCCCCGCACGCTGGCAGCTCGGGACAGCCAACACCGTGGGGTGTCACCGGGCTCCCCCACGAGGATTCCCCGGGGCTGAGGACACGAGGACGCCAACCAATCACCAGAGGCCGAGGTGATTCAAGACATTTTTTTTTTCTGAGATTGGGACTCCCTGGTTGAGGGAAAGTACCTGGGTACTGTCAAGAAGCTGGAAAAGCCATCATGAAACGTGAGAAAATATCTAAAAACCACGTATCTAATAAGAATCTGGCATCAAGGTGTAAGGACTAGATACACAGGATATATGTGTTACAATGCACAAGACACGAGGAATTCTCTCCTAACTCGGCAACCCGATTTAAAAAAAACGAACAAAGCGTTCGAATAGACGTTTCTCCAAAGAAGAGAAATAAATGATCCCGAAGCACACGAAGCATCGGACCGTCATTAGCCGTTAGAGGTGCAAACCGGAGTCGCAGGGAAATGCTGTTTCAGCCTCAGTGGCCGCAGTCGGCACGTGAACAGTTACGGGTGTGGATGGGGCCGCATGCGGGGTCCAAACCCTCGGCGCTGCAGGTGGGACACACGACGGCGCGGCCACTTTGGGGACGTGGGTGGGATCCCCGGGTGGGGGGGGCTCAGCGGCTGGGCCCCTGCCTGCGGCCCAGGGTGTGACCCCGGGGTCCCGGGATCGAGTCCCAGGTCGGGCTCCCTGCATGGAGCCTGCTTCTCCCTCTGCCTGTGTCTCTGCCTCTCTGCCTCTCTGTGTCTCTCATGAATAAATAAATAAAAATCTTAAAAGAAAAGAAAAACCAACCCGTGCCCACATGACCCAGTGTCACCCTCTAGGCGTGTGACAAGGGAGCGGGAAACCCAGCTTCACACCAAGACTCGAGCCCGAGTGCCTGTGTTGCTCACCACGGCCACAGAGCAGGCTCCCCGCTGACGAAGGGCCCCCCCAGGACGGGTGACCCCTCAGCTCACCGCCTACTATTCAGGGATAAACCAGCACGTGGCGTCACACGGGGTCACACGTCCTATGATTCCATTTATACAAAATGTCAAAAATAAGCAAATCTGTAGAGACAGAAATCAGACTTTTGGCTGCCAAGGGCGGGAGGAAGGGACTGGAAAGGGGCGTGAGTGCTGGGGGCTGTGGGACTGCCTGGCGGGGTGACGGAGACCTTCCGGGCGTGTGCGGTGCTGGTGGCCCTACGACCTCGCGAGGAACCTCAAACCCCCGAACCGTAAACTCTAAAGGAATGAAGCCTATGCCCTGTGGATTATATCTCCATTTAAAAAAAAAAAAAAATCAGTCGATGTGTTGGTCGAGTAACCTGGGCGTTCTGCTGAGGGTAACTTGTCTTTGTCTTTCTCACTTGCTGCTTTTAATGCGCAGCGCGGTGCACCCATAGGGGCTTACGCCTTTTAACTTAACCTGCTTGGAATTTACTGGTCTCTTGAAATGTGAGGATTGGAGCCTTTCATCAGTTCTGGCCATTATTCTACAAAAATTGCCTCTCCTTCGTCCTCTCTCTTTGCTGCTTTGGGACCCCAACGATTCTCATAATAGATCTTTGTACCCTTTTATTTCCTGTACCCATTAACCTCTTTTTCACGTTTTTCATCTCTCGCCCTTTGCTGCGTACTGGTTGCCTTCCCATCTGTTTTTCAGTTCTGTCTTGAGCTCTACTTAACCAACTGTTGGGTCATCGACGTCTTTATTATTACCGTCCGGCTAATGGTGACGGGGTCTAACTGAGGCCACGGGGTGCTTACGATGCTCCAGTGGGCACGGCCCCCCCCCCCCGAGGCACTTGGGCTCAGAGTAGGTTGTTTTCCCATCTGTCCCCTCTTGGGAAACAGGCGAGTGTTTTCACATTTGCACGTGAGCGAAACCGCTCGTCCCGCCCCCGCGGGGGCTCCTGGGCCAGCACCCGGCCTGCGGGACCCCTGCTCTGCACAGGTGGGCGAACACCTGCCCTGTCGCATCCCCCGCCAGGAAGATGGAGCCTGGAGGCCCAGTGATGTTGTTGCTGTAAGTGGATAATTGCTCTGATATCTGATCCAGAAACCTGGTGCTTGCCGCCGTCGACGTCAAATAACCAAAGCCGCCCCCCCTGCATGTGCAGGCGGCGAAAAGCCAGTTTATTTTAGGGTCACCCCGTGTGATATCGGTAGAGGCCTTTGAAGTCCCAGCTTGTCCGGGCTCCCCTATCACACCCCGCAGCTGGGCGTCTTGGCCTCTTCCCAGCCCGGGGGTCGTGCCGCAGAGCTTGAGCATGGCGGAGTCCATGCTCGGGCGAAAACCCCTGCACAGCCCAAGTTTAGGTGTGGGCTCCTGACCTCACTTGGTGTTGTTGGAGTTTGGTTCGGTTTGGTTTGGTTTTAACAACTTTTTTTTTTTTTTGCTGTATAATTGAAGTGTCATAAACAGCACATATTTGATCACTTATAGCAGGATAAGCTCCTGACACCAGACCTGGGATCAAGATGATGGACATTTGCATGACCCCAGGCGTCCTCCCGACCCCCAGTAGCACACCCCGCACACCCCTTTCTCCAGCCTCATTCCCGAGAAACTGCTTCCTATCATTACACCACCGTGGCCACACCAGCCCACTTCCTATCACTGTAGATTCATCTGCAGCTTCGAGGATTTTACGGAAATGGAGTCACGCACTGTGTGCTATTGCCTGGCTTTTCTTCATTCAGCATAAGTGAAAAAACGGATCAATGCGTTTTGTGCGTATCATAGTGTGTTCCTTATTATTCATCGTGGTATCGTCTACCTTATTTCCAGCTCATGCTTGCGTTTAATTTTTTAAAAATATTTTTTAGGGGATCCCTGGGTGGCGCAGCGGTTTGGCGCCTGCCTTTGGCCCAGGGCGCGATCCTGGAGACCCGGGATTGAATCCCACGTCGGGCTCCCGGTGCATGGAGCCTGCTTCTCCCTCTGCCTGTGTCTCTGCCTCTCTCTCTCTGTGTGTGTGACTATCATAAATAAATAAAAAAAATTTAAAAAAAGAATAAAATAAAATAAAAATTTTTTTACCCAGACTTTTTCAATTGCTTTTTCTTTTTCTTTCTTTCTTTCTTTTCTTTCTTTTTTTTTTTTTTTGTAGGAGGGCCAGCCAGAGCATCTAGCTTGCATACTTGCAGAAATAAATATTTCACTTTAACATCCTGCTGAAAGAAACCCCGATGGGTGTAGCTGGGAAGAGTAAGTCACACTAAACAGACCCACTCCAGGGTTCCTGTCTCCCCCAGAATGCTGTTTCTTTTGCTCCATTCTACCAATGCGACCCGGCATCCCAGCTTATTTAGGTAGCCGAAAGTATAGGGCTCTCCTTAGAGAGCGACACGGGTGTCTAGGGCAGGCTTTAGCTTCCTCCCCATTTTCCCTTAGCCCTTTATTTTTTAAAAAAAAAAGATTTTATTTATTTATTCATGAGAGACACACAGAGAGAGGCAGAGACACAGGCAGAGGGAAAAGCAGGCTCCCTGCAGGGAGCCTGATGTGGGACTCGATCCCGGGACTCCAGGATCACACCCTGGGCCGAAGGCGACGCTAACCACTGAGCCCCCCGGGCTGCCCTTTCTACTTTGATGAAGACAATTGGTATCTTTTTCAATCACGTGAAGTGCCGCGAATTCAGTTTGCCATGTATCCTTCCTCCTCCAATTTGGTCACGTTTCATAACTTCCTCCCACATTGACGCTCTAACTTACCATAACATGTAGGGGAAAAGCTAAGGGACCACGTAAACGCGACGTCAGCACGGGCCCCGAGGACAGGAAAGCATCCAGGACGCGAAACAAGCTCAGGATGTTGCAGAGGGGACTGAGCTGGCCCAGGGGTAGGAAGGCCCGACCACGGCCACGGCCAGGGGGTGGGGGGCACAGTCCTGGAATTCATCCCTCGCACTGGATCTCTGCACCTCTCAACGTGCTTAAGCGGGTGAAATGGAGTTAGGAGGAAGCACTGTGGCCGCGCGGCGGGAGGAAAGAGGTCGCAGGACGCCTAGTACCAAACTGTCGGCTACTATTCATGCGTCCCCAGAGCCGAGGGCAGCTTAGCTTAGAGTAACGGCTGAAGGGAAATTAAATTGGGCGACCTGCTACTTCAAGCGCTGGAGACACCGTCCTTCTTTAGGGTTGAGGGGTAGGATCGTTCGCAGACGCTTGTCAAGTGGTTGCCAAATTCAATCCAAATCCATTTCCTCGTTCAGCGCAGGCCAGAGGATTATCAATGCGGGTGTTACATAGAAAGAACGGACGCGCCGTCGGAAGACCTGCGGTCGGTCCGAGGCCTGGCCTTGGAGGGGAGGGAGGAAGCGTCTCCGGTTCCTCCTCTTTAAAAGGGGGTTGGGGAGGAGAACCGCCCCCCCCCCCCCGCCCACCCTGATTCCCTCGCGGCTTTACCAACCGTTACAACCAACAAATGAAAGAATAGAGGGCACTGGGTGTTATTCTGTATGTTGGCAAATTGAACACCAATAAAAAATAAATTTATTGTTATTAAAAAAAAAAAAAAGAATAGAGGGGTCTGAGAAGTATACGGCGGGAAGGCAGGCCCGGGGATAGTCGTCGTTCCGTCGCTGTTGGTAATGATGCGAACAGCTCAACCCGCCTTCCCATCTGAAGGGCCTTGCTGCCTCCCCGCCAAGTCCGTGACCGGCTGGAAAAGACCTTGAATTAGAAGAGAGGAGAACGTCATGAACGGCAAGCTCATGGGCCGGACACTTGGAAGGAGAGTTTGCAGGGTTTGGGCCACGGGAGACCCGGCTCCCTCGGTTCCCGGAGTTATTTTAACCGTCACGCGGAGGACACAGGCCACCCCGCATCCTGACCTTCCCCTCAGCAGCCGCCCTCCCACCGTCTTGGCAAACGGCTTCGTCCCGTTCCGGTGCTTCCTCCCTTCCCACAGGGCTCGGAAGGAAACGCCTGACTGAAGCCGATTCGGGCGGCCTCGCTTCCCTCTACATACACTTCCTGGGGACCTGCTGCGTGTCAGGCACCGCGCTAGGTTCCCGGGAATGTCTGCGACCAAAACACCGTCCCTGCCCTCAGTCTAGAGGCCCAAGAGATGGCAAACAAAGGGGTCCAAAGAGGGCGTCGGGAGTATGATTTTAGGTAAAGTGATCAGAAGAGAACTTTCTGAGAAAATAACACTTCGGCAAAAGTGTTACTGAAAGGTAAAATAGGTTTAAGTAGGTTTAACCTATTTAAAGATAGGTTAAAAAAAATAATCATAAACACACCTCGGGTATAGCAGTACCTGAGGCACTTTTAGGATGGGTGCACCTTCCGTTTAAGCTTCATACTAACACAGGTGTGCCTCATTTTTTATTTTTTTATTGGTGTTCAATTTGCCAACATATAGCATAACACCCAGTGCTCATCCTCCATAACACGCCAAGTGCCCCCCTCAGTGCCCGTCACCCAGTCACCCCCACCCCCCGCCCTCCTCCCCTCCCACGACCCCTAGTTCGTGTCCCAGAGTTAGGAGTCTCCCATGGTCTGTCTCCCTCTCTGATATTTCCCACTTATTTTTTCTCCTTTCCCCTTTATTCCCTTTCACTATTTTATATATTCCCCAAATGAATGAGACCATACAATGTTTGTCCTTCTCCGACTGACTTACTTCACTCAGCATAGCACCCTCCAGGTCCATCCACGTTGAAGCACATGGTGGGTGTTGGTCGTGTCTAATGGCTGAGGAATATTCCATGGTGTACATAGACCACAGCTTCTCTATCCATCATCTGTTGATGGACACCGAGGCTCCTTCCACAGTCTGGCTATTGTGGACATTGCTGCTAGAAACATCGGGGTGCAAATAAAATAACCTCGGGGTGCAGGAGGCGTGCCTCATTTTGTTGTGTTTTGCTGTATTGCACTTCACAGACCCTGTGTCGTCCACAAATGGAAGGTTTGCGCCAACCTTGCAACGGGCGAGTCCAACCACGCGATTTTCCCGGCTGCGTTCGCTCACTTCATGCGTCTGTGTCACGATTTGGTAATACCCGCAATAGTTCAGACTTCATTATTCATTATTATTCATCATTATTCATTATTATTCTTCATTATTACTATATTTGTTTTGACGACCTGTGATCAGTGATCCCGGTGTTACTATTGTGATTGTTTTGGGGTGCCGTGACCCCGCCCATGGAGGGCAGCGAGCTTACGGGATAACCACTGTGTTCCGACAGCCCCACCAACCGGCTGCTCCCCCCTCCTCCTCCTTCTCCGGGGCTTTCTCTGTTCCCTGAGACACAACCATATTGAAGTCAGGCCAGCGAATAAGCCTTCAGCGTCCGGCCGTGACGTCCTGCAAGTGTTCAAGCGAAAGGAAGGCTCTCATATCTCTCACTTTAAATCAAAAGCTGGACACGATGAAGCTTAGCGGGGAGGGTGTGTCGACAGACAGGCTCAAAGCGAGGCCTCTTGTACCAAGTTAGGCAAGTCGTGAACGCCAAGGAGAAGTTCCCGAAGGAAGCTGCAAGTGCTACTCCAGCGAGCACACGCGCGGGAAGAGAAGGAGACGGCTGAGAGCCGGCAGGAGGAAGCCCTCGTGGTCTGGCCAGGAGATCAAAGCAGCCTCAACATTCCCTTAGCCAAAGCCTAATGCAGAGGAAGGCCCCAGTCGCTCCCTTCCACGGAGGCCAAGAGGTGAGGAAGCTGCAGAAGGGAACTTGCAGCCGGCAAAGGCTGGTTCAGGAGACTTAAGGCAGAGCCATTTCCAGAACATAGAAGTGCAACGTGAAGCAGCCAGGTGCTGCCGTGGGCGCTGCAGCGGGTTATTCAGCAGACCTCGTTACTGGTGAGGGCGGCTACACCAAAACCACAGATTTTCAGTGTAGACAAAGCAGACTTCTGTTGAAGAAGAGGCCCGACCAGCACGCAGGAAGGCCTGTCCTAATCCTCCCTAACGCGGTGCACGGGAGGCTCTACTTGAAAGGCCTAGTAGAGACGAGATCCTCGGGCGCACAGATGGTGCTGCTTTAGGGGACCACCCTGTGGCCGCACCCCCAGGCCCTTCGTTCCTAGGAGCTAGGGATGAAGGCCCAGACTCGGTGGAGAAGAGGGAGCGGAGAGAGCTCCGTGGTGCCTGGATCATCATCTGTCTGGCCCCCCCATCGGGAAGTTACCCTGAGTGGAACTTGGTGTAAACCATATGGATGTGGAGTGGCTGGCTTCACTCTCGGTCCCAAAGCGCCTTCTCGGTCCGCAGGGTACTTTACTGACTCTCCTCTACCTTCTGGCGGTTGGCAGGCCAGCCAGGAGGAGACTGGAAAGGAAGCAAGGATGGGTGAAAAGGCCGGTGCACCCACTGCCCATGGGGGACGGTTGGAGGAGGGGCCACATTAAATGGGGGGGGGGGGGAAGCCCCACTACCCATGGGGGTATCCCAGGTCGGCCAGGCACCTTCATGTGGGGAGACTAGAGATTTTGAGTGGCTCACACCAGTGGTGAGTACGGCGACACCCCCAAAACGCCCAAGGGATTGTTAGATGGGAATGATGGGAAAGGGAAATGGAGAGGGGACCGTGAACGAGGCCCTGAGCAGAGCCTGGTCGTTCGCCTGTGCATTAGGAGACGTGTGGAAAGGGGATCCTGAAGTTTCGGTGCCCCTTCCCCGAAGGGAGAGCTGCAGTCATTTCCTGCGCTGCGCAGGAGGGGTGGTGCGGGAGGGAGGACGTGAGGGCATGGAGGAGACCACCACTGGTGACAAAAGAGGTAGCTGCCACCAACGGCGGTGGCCTGGGGCGCATCTGGGAGACAGAGGTGCTCGCCGAGCTTCACTTGTCCAAGTGACCCTTGAGCGTCAGACACAGGAGGGGGAGCCTCCAGTGCACACGCTCTGGGGCGGGAGCATGTCCTGAGTTCAAGGAGGGGTGAGGAGGCCAGAAAAGGATGCCTGGATGTTGTTGCCACTGGGGGGCACGGGAGTGGGGCCGCCAAAAGCTGTCAGTCTGCTCATCCTGTCCTGCGACAAAGATGGTATCGGGGCCGCGGGTGAGAACCTTGGGTGCTCGGCTAAGCTGATTGGCAAATGCTAGTATTAGGGTGGCCCGGCCTAATGAAGGGCCTGTCCCCGCCTCCCGGTGGGGTGACCCGCGTGCAAGAACTTCAAGAACTGATACCCGAGCGGGGAGTGAGACGTGCCGCTCGCCCAGCACCTGGAGGCCCAGACGCTGGTCTGAAAGGCCGTTTCTCACAGCCCCGGGGTGGCACGAGGCCTTAGCGGCTGCCCTCGCCCCTTGGCCCATGGCCCCCCGGGAGGCGGCTAGTGGACGGAAACGGAAAGAGACCAGCACCAGGTGAAAGCCAGGAAAGGACCCCCCGCCGGTGTCACGATGGCAGGAAGGGGGTCCTTCGAGGTCTCAAAACACGGAGGCAAGATCTGATATCACCTGGGACCCCCGAGAACACGTGGACGGCCCCGTTTGATCTTGCTAAGCCCGTGGAAGAGTGTTGCGTAAGGGGAGGCAGTCGACTCCCTTGAAATAAGGCAAAAAAAAAAAAAAAGCGCCAGGCGTGTTACAGGAATTTCAGGGATGGAACCACGGCCCCTGGAGACCAAGGTTAGGCCAGTGGCCAAGTTGCCCTGTAGTGCAAGTGAGAGGGGGCGGCTGGAGGCCCCATCCTGAATTAACCTGAATTAATTATTGGTCTTGTAGGACCAAACCGCACTCGCTCTACCAGCTCCTGGAACCCTAGGGTTACCCCTCAAGGTTTTGGGGAGAAATAAAGGCTATTGATCATTCCAGGGGGCAAATTATCAAGGTCAAACTAGTGCCTCCCTACAGATTGGAAGGCTCCCTCCTGCTGTTTTCTAAGGCTTATGTCCCCCGTTCTGGAACATATTTGGGGCAGAGATGTTCTGTAGGACCTAGATCTGATTCCAGTGACGGGCGAATTCAGGTTACATGTCCGAGTAGTGAAACCTGTCATCAAGGGTCCTGCAAAGTGGGAACGTGTATGGCTGCCAGATGCCCCGAGAACAGTAAACGTCAGACAATCTAAGCTACCGGGGGCCGGGGGACATTACCGCCGTTATTAAGGAATTAGAAACGTGAGTGAGCGCGCTCGGAGCCCCTTCCGTAGTCCCGTTTGGCCCCCGTGGAGCTCTAACTGGCCTTGCACAGGACAATGGATTACAGGGAACGCACTGACGTTACTCTGCCGTCTATACCCCGGTGCCCACGTGGCCTGAGAGGGAAAACCACTGCATCCATCGAGACCCGCCATGTACTGGACGTCTCTACCGCCCTCCTCAGCATTCCCTTAGGACTCGAAATCCAAGACCAACTCACTTTCACATGGAACAGGTGACAGTTGACCTTCCAGGCGCTGCCCCCAGCCTAGGTCTAGTCCCAGCATTTGCAACAGGATGGAAGCCAGGCTCGAAAAAAATGGATATTGCCAAGGAGGTGGGGCTTTCTCATCCCATGTATGAGGTAGGTTGACTTGTGCTGACTGACCCTCCTTTTCTCAGGTGGCCACAGCCTTATAGGATGGATTAAGTTCAGGTTTGGAGAGCCTAAGCGTGCCGAGGTCAGGGAAACACCTCCCGGAAACGGCATGAAGAGCGCTCGCAAGAGCAGCCACCACCTTACCAACCGCACTTGTAGGCCGGTGGCTCGTGGCTACCTACGGGACTTGCGGGATTCGCCGACCTCAACCGCTCCAGGTGGGGGAAGGGTAGGTCACCTCCAGGGGCCACCTGGGACCCTGGCAGCGGTTGCCGGGGAGCCTGTTCGGCGTTCCTTTGCTGCCCGAGGAGATTTGGGTGCACTTCGGTTCAAAGAAGGGACTAAACAAATTAGCCAGCGGGCAGAGTTGAGAGCAGGATGGATCGTGGTGGTGCATGAACCCGTGCCCACCGACACGGCCGCCGATAGCCGGGCAGCGTGAAACGGGTTAACACCGTGGACGCCACAGTGACACAAAGAAGGCCGGGCTGTATTACACAGACCTCTGTGGGGAGGAAGACGATGGAAAGATATTAGGGAAATATGCATTAAACCCGATGCAGCACCCGTGTAGGGCATGAGTCCCTTCACCCCTCATTGACGCTACTAGACCCTCCAGCCCTGGTGTGAGCCCTTCTGCTGGAGGAAATGCTGACCCGGAATGGGTCCATGCAGTCAGGGCACTGAGGTCCCAAAACTACTTGGAAAATAGTAAAAAAAAAAAAAAAAAAAAAAAAAAAGATTGCATTTGCCCTTAAAATATCCTGGTCTAAAAGCCACTGACAAGGACTGCCCCGCCCCCGTGGTCGTGGGGTGAGGCCCTTGCACCACACCTGGGGCCATAAAACTGAGTACACACCCTGCTTCTCACTGGTAAGCGGACGACTGCTGGTCCTGGAAGGGCACAGACATGCACCCACCTACGTGGACCTGCCCACGGGACTCGTACGGGTCCTTGTACCGACCAAGGTGCAACTGTGAAGGGATTAGTGAACCTGGAGGCACTAACGTGGGGCCCTCAGTAGGATTTCTTGAGCTGGACCCCGTTCCTGGTGAAGATGCTGTGAAGATGGTTGAGATGACAGCAATTAGATTCCGATGGCCGCACGAATTTAGGGTTTAGCGTCACGTCAAGGTAGCTGGTAAAGCAGTAGAAGAAGCTTAAGTGCTTGGGTTGCTGGATTAATCACCCTAATGCCACCCTAAATTTCCCCATAGTTTAAACCTGTAGGGATTTTCTGTGGGTTTCATATTAATACAAATAATGCTAATTAATACAACCGTGAACGGACGCAGAGTGAGAGGAAACGGAGGGCCAGAGGCTGGGAGAGGCCCGAGCCCGAAGCAGCCTCCCGTGTGACTTGCTTCTGGTGACGTCTGCAGGGCCACACCTTCCCCAAGCCCCACGACTCCTGAGGAAGCCAACATGGGTCGTGGGCCCTTTGGAGCCCGTGCTCCTCTGTTCCCAGGGCCACTCGCTCCCTGATTTTGCTTCACGTCTCCAGGGGGCAACGAGGGAGTTCATTATTTCAAGTTATTTCTATTTTTTTAAAGATAAATGGCACAGACCTAAGGGGGGGACCCCGCAGGCAGCGCCTCCCTTCCTTGCACGGGCTCTCACGCTCACACCCCGCAGCATCCACGTGGAATCGCACAGGCGTATCTGTTGAGCAAGCACGTGCTGGGCGCTGCTACGGCTGCACGGCTGGAGGACGACATGTCACGACGGCTGCAGTCACAGGAGGCAAGTCATGACTGTGGCGACCTTCGTTTGATCCTCGCGGTTGCTTCGTTGCGGGTCCTATCTTGAGCTCCGGCGCGTCCCTCTTGAAACACCGTCCTCTTGTGCCCACGACCTCGGTGTTGCTCGGGCTCCTGCCACGTCTTGGTTTCCAGAGAGCTCCGATTCACGATGCTCCGGCCTAGACCTTTTCTCCTCTTCACAGGCAGTCGGCAGAACCACCCCTGCCCCCTGGTGCTGCTTCTTCCCTTAATCCCTTTTCGGCCCTGGAGTCTGATCGTGCACCTGCCCGCGGGTAGGCCTCGCCTAGGCTGCCCAGCTCACCCTGGTTTGCCCAGAGCCCTCCTGGTGTTACCAGTGCAAGTACCCTCACCGGGTGCTGCCCTCGTCCTGGGCAGCGGAGCACAGGGGTCACCTTAGGTGCCACGTCACGGAATACACAGACGCCATCCTGTCCTGTTAAATCCAGCGGGCACTATCCACACGTGACCTGAACCGACCCTGCAGGGTTCCTGCTAAAACGGGACTGAGCAGACCAACGACAGGGCCCCAGGGTGAGCCCTTGTCGGGTTCCCAAGGGTAAGCCCGCGGCAAAGGCCGACGGGCCAGCAACACTTGGACCAAACAACTGGTAGAAGCAGCCGAGCGGGGGCCTCTCCCCAAGAGGCCCGAGGGCCGGGGGCACGGCCCTGAGCACGTGCTCGGTGTGGGCTGCAACCCTGAGCACGGCCTCGGCGCCGGCGGTCGTGGGCCTCTTAGCGCAACACAGGCTGCGTGACCTGCGGAGCCACTTCTCCGAAACTATTCCTGCCCTTGCGGGAGGATGTACCCGTTGTCTTAGGGGTTTGTTCTGATGATCCTGCAAGGAAACACATGTGGAGGCTGCTGCAAACCAAAAACCTACACGAGATTTTTGTTTTCCTTTATTTTTTTTTAAGATTTTATTTATTTATTCATGAGAGAGAGAGGGAGATGGAGAGAGAGGCAGAGACACAGGCAGAGGGAGATGCAGGCTCCACGCAGGGAGCCCGATGGGGACTCGATCTGGGGACTCCAGGGTCACGCCCTGGGCTAAAAGCAGGCGCTAAACTGCTGAGCCACCCAGGGATCCCCTATTTTCCTTTTTAATGATAAATTTTTCTACAAAGACTGTGGCCGATTGAAAGGCACTCACCCCCGAGGAAAGGAAAAGTATAAACAATCCTATAATTGCTCCGAGATCAGCCAAGCCCCAAACAACTGCCCGGGACTCCAGTGCCAGCCGGGGACACGCTCAGCGGGAGAAAGCGCAGGTGCCGCCAACACTTTCCAGACCCTGCCCAGCACAGCTCCCGACCAAGGACACGGGCACGCAGCTCGCCCACCATGTGGGGCTCCCCACTTGCATTTTAAAAACAAAATCCGGGGATCTGCACCGCTGCTGCCCTCCCGCGGCTCCGCAGGCGGCCCGGCCCTGCGTGTCCTGCCCGCGCTCTGCTCCCCCGCCCGAGGCCTCGGGCCCTGGCCGTCCTCCGAAGGCGGACCTGGCTCGCGCCCCTCGGTTCTTTCCAGGCCTCCGCGGCGCTGCAGAATCCGATCCCTTTATTTCTCCACTAACTTACTCTTTGTCCGTGTCCTGGACGCTGCCGGATGCCCCGCGAGTACAGGGACGCGATCTATGGGTCGCCCTTCGGTCCCCGGCACCTCCGCGTACAGATGTTGGGTGAACTGGGAGCGACCCGGGATTGTCACCGGGTGGGATTGTCAGCAGGGGTCCCCGGCTGAGGGTGAAGGGGGTCCCTGTTGTGGCCCGATGGCTAACGACGGGGCTGGGGTCCCGGGCACGAGGCCGGCCGGTGCCCACGGTGTTTCTGGATCCCCACGGAGTCCGGATGTCTCCAGAGCGTCTGCAGGAAGGCGGGGGTTCACGATGCCCCTTCGCTGAGCCACAGGCGAGGCCCCCTTTCCGCACCGAGGGGCCCCCTCGTCCGCCTGCCCGGCCTCGCCAGGCCCTGACCACCGTCCTTATACTCAACGACAGGCAGGGACAGACCCCTCTAGCGTGACGACTGCCGAGTCCGGACGCCACTTTACGAGGCCGCAGATGTGGAGCAAAGCCGCAGGGTGACCCGGTGTCGATGCAAAGGCACGTCACTGTGCCTCGGGCGATGCCAATGTTCCCGGGCCAGAGTGCCTCGGCCAGGGTCTCCCTGTGGACCTAGTGCTGACCAGGTGCCTGCGCCCCGAGGGACCCGAAGAAGCTGCTCTGGAAGAGCAGGTGCTTCCCCTGCCCCAGTTACCCTGTGACTGCGCCCACGCCCTGTCCCCAGACAGGACACGCTGGGCCCTGCCGCCCCCTTACCTGCCTACTCTCACCGCACCCGTTTGTCCCGGGTCCATGCCCCCCCCCCGCCCCGCGTTAGCTCATCCCACTCTGCAGACCGACGGCGCTGACGGGCAGGGCCTGTCCTACAGCCTCGGGGAGGCCCACGGCCCCCCAAAGCCCCTGCCTGCGAGTATGGCCCAGGGGCGACCTGCCATGTCCTGTGAGGGGCTGCAGAAAGGCGGCAGGGACAGAGGCAGGCCAGGCCCGGCCTCCCATGCACACGGCCGGTGCCAGCTCGTCCCCAGGCCGGCCTGTGACTCGTGCCCACCCTTTGGGGTTTGCTGCCCCTGCGGCTAAATGACGCCGTTGGACTAATGGCTCTTTGCCCGCGCTGCACTTTGGGATCGTGGGGGGAGCTTCTAGAAATCCCCACGCCCACGTACCCCAGATCAACTACCCCCAGCCTCTGGGGCTGGGAGACTCGGGAGCCCCCACTTTCGTTCCACATCCGCAGGCGATCCAGGGGCGAAGCTGAGGCTGGGGACCAGGCACTGACCCGGCGCTCCCTCGGGCTTGAGCCCCCGGGAAACCACGGGGGCCTCCTGCTGGAGCCGCCCCCCGAGAGACCCAGGCCACGTCGTTGCCCCCAGCCCCTCGCAGCTGGTGACCGCAAGGCCTTCCCTCGTGTGACCACTCCTAAGGCCCTACTAGCTCCTGCAGCAGCGCTGTCCTCCGGAGGAACTCCACTCAGGAAAAGAAACTTTTTTCTTTTTTAAAGGCAATTTGGAAGCGTTTGATTCTCTGCTTGCGGCTCCGGATCCATGCCTCAGAGGAGCTGCTCTTGCAGACGCCAGCCCACCCCACGGGGGGCGGGGACGGTGGCAGCTTCTCCTGCATTTGGGGTCCGCTCTGTGACCCGCATTCCCATCAGCACGGCCGTGGGCGGACCTGGAGGAGAGGCTCTGCTCCAGTGTTCACTGTTCCGGGGGACGGCGGAGCCAGGCATGGAGGCAAAACCATCAAGGTACGAGATAAAATACAGCAGAATAAGTAAAGGCACAAGGTGCAAAGCATGAAAGGCGGGATAAGTGAATCTTTAAGGGGCTGAGACCCAGGGACCAAGAAGAAACTGTAGCCGGGGAGGCAGGCTCTGCAGCGGGCACGACAGCTCCCAGCCGCGGGGTCCGCTCGGAAGCCTTGGAAGTCAGCAGAGCCCCAAATAAAAAAACGGGAGGACGCGCACAGGTAAGGCACAGAAGAAAGACAAACAGCCAACGGGAAAAAACCTACAGCCTCACAGGTAATCAGCGGAAACAGACTGAAATAATAGTAAGGCATCATTTTTCACACGAGATTGGTGTTAAAAGATTAATAATAGGTTTTCCTGAGGAATAGCAAAAAAGGTATACTCTTACTGTTTTTTTTAACATTTTATGAAATATTTTATTTCTTTGTGTGCCAATTTATTATTAAGGGTAAGATTGGACTCTCTTGAAGTTATGGGTTCTCAGTCGTGCTGGTCCTGCCCCAGAGGCTGTCCCGTCACCCCCGGCAGCAGGACTGGCTTCAACAGCGCCTGGGCCCCGAAGCCACCTGCCGCCTCTGCCAGCCCTTGCCCCGAGGCTTCACCTGGTGACGGGATGGAAGAACTGCTCCTCGCCACTTACCACCTGCAGGGTGCGGGCGGGACGGGGTGTGAGTGAGTCGGGCGAGGAATGAGGAGGGGGGGCCTGGGGCTGCCTGAGGTCTGAGGGGTGCACAGCCCTCCCTGCTTCCCCCCTGCACCGCGGCCGGCTTCCCTCCCTGCTCACTGCACACCCAGGGACCTCGGGCGGCCTGCGCTGGGGGTGTCACCCCTTCCCACCCCTCCCCGCCCCTCCCTGCCTGTCACCTGCACACCTGCCGACCTCTGACCCCAGCCTCTTGCTGTGGGGCCACACCCCTCCCCCACCCCTCCCCAACCCTCCCCGCCCCTCCCCTCCCCCTCACCTCTCACCTGTACACCTTCTGACCTCTGACCCTGACCTCCTGCTGTGGGGCCGCACCCCTCCCTGCCCCTCCTCGCCCCACCCCACCCCTCCCCACCCATCCCCACCCCTCTCCACCCTACCCCACCCCAACCAATCCCACGTCTCCCCACCCCTCCCCACCACTCCTCACCCCTCCCCAACCCTCCCCACCTCCCACCTGCATACCTTCCAACCTCCGACCCCACCCTCCTCACCTCTGTCAGTTGGTGGCAGTTGACCTCCCCTGCACTCAGCCCTTGACGGAGGCATGACCCGGAGATTTGGTCCGGTTCCCGCTCCCCCTTTCCTCTCTGTGAGGGAGCCTCTCCACGCCCGAATGGCCATTTTTATTTGGAGGCCAACGGCTGCAGACGTTCCCTGCAGGCCCCAGGAGCGTGGCCCTGTCTGCACAGGCGGCGTCCGTCCCAGCTGGCCTCCGGACACCGAGGTGGCGAGGACCGTCTTCCTCGTTCTCTTCATCCGTCTAAACCTCGCCAGGCCTAGTGCTAGTCCCACCTCCTCTAGGAAAAGCCTTCCAGGCCACACCCAGCCAGAGGGCGCCCCCACTGAATCCCTTGGGGTGGCCGCGACAGCCCTCAAGGCCCCGTCATCCCCAGGGAACATCGGAGGTGGAACAGCCGCGGCTGTCTCGCGTGCTCAGAGAAACGTCCACCTTCTGGGTGCAGCACCAGGCAGGGACAAGGCGGAGATTAAGGGCACAGTCCCGGCGAGCCCGGCTGCCTCGGTTGGTCGGGCCTCCACCTGCTTGCCACAGGCTCCGGCTGTGGGCTGGGGGCTCTGGGATCCAGCCCACTTAGGCGGGGCCAGCGGGGAGTCTGCTTGCAGAGCCCCTCCCCGGGCCCCTCCCCACACTCCATCCCTCCCCCAATAAATACACAAATCTTTGAAAACACTCCCCTCTTCATTGGCTTTTATGATCACAAATTCAGCCACAGTTTCTCCCCGGTTGAACCGGGTGGCTGGAGGTATTATCACTGGTCCTTTTGGGGTCGATTACATCTGATCCCTAAATTATTCACCGTGACTCACGACCTTCGATGAGAAAATATGTACAGGACACTTTAATGAGGACAATTTTTGGATTAATTCTTTGAAACAGTTCTGAGGCATGATTTCCTATTGGTTTATTTCCCTACTTTCTTCCTTACTATGTAGGAAATGCCGACACACAAGGCAAGTAACCGCCGCAAAATTGTACTGATACATCTAGTACAGGAAAATGCTGCGAACTGTGCAACGTGTCACACTGAATACGCAGAGCGCGTGTGAACGCCGGGAGGCCCTGCGTGAGCCCGGTTCCTAAAACCCGTTCCCTTTGCTGCCACACTGCTACCCTAACACGCAGCGTGAGAGACCCACTCCCAAAACCTCGGCGTTCCGATGTCAGCTGTCCTAACGCCACTAGATTTGTTGGTTTTGATTCTATCCAAACCTGCGCAGGAAGGAGCGGTCTTAGATTTGACGTTGCTCTTGCTCCACAAGATGCTCCAAATATTCAGGCCGAGGGGAAGATGCTTCCCGGGTTCAGAGTGGTCTGTACCACCCAGACGTGACTGGTTACTTCTCAGGCTCTTGTCCTTTCGATCACTTTAAGCCTTTTTAAAGATTCATTTATTTATTTATTTATTATTTTATTATTTATTTATTTATTTATTTATTTATTTATTTATTTATGGGAGAGAGTATGAGCAGAGGGAAAAGCAGACTCCCCGCTGAACAGGCAGCTGGGTACAGGGCTTGACACAGGACCCAGACGTCATGACCTGAGCTGAAGGCAGGGGCTTAACCAACTGAGCCCCCAGGTGCCCCTGTGTAGGGTTTGTTTCATTTTGTTTTTAATGCATAATTTCACTGGCTAGACTTCCCCATTTCTCTTCCTTTTTAGCCATGTTTAATCTCTCTCTCTTTTTCTCTACTTGCTCCCCTAAAAGTCACTTTATTTTTTTATTTTTTCCTTTTTTAAAAATTTTTTAATAAATTTATTTTTTATTGGTGTTCAGTTTGCCCACATATAGCATAACACCCAGTGCTCACCCCTCAGTGCCCGTCACCCAGTCACCCCCACCCCCCGCCCTCCTCCCCTTCCCCACCCCTAGTTCGTTTCCCAGAGTTAGGAGTCTCTCATGTTCTGTCTCCCTCTCTGATATTTCCCACTCTCTTTTTCTTTCCCCTTTATTCCCTTTCACTATTTTTTATATTCCCCAAACGAATGAGACCATATAGTGTGTGTCCTTCTCCGACTGACTTATTTCACTGAGCATCATACCCTCCAGGTCCATCCAGGGGGAAGCACACAGGTTCCCCTTGGGCCATTCCCTCCACTCAATCAATTTCAAAAGGCTCCTCTCTATGTCGCATTCCCTTCCGTGGCCTCCTGCCGTGTGATCACTTGTTTTTACACCGGATATTACTCTGTCTCCCAGGGTAGCTGGAGTCCAGATCGATATGTCTTTCTCACACCTGCGGATGACTTCCAGGGTCCCTGGGGCCTATGCTGTGGCAGGAGGGAGGTGGTCTGGGAGGTCTGGCTCACTGCTAAGTCTTCCATGATGCTCTCCCTCTGAGATATGGCCACTTCGAGCCAGACGGGGTAATAGTATTAACCTAAAAAATAACTCTATTCGCTTTCCAGTCCCCTTTCCAGATCTTAGGCAAACATTTCTGGTGCAGCGGGTACTACTGACGGAAATGTGAGTAGGAGATCTTCTCTTGTATTTCTTTTCCAATAATGATCTTTTGTCCACAACCCAAACATATCTTCTTCAACAGCCCCTCCGCTTAGATTAAGCTCCTTCCATGAGGGCCCTGAGCTGGTGGACAAGACCTCACATGGACTCCTGTCTCCCATCAATATGTTTGAACAGCCACCGCCCAGGACAGGACGCTTACAACAAGTTCATCATGCTCTACCTGTGCTACGTATAGCCCCTCATCCAGCGCAAATATCACGACATCTCAGATAGGGGACCTTTTCTCGATCTGCCCTTTTTTTTCCCCTTATGGGTAGAGGTATTATAGAATAGTGGTTAAGAGGATGGATGTAAGGGCCAGGATACCCACACTCACATTCCAGCTCAACCTCCAGCAAGTTTCTTTAACTTCTCCAAGAGCTACTTTGTGTAGCTCTTGGAGAATGGGGGATAATACTATCATCTGTAGAATGGGGGGATGATACTATCCCATAGTATTGTGAGGATTATCAAAATCCCCCATAAGCTAGATCATAAAACAAAGCCTCAACTGATTTTGAAGTATTGACACTACTTAAAGTATGTCCTCTGGAGTTAAGTTAGAAATTATTGATAATTAATGGCTTGGGAATTAGGTAACCCATGATTCAAACAAGGTACTCAAGCTTCGTCTCCTTGATTTTCCTACATGCATTTGTACACCTGAAGGATCAGTAACACTGGCCGGAAGACCAAAGCAGCAAGCAGAGAAGCTAACAGCGCACCCTCACGGAGGCCTCCCTTAGGCATCACACGCAGAAAACAGGGGTTCAGGACACTCAGGATCTTGGGTTTTTGGTCTTCCTTTTTCACACGGAAGCTTATGTTCCCACTGCACAGAGAGCGCTGCACCCACAGGCAGCTGAATTTCCTGGAATCATTTTCCAGGTTCCGAAAAAGAGGATTTATAACCAAATCACAGTTTACTCAGTTCATCGTTTTCCATTCAGGAGCTATGGGGATCACAAGAGGGCAAGGCCGAAGGCTACAGAGTCTTTCTGAGAAGCACCCGTGGGCCGGCGGCCTTGTGGGCCAGGAGGGCGCCCGCTGCCTCACTGTGCGAGCCGGAGGACTGCGTAGTTTTCCAGTTTGCTAAACGACTTACGCTTGGCTGGGACCGGGGCCTCTTGTGCTGGCCCCCGTGCCCACCGTTTCCTCGGTACGTGTGCTAATGATGTATCTCCTAGGAAACAGGAGGGGGTCATGATAAAAATGTGAATCATCCTGCAAGGTTATGAATTAACCAGTCCCATTCCGCTCAATAAACATTCATAGAGCGACTATATTTAGCTACACGCGGGGTCGGGGCAACGGTGCCCTAACTGCCAACGTGCAGAAGGACTTGGTGGAGGAGCAGCACTGACGCCCAGGCCAGTTTTGCACCCAGGCTGGTCCCGGAGATGCCCACGAGACGCGGGGCTCGGAGTTTTATATTCTGGCCCAAGCTCTGCCATTTTTCTCACTGTGCGTCAGCAACGGGGTTTAGCGACCTTGCTTGCTGCTGCACAACAAGGGGAAGGAAGCCAGTTGTCTCCAAGTAAGATAATGAACATGAAAGCTGTTTTAATACGGTTGAGGACACCGTGTAATGCCGTGGAGTGATCTCCCAGAAAGTACGGTTCATTTTTTTCCCATTTTTTGGAAAGGGAACATAGAAGTGTTTCCATTTTGAAAGAGAGAGAGAGGGAAGGAGAGAAAGCTGCATCTGTGGACGGCTAAATGCATGGAGTGTCCTCGGGGGTCATCGGGACCCTGCTGGCACCTGGGGGTGGGTTATGGTGAGGAGGCACACATGACGGGCGGGATTTTTGAGATAAGGAAATCGAAACACATAGCGGTCAGAGACCCTGCCCAAGGACACCTGGCAAATATTCCAAGTAGCAGGGATTCGAAATTAGGTGGTGTGACCATAGGCCGCACTGTCGCCCGGGCCTCCCGCCCCGACCTGGGAGAGGCTGCACCTGCTCGAGAAGCGCCGCAGACGCCCGCCGTTGCCGGACGAGTCGGGGGCCTCGGCTTCCCCGGGCCCGGGCCAGGCCGACGGCTACGCTGGCCGCTGGCCGAGAGCATCAGCTCATGGCGCTGCACCTTCCCTCCGGCACCAGGCGATTCAGAACCCAACGGCTTTCCGAGGGCGCACCCCGACTGCCCCGCCGGGCTGTTTCTCTTCCTCAACGCCA